>NC_133393.1:142124414-142427444 GCF_047511655.1 Castor canadensis
AGCAGTGGCCAGGATCTCTTCTCAAGAACTCCTTCAGAGCCTCATAGGTCTGTCTGGAGACTTTATGCCCTAATATAACCCTCTCCATTGTGCTTTCTGATATTTATATAAGCAGCTGATATTTATATAAGCATTCTGGGGCATCCAAGAATGAAAAACATTCCAGCCCCCCAAAGTGCAAGCCTTTCCTTTTTCTGATGCAGGTATACCCTGCCAGGTTAATAATGAATAGCTAATTTAAAAAAAAAATTGTAAAGCTCTGCAAATTTGATAAAAAAGGATTGTAAAAGATCCCAGCCAACACTGAGTGATAAAATATTCAGTAACAAGCAATAATTACTGGATAGCCTTCTATAAACTCTCCCAGAATCTCAGGCCTTAGGCCAAAAAAATTTTACTGCTTCACGTCACTGTCTCCCATGAGCCCTGCCTTCCCAGAACCTGAGCTGACTCTACAAGCTCAATCCGTGGGCTGTGTTCTTTGCAACCTGTGCTGCTTGTTATCTCCAAAACTCCTGCAAGGCACTAGGAGAAGCTCAGGAGTTGAGGCAAGCCAGAAAAGAAAATAATTCCTGAAGCCAGGAAAAGATCAGAGTCCTCATCACCACCAACGTCACTGCTACTATCATCATTGTCACGCTCTCTAGGAAATTTATTGAGTACTTACTATGTGCCAGGCACTGGGAACACAGCATAAGCAACACAAAGGAGGTTTTGCCTTCATGGAACTTCCATCATAGTGGGAGAGTCTGTTAAAAACTTTCCAATAATTTCAGATACTGATAAATGTTAAAGAAACAAAGCAGCGTGGTGTTGTAGAGAGACTGGGTGAATTAAGGAGATAAGAGATGACAGGAAGCATTCTTGGAAATGAAAGCCACGTGATAAGAAGGCTGAAGATTGGTGAGGAAAGTTCTCCAGGCCAAGGGAGCAGCACATGCAAAGGCTCTGAGTGGGGAACAGACGTGGCATGTTTGGGGGGCTGGAAGAAGTTCAATGTGTTTGCATGTGTGCAACAAACATCAGGGAGAGGAGGAGAGATGGAAAAGGAGGGCAGATGGGGACGATCACAGAGGACCTGTAGACTGTGTTGAGGAAACAAGATTCTGCTCAAAGCTATTATTTATTGAACACCTCTGATGTTCCAGGCATTTTGTGGACAGTCTCTTTAAACATTCATGGTAACTACACAAGGTTGATTAAATGACTGCCATTTTACAGGTAAAAACAGTAACTTGCATCTTGCAGAAAAAGACAGAGCTGAAATTTATAACAGTATTTGTTGGACTCCAAATCCTGTGCATCTAATCATTATATTACCCTTGATAGAAGCATGGTATTTTAGCAGTGATGGTGTGCCTGTGTTCTTCCTCCTCCCTTCCCTTTGTACCCCAACTGCTTTCCCCTCCTTGTTACCCCTGCCCTTCCCTCCATGGCACCATCCATGGTATCATGACAATGTGAAGGCCAGGGCATGACAGCTTCAGAGCTGTGAAGCCTAAAAAAGGTCTTCAATATTGTTAAGGTTCCCAAAATGGGAACCACATATCCCAATACTTACCACTTCCTGATTAGAATCTCTGATCGGCTGTCAGGGCTATCATAAGAATTCTTAAAATATGATTTTATATCACATAATCAAAATATTGACATACCTGAATCATAAATGCAAAAAAGAAAATTATTATTTAGCAAAAAATAATAAAAAAAATTTTTAAAAAGACAATGTCTCAAAACATGGGTAGAAGAGAAATAAGACACAACAGAACCAAGAATTGAAAAGTGTGGGACTTAACTCTAGTCCAATCTAGTTGCTTTCAGTGGAAGCAAGAAATTATGGGAGCCAAGTTGGAGAAAAGTATAAAAGGAAAAACTCAATTTCCTAAATTCTCATCAGAAATTCATAGCCTTGAGGACAATATCTGAGGAAGATATATTGTTCTTTTCTAATTATAAGTGTATTGAACTTTCTAAAGAATAAAGCAGGGCAGAATGGTTGGCCAACATTTCTAGGTACGGAAATGTTCCCACCAAGACTCATAAAATGAGCCTGTGACCATGAACCTGGAGAAGACCAAAGAACAAAACACCAGTCTCCTTCATCCTACTCATTCTTGGCCATAGTTAGGAGAAGGGCAGGCCTGACCAATACACACAGCCCATCCACATGCACACTTGCTGACAGCTCCACCCCTCAAGACCCTAGCCTCCTCATCGTAAGTCCAGGGTCCAGCACCTATCTTGGGTGCAGTAAGTACCTCATCAGTGCTCTCTGAGTTAACTCATCTTTACAGAAAAAGGCATTAGCCAAAAATGATAAAAATGGGCTTAAAGGACCAAAGTGCAAATCCTGACTCTCACTACCTAATTTTGTGACTCCGTCAAAGCTTCCCTGCCTCATCTGTAGAATAAATAAATTCAAAGTGAAATTCACCATGTTGGTGAAAGAAAAATGGTTTCAGATGCTTCCAAACAATCTGTAAGCCTTTACTGAAGTTAAATATCCACATGTCCTCCTAGATATGTATCCCAGAGAAACTCTCTCCACACATGGCTTATGATAATGGCCTATGATCATGGGAAATGCTAGGAGAAACAACAGTGAAACACAATGGATGCAGTCTGTGGAATGCAATGCAGCACAAATAAGCAACAAAGTACTCATCCTTAGAGCACTGTGCATAGATCTCAAAGCTGCAATGTTAGTAGGCATAACAAGCAAGAAGTGCAGAAACACATGAAAAAGTGCACAGTCCCTCTCCTAGTAAGGAAAATCTCCAATTCAATCTATGACAAGATACCTTTCTTAGCTATCACATGGTTAAAAGTATAAAAGTTCAACTTCTCCCTATTGGCAGCTCTATGGATTAATAGACATCTCATGTATTCTTAATGGGATGCAAATGATATAACTCCTAAGGGGAGTAGACTTGAAAATAGTTCACCAAAGGGTACAGCATTTGTCCTTGAACCCTGCAAGTTCATTTCCAAGAATCCACCCTGAAAATGAACCTACAAAAAATACAATGTGTGTCCAGGGTATTCACAGTGGCTTTGTCTATAATCATAAAAGAATTAAAGCAACCTAAATTTCAAGCAATAGGAAACATATCAAAGAAACAATTGTACATCATCACCCTGGAGAACTGTGTGACTTTATAAACACTGAGAAGACTTCCGTACACTGACCTGAACTTCCTACAGTCATATTGTAAGTGAATAACAAACAAACAAGGTATCAAATACTATTTATGTGTGTACTACATTTCATGCAATAAGAAAGAGAAATAAGAACATATATGTCTGTATGTATACATATATATGTAAATATTTATTTTTGCCGAAAAATCTCACCAAAAAAATTAATTAGAAACCAGTAATAATGGTTACTTTTATGAACATAAGGTCCAAAAATAGGATGGAGAGGAGGGGGTGGGAAGGAGAAATCACTGGGTGGAATTTTTTATGCAGCCTTTTCCTTTGGACTATATGTTTTACATATTTAGAAATAAATTAAACCAAAGGAGAGAAGGTAAATCTCAAAATTGAAAAGAAACCTTTTTGCACAATATCCTAACTATTCATCCTTAGTGGGATACACTTTAAGAACCACAATGACAAAGTGTTTTTCAGGGAAACCTTAAACCTCACTCAGTAGTTTCATTGTTAGTATTTGTGTTTTTTTTAAAAAATAGTAGTCAGTCATGGTGGCATGCAACTGCAGTTCCAGTTACTTGGGAGGCAGAGGTAGGAAGATCAAAAGTTCAAGGCCAACCCTGGGCAAATTTAGCAAGATCCTAGCTAAAAAACAAAATAAAAAGACTGGGAATAGAGTGCTTACCTAGCATGCACAAAGTCCTGAGTTCAGTCTCCAATACTGCAAAAGGAAAACTAAGGAAGGAATAAGATTTATACTTTAACACCATTTGTGAAAATTGCAAACACACACTATGGCAATATTTTACAAGGACACGGTCATATTCAAGACATATACTTCTCTCATCAGAATGTTATTTACTGAAGGAAGAAAGAACAGGCTCAGTCAAAGGGGAAAAAAAAGAGTCTTTCCAGGGCCTAATTATTATCAATGTGCTAATAGCTGAGAGAAATGACTTACAAATCTCTCTGTACATGAGGCAAAAAGTAGAATGGATATTAAATACATAAAATAATGCAATTAAGTAATGGTCAAGGTTTCTCCTAGCTCAAATACAAGTTTAAATAAAGAAGTTTTCAAAAGACCATGAACTGAAGGATGACATTCTTTGACTTCTAGAACTCAACACAATGTCTGACTTACAATAGGTGCTCATAAATGTTTAGTCAACAGATGCATACCACTTATGAATTGCACTGATTGATACTAACACAGGCCAAACATATTTCTCTCAAGGAAAAAGATGTCTACAAGTGAGCAATCTGGGCAGAGATGATGGATCCCTGGTCATTAGAGACACAGGTGTCTATCTTCCTTCTCTACTGACATTATCTTACAGTTTCCTCTCTCGTGGTCACCTGCTAGTCCAAGATGGCTGCCAGAATGCCAGTCATTTTGTCGATATTACAGGCCAGATAAAGGATTAAATATGAAAAAAAATCAAAGGGAATGAAAAATAGTTTGTCCCTTTCCTTTTGTGGAAACTTCCATAAGCACCAAATAATACTTATGATTACATTTCATGATATAACTTAGCTCCTTAGCCACTCCTCATTATGGAAACCACAAGGGAGGCTAGAAAACTTAGTTGGAAAATGTGCCCAGCTGAAAAGTTAGGATTAATTACTGAGGTGAGCTGGATAACAAGAGTTGACTGAGTTGGCTAGGCAGCTGGTAGTCTGACAGAAAAAAGAAACTAGGTTTTGGAGGAACCAACTATGTACCAGGTGTTTAAGCAGACTCTATAAATTATCATATGGTCAAATCTCATGGGATCCACTTATACTAAAAAATTATTTGCCATTTATTTGAAATTCAAATTTAATTGGGCATCCCACAGTTTGCTAATAGCAAAATCTGCCCATCCTAAACCCTTGGGATATGACAAAGGCTGAATGTCACAGAGGCTGTGTGGCTCAATGGTACAAAAAGCAAAAACAAGTCTGGAGTCTGACTGCCAGGTGTAAATTCCCATCAGTTATATGAACTTGAACAACTGCTTGGTGTCTTTCTATGCATCAGTTTCTTCTATTGTAAAAGGAGAATAATCATAGTCTCTATCTCTCAGGGTGGCTGTTAGGATCAAGTGTATCTAAATAGACACAGGAAGTGAGTTTTGGACAAAGGACTCTGCACTTCATTTTGTGGTCCCTCCTGACTGACATGCCAACAGACTATGGCCTAGAGAAGGTGTGGTTTCATTGATCCGCTATATTTCAGATCTGATGGGGATAATCCACCCCAGGGTATGATATATGAAAACAATCTCCCTCACATTATCTCTGTTCTCAGTCTCCATTTATTATCTGTAAATTAAAGATATTCACAATGAGACCTTCCTCAGCATCTGATGTGCATGTTAAGTGAGACCATGTGTGTCAGATGCCTGGACATAGTGAGAGTTCAACAATCCATGTGCTCAATACCTCTGCTCTACTGCATAACCTTGGGTGTGCAGCAAGCACTGAATATTTATATATTAAACATCTAGGTCTTATGTTTGAATATTGAATGTCTATGTTGAATCTATATGTTTCATATTTATCATACATAATGCCTAAATGAACCAATTCTTCTCAGTGCTGCTAAGTCACATTCACAGATGACTTGCATTGGGGTTCATCCCAAGGCACTTTGGAATTAGGGTTTCCTTGCTCTGGGGTCTGAGCCTGGCTTGTTTCCATTCAGCCTTGACCCTTGCTCTAGACTGGTAATTCAAATCTCTTTCATCACTGGCCTGTGGCTGTGTGCTCCAGAAATTCTGAGTCAAGAAATGGACTCTAAATCAAGGCTTTTTGTGCTCTTTCTGTCCATTATTGACCTGGGTCATAGCTGGGAGAACATAGGGCAAGAGAAAGGAGCCAGCTCAAGAACAGTAAATGGGTGGGGCACTGAGTACACAAGGTGGATCCTGATCCCAGGCAGTGGAAATGTGTGTCCCATGTATCCAGGCAGAATCCTGGGTAACAAAGGAGACAAGAAGGGGCAGGATGAGATCAGGGTGAGGCTCCCCAGTAATGGTCTCCTCAGCAGGGTTTCAACATTACTTGTTCATATTACAGGTTGACACAGTATAGGTCGTGTTGTATGACCCAAAAGCAACAGGATCAGAACAGATGGTGGAAGGTATATCACACCAAGTAAGAACATTTTAGGTTCCTCCATGCCCAGACCTCACCAGCAAACAGGTCCAAACTCGGTCTAGCTTCTGACCTCATCCAACCTGTCTTCCCAGAGTCCTTCCTAGAGTTCAAAGACCCAGCAAAGATTTACTTGCCTCTTCTTTCTTCAGAAGGGATCTGAACCTTGACTTTGGCCAAGCTGAAGTCACCAGGGAAGAGATCACATGATGCATGTTCAAGACTTAGACAACCAGGGTCCAAGTTTTAGCTGTGCCCTGGATAAACTCAAGATGTGAGGAAGGTAGCTTCTTCTCCCTGGGGCCTCAGTTTCTTCAACTCTGAAATGGGGGTAATAGTGGCCCCTGCTGAGTTATTCTGTGGATTAAATGAGATAGTACAGGGTTATCTTGTTTCTTGTGATGGACCATTTTCTGTCTGCTCAGCATCAGAGCCTTCTGGCAAGAGGTTAGGTATACCTGCTCAGGATTGCAGGCCTGAAAGTAATGATCTGCAGGAGCAGGAACAGAGACTGTTCACTCTGGTACAACTGGCCAACAACATCTGACTTCCTAGGGTAGCAATGTCCCCAGTGGTACCCATGGCAGACCTGACTGGAGCAACAGTGCCAGTGCTGAGTGCAATAGCTGTGGTTAACGCAGCAAACTGATTCCATTGTGGCTGGGTTCTGGCTACCTTGCTTTCTTTATGTCCCTAACTCTTCCCCAAGCCTTGCTCCCCAGCTTTCTTGCAGCTTCTGGGACTTTGCCATATTCTTTCACAAATTTCTTAGATCAGAACATTCCTTTCTCTTGCTTCACCTGAGAGCCATATCTGACTCAGCAATCAAAGGGGCTTCTCAGTGTCTGGGAGCAGCAAGTGAGTAATACATGCTAGTTTCCCTCTGTGTTAGTTTTCTATTTGTATTAAGTAGCTTTAGGACAACCATAACAAAATGCTACCAATTGAGGGGCTTAAAAAGAATAACAACACTTCTTATCTCACAAGGCTGTCTTTCAGAAGTCTGGCCCAATGTGACTGAATTCTCTGTTCAGTCTCTCACAAGGCCAAAGTCAAGATGCCTGCAGAACTGCATCCCTTCTGGAGGCTCCAGGGCAGAACCCACTTCCAACCTCATTAGGGTCGTTGACAGAATTCATTTCCTGGAAGTTGGAGGACTGAGGCTCCTTGATTTATGGCCCATTCCATCTTCAACCCATCAACAGAGCATCAAATCCTTCTCATCCTTCAAATCTCTCTGCTTTCTCTCCTGCCTGCCTCTTCTTGACCCCGCTAGGAAATACAGGGTAATCTCCCTATCTTCAAGTTAACTGTCTACCAACCAAAATGGCATCTGCAAAATCCTGTTAACCATGGGAAAAACATGCACAGCCCCAAGGACTGGAGCTAGAAATTTGCAGCGGCTGGAAATCTGCTCACTACCCCTTCCTTCCCAAAGAACCCTAAAACGACTCAACTGTCTTTCATTGCTGAGACTGTAGATGTTGCCTAGAAAACATTTTGAAATGAGGTCTGATCCATGGGGCTGTGCCCAAGGAAGAACTTAGAGAGCTCAGCTCAGAAAGTCTTCCACCAAGTCAAATGAAGATGGAGAGGGACCAGGCAGGATAGCAAATGAGGCATTGAGAACCATGAGGTGAGTGTTTGAGAAAGGAAGGGGAGACACAAAGCACAGCTGGCTCTTCCCAGCTGGCCATCTCAGCCATCCCATCCTTGCCAGTGAGCAGAATGGGAAACCACCAAGAAACAGGTTTGCTGGGTGGGGAGAAAGTGATGTTGATTTGAAGAACATGAAGTGAAGATGCATCACTTCAGGGCAGAGGAAACTTCAGAAAACGAAAGCTAGAGTTAAAAATAAAAGCAGTAAAAGAAAAGGAGAAAGTAGGAGGGAGCCAGAGAGAGGGAAGTGCCGGCAGTCCCAAACACTGCCCACCCCCTCAGCTCACCAGCTCGCCTGAGAGTCTGCTGCTTAATCATCTACCCTGCCTTCCTTTCCAAAATCCAAGCTCCGTGCCTCATGCGCACAGGCCTGCTCTCCTGATTTTGCAGTGATAAAGCTGCTCACAGACATTATGGAACTCCAGATGGTACTCTGGGCTTCCTGCCCACGTGCCTTATGGTTCCCAGGCCCAAGAAGGGCACTGCCACCTGGATTCTCCTCCGCTCCTGCCTACCATCTCCAAATGTGCCCCCACAGCAGCCTCCTCCTTTTCTCTGTCTCACCCTTCCCTGGCTTCCTACCCTAAAATACACTGGAAAGATCAGGATCTTAGGAATCCTCTAGACCTAAGCTAGTTTGTTAACAAGCTCCGTGGCCTTGAGTGGATTATTTGTCCTCTCTGAAGCTCTGATTGTTTACATATTGAATGGAATGGGTAATGCTTATCCCAGTAGGTCTATTATGAGTAAAATGCCTAACAGTGCCTGGCAAGAAGAAGAAGCTAAAGCGACATTGGTCTCTACCTTCCAGCTTGGGCACACAGGCCTGTGGATCCCTTTTCAGAGGTAAATGAGTTCAGCCAAATTCCCAGAGCCAGAACTTCATTGTCAGAAGGACTGAGTTGCCTGATGTCTGACTTTGCCACTTATAATCTTGGGCTTGTTATCTATGGGACCTCTCTTAGCCCTGGTTTCCTCATCTATAAAACAGGAAGACAGGTTGAATGTCCCTTTTCAGAAATGTTTGGGTCAGAAGTGTTTAGGATTTTTCAACTTTTGGACTTTGAAATATTTGTATATACACAATGAGATATCTTTGGGATGGGACTCAAGTCTAAACATGTAATTCATTGATGTTTTATGTACACCTTATGCCCATAGCCTAAAGGTAATTTTATATGATATTTTGGCGCACCTGTGTTTTGACTATGACTGGTCACACAAGGTTAGTTGTGGAATTTTCTGCTTGTGACATAAGAGTTTTGGTTTAGGAGCATTTCAGATTCTGGACTTTGGGATTAAGAATGGTGAGCTTGCCCTAACAGCCAGCACCTTGGCTGAATGTCACCATTTGTTTCTTTGACTGCCCTCTCTACCCTTCTATCTGCTCAGTGCCTTGAGAGCCAATCTGTGTTAATTACATCAGCAGATACCCACCTTCGAGCTTCAGCGGGGAAGCTCAGCCAGCGGGGCCTGTGGACAGATCTGAGGAAATGGGCAACACGGCCCAGGTTGTCATTTCCCAGGTCATCCCTCTCTGCAAGCTGACCTCTGGCTGACTGCTCCCATTGGTGACAGTCCATGTCACCAACGCCCTCTCAAGAGAAGAGCTCTCCTTCTTGAGTCCAGGAGCTGCTCTCTTCCTCACACCTTCTTTACTACCCATGGATACTGCAGGTCTCCTGCTTCTCTACTTCCTGCCCACACCTTCACAAATTGTCCTTTTATTAAAACCTTCTCAAACTAGCCATGTCATTCCAGGCCTCTGACAAAGCTGGTAAGGGATGACTGAATGGATGAATGAATGGATGGATGAATGAATAGTCCATACTTAGTGCTTAGAGCTGTTTTTAGAATTTAGTAAACACTATGTAAGTATTAGCTCTGATATTATTTCATAGGATTGTCATGACATTGGGTGAGGTGCCTTGCTCAGGAGATGATGAACGTTCATCTTCTTTGCCTGTTGCTGCTACATTAGTTCACTTGACAAGAGAAGATGCAAAAGGCCTATTTTGACTTTGAATCCAAACCATATTCTCTAATTTTGCTATAGTAGTAATGAAGCTAATAATAGAGTTAGCACCAGATTGGTCTGTCAAGAGACTCAGACGCTAAGACAGAGTGAGATTGTTCACAAGAAATTGACTCTGTATTCTTTTCTTCTTCTTCTAACAGTAAATGTGCAAGCAAAAGGGAAGGAGCATTAGTTGCTTGGACCCAAGGGCAACATGCCACATGACTGTTCTTGGTTAAGTCTGTCCTATCTGGGTCTCCCACTGTGACATGCTGCATAGATCTTATACTTGAGGCACCATGATCGTCTAGGTTCAAACTTGACCTTCCCTAATGTGCTCAACACTGTAGATACTGGTCATCCAGTCTGGTTATGCCCTTTGAATGCCCTTCGTATGTCTGAAGAAGTCTCCATTTTATGCAAAGTAGAGGTTACTATGGAAACCAGATATTCATTGCTTTTGCCACTAGGGTGCAGTACTCCTCCAGTTAGACAATTCATGCCTAACTTTGACCAGAAAGCAGACCTCCCATGAAGTGCATTCTGGGAAGAGCATTGGCTTATCCCTCCAGTTTTCAGACACAGCTATGACAAATGCCTTGTCTTCAATATCACCTTATCACATGTTAGCAGTGCATGGAGAAATGTCTGTGACCACTAGCAGTGAGGTCTCTGGATGAGCTGCTCTAGAGCACAGTTTTGTTTTTGCACATCCTCTGTCAAAGTCTAGCCCTGCAGAATATTCTGTGCTTACTACAGAGTCTATAAAAATTTCTATTTCTGCTTAAAGAATCAGAATTTGCTTCCAGTATTTGAGACTGAGAACTCTTATTGATACAGCCAGTAAAATGACATGTCCCTTGGACCATGAGCAACCTGACAGCAAAGGCCAAGTTTGTCTTGAGTATCATTAAGAGTTTCCTTGTCTTTTCATCCCATGTTATGCTCGGAAACTTTATCAGTCAAAAATCCTTTGGCTGTTCCAAGCTTCTCTTAAGAAAGAAAAAAAATTTAAAAAGAATCCTTTGGTTGCAAGTGACAAAAACCCAAACCAAACAAATTGAGCCCCAAAAAAGGGAATACACTCAACACCATGAAGTCTCTAGCTAGTATTTGCTTTAGGGATTGCTAGACTCAAGATCCAAAAATGCTGCTGCACACAGTGCACTTACTATCTTCTTTTTTATTTTATCTGCACAATAGGTTTTACTTGGAAATAAACAAAAAAAATAGTATTATAATCTGGGAAGTACATGCATAGACCAGGGTAGTGTCTGCTATATCCAAGAACAAAGGAAAAAGTAAAAATTGGGACTTCAAGTTCATTCTCTCTCTCTCTCTCTCTCTCTCTCTCTCTCTCTCTCTCTCTCTTTCTCTCCCTCCCTCTCTTCTTCTCTCTCTCCCTCATGCACTCCCATCTCTATCATCATTTTGTGATAGAATCTGATAATAGTAATAATACTACAGTATCTTTAGGTTGACATCATCCTCCCCTCTCCTCTCCTTCCCTCCTGTTCTCTCTCCCCCTCCCTCCCTCCCTTCCTCTCTCTGCCCCCTCCTATCTATCTGTCTCGCACATACTCATCACTCATTCACACACAGAAGAAAGAGGTTTCAGATAGTCCCTGGGGTCCTAACAGAGGGAAATGGTCAAGAGCAATAATCTCAGCATTCCTCAAGGGAAAAAGGTAAAGTCAAGAGAAAAAGAGAAACCACTGACTGAGGTGTGAACTTCCTAATCATGAAGACCATGATTAGCAGGCAGTGGAAATCTCACTCCCAAATAGACCATAAGCTTTGGGAAACTGGCGGTAAATAACTTGTGATACTGACATGAATAAAGTTGAGATGGAGTAGGCTGTGTTGAGGTAACACAGCCTTTTCGATGTGCCTTTGTATCTCACTCTTATCCTGATACTGAAATTGAACCACTCTAATAAGCCAAGTATCTTATTCCAAAAAAAAAAAAAAAAACTGCCAGACATTCCTGCCATTTCAGCTTTATTGAATTATTATATAATGCAGCCTTAGAAATAAAATCATGAAGAAGCAGGAAATGCATTGATTTCATTAGCCCATCTAGCCCTCACTCCAGCCTGCTCTTGCTTCTCCTAGGAGTGGCTTTAAAACCTCACCCTGCAAATACATTGTGTTTATTTTCCCAGCAACAATAAACCTCACAACAAACTGTCATTGGATTCATGCTTCTCCCCAAAATCCCAGCTTAGTTGCCCAGATGTTGTGCAGAGCTTTAAGACAAGACCATCTGTGTCCTTTTGTTTGTCATTCCTTGGTCTTCCAGGCAGTAGCTGGCCTGACTTGCTTTTTCACTTCCATTCCAATCAACCAATCACAAAGAGGAAGAAATCATTCCCAAAGTTGGCAACAAACATCTGCATGACATGCAAGGAGCCCAAATGACCTTGGAAACAAAACCTAGTGCAAAAAAAAAAAAACTCTGTGGAGGGGTTATACATGCAAAATGTTTAATCGATGGCAGCAGTAATGAAGACAAAAACTATTTGGTCATAGCAAGCAACTTTGCATGCTTGGATGACAGAACAGAATTAGGACCAGAAGCTCTGGAGTTGGATGGCACAAGTTCAAATTCAGACCATGCACTTACCAGCTGGACCACTTGAGCCCATGATTTTCCATATCCCAGATTCCCAGTATTAATGCTCACTTCCAAGGCCTATTGATGGGTGGATTTAAGAAAGAAAAAAAAATGAGTGTGAAGGTGACCTACAGCAACACTTTGGTAACAAAGTGCCACTTGACTTTGTTACCATTATGACACACTGACCAAAGAAGACAAGGAAAGAATGTACAATTACATGGGCTCAGCTTGAGGCAAAACTTCAGTCTATCCTTGTCACCTTCCAGTGAGAACTCCTTTGCTTTCTCATCCTCCCCCGTTTGCCAAAAGATGTGTGCTGTTCTCCATTCTTATTGTCAGTTAGTATTTCTAGGGATCTAGCTTGACCTGACTACAACCATCTTGGTCATAACCACCATCTTGCCCACTAGGTGACCTTGGCCAACATCCCAGCGCTGTGAGACACACAAAGTCATTAAGATAATCAGTGTCATGTGTTGTGCTGGTCACTGATGCTCAGCCGGTTTCTTAACTGACATTGCAACCTGTTAATAGTCTTTGAGGAAGGCCAAGCACATTCCATCTGGCCATGGGCTGTCTTTGTCTGGCTTAGCATATAACCCTTTCCTCTCTTCTTGGAATATAGCGATCTACCTGTCTTACTGCCACTCGTACAGGATTCTAAGTTCCAGGTAAATTGCACTTTGTGCAGTGCTCGATTTGTCCACCTCTTGCTTTGGTTTCTTAGCACCTTCTGTCTTTGGTAGTCAGTTCTCATACACTGAGTTTTTCTAAAACAACACTTAATCAGTCTCTCCTGCAACATTAATAACTGGCTAAGGCTTATCTGACAATAACTTAATATGTGATTCCTCACAGGGATATTGGAATTTATTTTATAGAGAATAAGACCCTAACTGCTGTCCTAACCTCCTAGAATCTTCTCTAGGGAACAGCAAGACATCACTGAAATGCCACCATCAGGGCCTGCTCCACATCAGCACACTGAAGTTTAGGCTTAGTAAGCAAAGACAAAGAAAAAAGACAAAGGAAAACAATGCCAAGAACACAGAAGATTTCTTATTTAAAAACACTTTCCAGTACCTGGAAAGAAAAAAAGCCAAATGCCTATGGCTTTAGAAATACATAGCTACTCCTTAAATAACCTGAATGGATGGATAAGTGAGAGAACTAAAGAATGAGTGAACAAATAAGCAAAAAGCCGCCTCATACTTTCTCCATTCACTAACAAGGAAAAAAATTAATGAACACTAACCTTGGCAGGGCACCTCTGAGAAGTAGCCAAGTGTAACAGCAAGCTCCCTGGCTAATCCTTCTTTTTTTACCAGAATTGCCAACAAACAGAACAACCAATTTGCTTTTCATTGCCTTCTTTCTAGAATGTGATCAAAACAGGAGAAAATGTGATCCTGACAATACTGAAGGGCATGGCTTTGAAGTCTGCCATATCTGAGTTTCTGCCATCCACTATTTCTGTGATTAGACAAAAAAGTCTCAGCTTTTGCTTCTACCCATGAAACACTCCCTGCCCACTGAAAAAACAAACTACAAACAGAACAAAAAAATATTAGACCACTGTTTTTAGGCATTAAACAATAGGCAACATAAGACCATAATTCCCAGTAGAAGAAAAAAATAAGGTAGCCTCTACAGTTGTCCCAGCTTAATCAGGGGGCAGTGTCTGCATTGAATTACCAGGAGGAGGAACCCAAACAGAACAGGTGACAGACATCATTGGAGAGGCAAGGGAAGCTAGATTTGGGGGCACAGAGTACTAGAGGAGAGGGAACTAAGCAAAGAAAGAGCTCTAGAAATCCGTGTAACAACATTCTGAGTCTTTAGGTAAATACTGATATGCATATGCATGAGGCCAAAGAACAGTAACAGAAGAACAATCACCAGGGAGCTTCAAGCCAAACAGCTCTAAGCTGACCTAGGGCTGAAAATTTCAAGTTCCCACCAGTCAGAGTAAAGAGGTATTGCTGAATGCTCAGGGAATTTAGCAACCCCTGCAAAGTTGTATATATTATTCATGGGGTTAAATTAACACTTGAGTAAAGATATAAAATTAGTCATTTACAAATGTCAAAACTGAGACTCAGAAGAATAAGACTGAACTACAAGCAACTTAACTACCTATCAATGTAAAGCCTAACACTCTTTAAAGGGATATAACAAAATCCAACAGGAACCAATACTAAATGACCGATGTCCAGCATCCAATTAAGAAATTAGTTGATATGACAAGAAAATCTGATTCATGAGAGGAGGAAATTGATCAAAGAAATATATAAATTTTAAAAGACAAGTTAATTATTATATTATATAGTCCATATAGTTTATATACAGATATAAAGAAAAACATAACTAAAATGAAAAAATGTATCTTTCTATATATACACATATTTATATATACATAGATATGTATGTTGAATATTTTCTACTGTATGTGGAGCATTTCCCAAGCTAGACCAGATATAGGGCATAAAACAAGTTTCCATGAAGTTAAAAGGATTGAAATTAAAGAGTATTTTCTCTGACTACAGTGGGATTAACTTAAAAATCAGTAACAGGAATATCTGAAAAAGAAAACCAAACTATTTTTGAAATTGGACCATATAATTATAAATAACCCATAGAAAAAGAAAAATATCAACAAAGAAACCAGAAAATATTTTAACCAAATGAAAATCCAATAGATTAATAGTTGTGGGATGCAGTTTCAGCAGTTATTAGACAAAGTCAAACAGCTTATATTGTTTATAGTTGAATAAAAGAAAGAATCAAAATTAATGACCTAAACTTCTTTTTAAAAAGCTAGGAAAAAAGAAAATTAAACCCAAAACAAGTGGAAGGGGAAAAAAAATCAGAAACAGATAGCCCAAAATAAAGATTCCAAATTTTAAAAACCAGTGATTCCAAAACCTTATTCTTTGAGGGAAACAAATCAAAAGAATTGATAAAATTCTAGGAAGTAGATAGATAGAGAGAACTAGAGCCAGCAGACAAGGGAGAAAAAGAAAAATACCGAGAATAAAAGGATTATCAGTAGAAAACCTACAACAATCAAAAAGGAAAATAATGAAGTATTAGGAGTTAAAATCATATCAAAAATTAGATAGCCTAGATGCTTGGACTAATTACACAAATACCATTAGTTATCAAAGGTAGTCAAAGAAGCAACAGAAATGCAAATAACTCTATATTAAGAAAAAAATTAAACTCATTATTAAACCTTTCCCTCTGAAGGAATTCCTGATCCAAATAGCTTCACTAATGAACTAAATCAAATATTTAATGATGAAACAATATCAGTCCTACATTACAAAAACATTTACCAACACATTTTAGAGTACGCATTACTCTGATTACAAAACTAGATGAATACATTACAAAAAAGGAGAGAAAGAAAGAGAAAAAATAGAGGGGGAGAGAGAGAGAGCTATAAACCACTATCTCACTTAAAAAATATTGGTAAATCAAAATCCATCAATATAGAAAAATAACAATACAACACTGATATGGTGGTAATTATCTCAGGAATGCAAGGTTGGTTTAATATTCAAAAATAATCAAGACAATCACCATGTTAATATATTAAAGGAGAAAAGGTATGTGGATTATTTTTTTAAATTCAAGAAAAGTACATGAATTTTCTATACCATTTATAACAAAACCACCACCAAAAACATTTCTCAGCAAACCAGCAATATAAAGGAAGTTGCTCAACCTAGAACTAACACTTAATGGTGGAAGACTAACATTCAGGTATGAGGCACAGATATCTGCTCACTCTTTCTCTATTCAACATCATACCTGAGGTTCTAATTACAGATTTTTTTATTGTATCATACTGTAATGATGCAAGGAAGAGAAATAAAGGGCAAGAAAACTAAAAAAACTAAAAAAAGAAAGAAGTAGAATAGCCATTATTCATAGAAAACCTAGTCATATAACAAGGAAAGTTCAGAGTCTTTGATAAGAAAAACTACATCAATTATTAAGTGAATTTAGCCAAGTCAGAAAATTCAATTGCATTTTCTATATACTTCTATGTATTTGTTGCACATAATTGGAAAACAAATTTGTAAAGAATGCCCTTTATTAGAAATGTAAAATATATAATATTAAATTTCACAAAAACTGTGCAATAAATGTACACTGAAAATCCAAAATAATGTTGACAGAAATTAAAGAAGGCCTAAATAAGTAGATACATTTTGTCTACAAACTGAGAGACCTGTCATTGTTAACACATTAATTTTCCCCCAGGTGATATATAAAATCATTGTAATCACAACCAAAATCTTAGCAGGCTGAGTTGTAGAAATGAACAAGTTGAGTCTAAAATATATTTGTAAGTGCAAAGGACCTAAAAGATACAAAATAATTTTTTTTTATTTTATTCATATGTACATACAATGTTTGGGTCATTTCTCTCTCCTTCCCCTTGCCCCCTCCCTTAACCACCCCACCCCCTCCCTATCTCCCCAACCCACTTGCTTCCAGGCAGAAACTATTTTGCCCTTATCTCTAATTTTGTTGAAGAAAGAGTATAAGCAATAATAGGAAGGAACAAGGGTTTTTGCTAGTTGAGATAAGGATAGCAATACAGGGAGTTGACTCGCATTGCTTTCCTGTACATGTGTGTTACCTTTTACATTAATTCTTCTCAAACAAACCTTTTCTCTAGTTCCTGGTCCCCTTCTCCTATTGGCCTCTGTCGCTGTTTCTCTGTGCTGAGGGCAACAGATGCTATCTAGTTTTTTGGGTGTCCTACCTATCCTCATATTTCCCTTGTGTGCTCTCACTTTTATCATGTGCTCAAAGTCCAATCCTCTTGTTATGTTTGTCCTTTATCTAATGTCCACATATGAGGGAGAACATATGATTTTTGGTCTTTTGGGCCAGGCTAACCTCACTCAGAATAATGTTCTCCAGTTCCATCCATTTACCTGTGAATGATAACATTTCATTCTTCTACATGGCTGCATAAAATTCCATTGTGTATAAATACCACATTTTCTTAATCCATTCGTTAGTAGTGGGGCATCTTGGCTGTTTCCATAACTTGGCTATTGTGAATAGTGCTGCAATAAACATGGGTGTGCAGGTGCCTCTGGAGTAACCTAAGTCGCATTTTTTTGGGTATATCCCCAAGAGTGGTATTGCTGGATCATATGGTAGATCTATGTTTAGATTTTTAAGAAGCCTCCAATTTTTTTTCCAGAATGGTTGTACTAGTTTGCATTCCCAACAGCAGTGTAAAAGGGTTCCTTTTTCCCTGCATCCTCGCCAACACCTGTTGTTAGTGGTGTTGCTAATGATGGCTATTCTAACAGGGGTGAGGTGGAATCTTAGTGTGGTTTTAATTTGCATTTCCTTTATTATTAGGGATGGTAAGCATTTTTTCATGTGTTTTTTGGCTATTTGAATTTCTTCTTTTGAGAAAGTTCTGTTTAGTTCACTTGCCCATTTCTTTATTGGTTCATTAATTTTGGGAGAATTTAGTTTTTTTATTTCCCTATATAGTCTGGTTATCAGTCCTTTGTCTGATGTGTAGCTGGCAAATATTTTCTCCCACTCTGTGGGTGTTCTCTTCAGTTTAGAGACCATTTCTTTTGTTGAGCAGAAGCTTTTTCGTTTATGAAATCCCATTTATCTATGCTATCTCTTAGTTGTTGAGCTGCTGGGACTCCATTGAGAAAGTTCTTGCCTATACCTACTAACTCCAGAGTATTTCCTACTATTTCCTGTACCAACTTTAGAGTTTAGGGTCTGATATTAAGATCCTTGATCCATTTTGAGTTAATACTGGTATACGGTGATAAACATGGATCTAGTTTCAGTTTTTTGCAGACTGCTAACCAGTTTTCCCAGCAGTTTTTGTTGAAGAGGCAGACTTTTCTTCATCGTATATTTTTAGCCCCTTTATCAAAGATAAGTTGGTTATAGTTGTGTGACTTCATATTCAGGTCCTCTATTCTGTTCCACTGGTCTTCATGTCTGTTTCTGTGCCAGTACCATGCTGTTTTTATTGTTATTGCTTTGTAATATAGTTTGAAGTCAGGTATTGTGATACCTCCAGCATTGTTCTTTTGACTGAGTATTGCCTTGGCTGTTCGTGGCCTCTTGTGTTTCCATATAAATTTAATGGTAGATTTTTCAATCTCTTTGATGAATGTCATTGGGATTTTGATGAGAATTGCATTAAACATGTACGTTACTTTTGGGAGTATCGACATTTTTACTATGTTGATTCTACCAGTCCATGAGCATGGGAGATCTCTCCACTTTCTATAGTCTTCCTCAATCTCTTTCTTCAGCTGTTTATAGTTTTCCTTGTAGAGGTCTTTCACATCCTTTGTTAAGTTTACACTTAGGGATTTGATTTTTTTTAGGCTATTGTAAATGGAATTGTTTTCATATATTCTTTCTCAGTTTGTTCATTATTAGTGTATAGAAATGCTACTGATTTTTCTATGTTGATTTTATATCCTACTACCTTGCTATAGCTGTTGATGGTGTCTAGGAGCTTTTGAGTAGAGTTTTTTGAGTCTTTAAGGTATAGGATCATATCATCTGCAAATAGGGATATTTTGACAGTTTCTTTACCTATTTGTATTCCTTTTATTCCTTCTTCTTGCCTAATTGCTCTGGCTAGGAATTCCAGTACTATGTTGAATAGGAGTGGACATAGTAGACATCCTTGTCTCATTCCTGATTTTATAGGGAATGGTTTCAGTTTTTCTCCGTTAAGTATAATGCTGGCTGTAGGTTTGTCATATATAGCTTTTATAATGTTGAGGTAATTTCCTTCTATTCCTAGTTTTCTTAGAGATTTTATCATGAGATAGCATTGGATCTTATCAAAGGCTTTTGCTGAATCTATTGAGATGATCAAGTGGTTTTTGTCTTTGCTTCTGTTAATGTGGTTTATTACGTTTATTGATTTTCATATGTTGAATCACCCCTGCATTCCTGGGATGAAGCCTACTTGGTCGTGGTGAATGATCTTTTTGATGTGTTGTTGAATTCAGTTTGCCATTATTTTATTGAGGAATTTTGCATCAATGTTCATTAAGGAGATTGGCCTACAGTTCTCCTTTTTGGAGGTGTCTTTGCCTGGTTTTGGGATAAGTGTTATACTGGCTTTATAAAATGTGTTAGGCAGTTTTCCTTCCCTTTCTATTTCATGGAACAGTTTAAGGAGGGTTGGTATCAGTTCTTCTTTAAAGGTCTGATAGAATTCAGCAGAGAATCCATCAGGTCCTGGACTTTTCTTTTTAGGGAGACTCTTGATTGCTGATTCAATGTCATTTTGTGTTATAGATCTATTCAAGTGATTAATGTCTTCTTGGTTCAGTTTTGGATGATCATATGTATCTAGAAATCTGTCCATTTCTTTAAGATTTTTGAATTTATTGGAATATAGGTTCTCAAAGTAGTCTCTGATGATTTCCTGGACTTCTATGGTGTTTGTTGTTATCTCCCCTTCTGCATTCCTGATTTTACTAATTTGTGTTTTTTCTCTCTTCATTTTGGTCAGGTTTCCCAGGGGTCTATCGATCTTGTTTATTTTTTTAAAGAACCAACTTTTTGTTTCATTAATTCTTTGTATGTTTTTTTTGGTTTCTATACCATTGATTTCAGCTCTTATTTTTATTATTTCTCTCCTTCTACTTGTTTTTGGATTTGCTTGTTCTTTTTTTTCTATCATTAGGTCATTGATTTGAGATCTTTCAGTCTTTTTAATATATGCACTCATGGCTATAAACTTTCCTCTCAGGACTGCCTTGCTGTGTCCCATAGGTTCCAGTAGGTTGTGTTTTCATTTTCATTGACTTCCAGGAACTTTTTAATTTCCTCTTTTATTTCATCGATGATCCATTGTTCATTAAACAATAAGTTATTCAGTTTCCAGCTGTTTGCATGTTTTTTGTCTTTATTTTTGTTGTTGAGTTCTAGTTTTATTGCACTGTGATCAGATAGAATGCATGGTATAATTTCTGTTTTCTTATATTTGCTGAGGCTTGCTTTGTGCCCTAGGATATTATCTATTTTGGAGAAGGTTCCCTGGGCTGCGAGAAGAATGTATATTGTGTAGAAGTTGGATGAAATGTTCTATAGACATCAAGTAGGTCCATTTGATCTATGGTATATTTTAGATCTAGGATTTCTTTATTGATTTTTTGTTTGGATGACCTATCTATTGATGGTAGTGGGGTGTTAAAGTCTCCCACAACCACTGTGTTGGAGTTAATATATGCTTTTAGGTCCTTCAGGGTATGTTTGATGAAATTGGGTGCATTGACATTGGGTGCATATAAGTTGATAATTATTATTTCTTTTTGGTCCATTTCCCCTTTTATTAGTATGGAATGTCCTTCTTTATCTCATTTGATCAATGTAGGTTTGAAGTCTACTTTGTCAAAGATAAATATTGCTACTCCTGCCTGTTTTGGGGGGCCATTAGCTTGGTAAATCTTCTTCCAGCCTTTCATCCCAAGCCTATACTTATTTCTGTCAGTGAGATGGGTCTCCTGTAAGCAACAAATTGTTGGGTCTTCCTTTTTAATCCTGTTCATCAAAAGGTGCCTTTTGATGGGGGAATTAAGTCCATTAACATTAAGTGTTAGTACTGATGGGTATGTAGTGATTCCTGTCATTTAGTTGTCTTAGTTGTTTGAAGGTTTGATTGTGTGTACCTAACTTGATGTTACTCTCTATTTTCTTGCTTTTTCCAAAATAATTTTAAAAGAGAAACAAGGTTACATGATTTTAAGATTTACTATAAAAGGTATAGTAATCAAAGCAGTGTAATTTTGACATAATTCACAAACTAATGGCAAGGAAAAAGGTCTGAAATATATTTACACATCCATGTATAATTTTTGATGAGTGCTATATCAAGTTAGTGGAGCAAAATAGTCTTTTCATCAAATAATATTTCAACAAATGAGATCTATAAAGAAAAAAGTGAAACTCAACATTTCCCCACATATTAAGCAGAAATTACTTCAAAATGGATTATACACCTAAACACTACCTCTCAAATATAAATCTCATAGAAGACAGCATAGAACAGATCTTGCACCATTGATGTGGGCAAAAATTCCTTAGATAGGACTCAAAACACACACACACACTATTCAAAAATTCATAAAATGGACTTTAGTCAAAATTTAAAACTTCCACTTTCAAATCATTTAATTAAGAGAATAAAAGGGAAGAGGGAGATGAGTAAGAATGATGAAGGGGATGAATCTAATAAAGATTATTGTAAGAACATATGTAAATGTCACAATGTACCCCACACCCATACAACTCTTATATGCTAATAAATAAAGAAAGAAAAGAAAAGGGCAAACTCATAAGTTGGGAAAATATTTATAAATATATATTTCACAAGGTCCTTGTGTCTTGATGAATAAGAACTTGCAACTCAATAATAGGAAGATGACTAACCCAATTTTTTGAATGAGCAAACTATTAGAGAGGTATTTTACAAAAGAAAATGTATGCCCCCAGAGCACACGAAAATATTCTCAAGTGAATATAAATTAAAACTATAGTCATATACCAATACATATTCACTAGAATGACTAAAATTAAAAAGACTACAATGCGCAGTTTTGGAGTGGATGTGAGTCATATACTTGTGGTAAATAATGTAGAATAGTACAACCACTTTAGAAAACTGAGGTTCTTTTAAAGTTAAACATATATTTGCCATACAATACAGCAATTCTACTCCTAGATGCTTGCCCAAGACGATAACTTGTATCCACGCAAGGACTTATATGCAAATATTCACAGCAACTTTTTTTTCCTTTTTCTTTTATTATTCATATGTGCATACAAGGCTTGGTTCATTTCACCCCCCTGCCCCCACCCCCTCCCTTACCACCCACTCCACCCCCTCCCTCTCCCCCTCCAATACCCAGCAGAAACTATTTTGCCCTTATTTCTAATTTTGTTGTAGAGAGAGTATAAGCAATAATAGGAAGGAACAAGGGTTTTTGCTGGTTGAGATAAGGATAGCTATACAGGGCATTGACTCACATTGATTTCCTGTGCATGGGTGTTACCTTCTAGGTTAATTTTTCTTGAACTAACCTTTTCTCTAGTACCTGTTCCCCTTTTCCTATTGGCCTCAGTTGCTTTTAAGGTATCTGCTTTAGTTTCTCTGCTTTGAGGGCAACAAATGCTAGGTAATTTTTTAGGTGTCTTACCTATCCTCACCTCTCCCTTGTGTGCTCTCGCTTTTATCATGTGCTCATAGTCCAATCCCCTTGTTGTGTTTGCCCTTGATCTAATGTCCACATATGAGGGAAAACATACGATTTTTGGTCTTTTGGGCCAGGCTAACCTCACTCAGAATGATGTTCTCCAATTCCATCCATTTACCAGTGAATGATAACATTTTGTTCTTCTTCATGGCTGCATAGAATTCCATTGTGTATAGATACCACATTTTCTTAATCCATTCGTCAGTGGTGGGGCATCTTGGCTGTTTCCATAACTTGGTGATTGTGAATAGTGCCGCAATAAACATGGGTCACAGCAACTTTATTCATAACAAGTTGGTGTGTATTCACACAATGGAATATCACGTGGCAACCAAAAGGAATGAACTACAGATACTTGCTGAAATATGGAAGAATCTCAAAAATACTATGCTGAATTAAAAAGCCACACACAAAAGAATACATGCTATCGCTTCCATTTGTATGAAATGGTTAATCTCACCTCTGGTGACAGAAACCTCAGTTGTTTGCCCAGCTAGAGATGTGGACTAACTGCAAAGGGGCATAAGAAAATTTTTGGAGATGATGAAAATGTTCTGTGTCCTTATTGTAGTGGCAGTCACATGGGTGTATGTATTTTTAAAAAACACACTTTTAAAGGTGTGTGTTTTGTTTTATGTAAATTATGCTTCATTAAGGCATACATATATAACCTCTTCATAATTTCATGTATAGTGGGAATAACAATACCATGTAGCCCTATGAGTTGTCATGATAAGGCGAAAAAGAAAAAGCAGGCAAAAAGCCAGAATAAAGATGATCACTCTATAAAAAATAGCCCCAGCTCCCTTACATGCTTTATTTTTTCATTATACTTATCACCATCTGATATTTTATACATTCTTCTTTGTTTGCTATCTGCCTCCTCCCACTTGCCACTAGAAGTTATCTCAGGAGGCCAAGGACCATATCTACTCAATCCATTGCTGAACCCCCTACACCTACAACAGTACACAGTACAGTATTTATTGAATCAGCCAATTAATGAAGTGGGGCAAGGAAATCATTTCCTATTGAAAGGGGTAGAGCATTTCTGATCCTAAAAACAATAGGAAGCAGTGCTATAAAACTGAGCAAAATAGATTCGCTATGTCCATCCAGTAAAATCCGAAGTGTTCTCAAGTAGCTACTTCCATCTGTGTGGCATTTGCAAAGACCAACAGGATGCTGGGGGAGACTTATACTGGCTCACAAGAGCCCACTTTTATTTTATATGCTGAAATTTTTCCAGTTGGTTGGTATCACATTAGTATCTTGTGGTGGGGAGTAGTTACACCATAGAGATTGGCAAACACTACAAATCAGTGCATCTCCTTGTGCTCCATACCTGCTCCCACTGCACAGCTGTTCTGGGGCTGGTTGTTAAGCAGTGCTCAGCATATCCCTGACAAAGGCTATATAGCCCAGTATTCTTGAAAAGTTTCTAACCATGACTTTTACTCTTCAAACAAAGAGTTTTCAAGAAGTACAATAGAGAGATAAAATGGAAGATTTTTAGGTTGACACGGGGAGACATTCTAAATCCCACTAAGTCAGGTTACTTCTTAGATGAGTCTAAGAACACAGTTTGAACATCACTGTTCCAATGCAATCTTTCCCTTTGCACATGAGAAAAATTGAACCCAGAAAGGGAACATAACTGAGATTTCCTGCTCAGCATGAGCATCTATCTTAGATCACACACTTCTGATTCTGAGAATCATCTGAAAAGATGATTCTCAATCACTTACTAGGCGTTATGTCACACAACAAGGTTGTCCAATGTCAGTAGAGGATGGTGGCTGAGCTAAGGGTCCATGCTAGAAAAGTCACACAGTAGTCATGTGGAAGGAAGGAGTGGGAGGCTAAAAACAAAGGCAATGCAAGAATTCAAGCATCAAGAGAAAGCAGAAGGGGGGTGAGGGGATTAAGTATCAGAGCAGTGGGGTTCAGGACTTTGGCTTTAAGCAACACAGTTGGCAGTGAGTATGGTGGCAGGATTCCAGGGAGATGAGCCAGAATGGATAGTGGCAAGGAAAGGAAGACCCTTGGTGAAACAGCAGTGAGAGCACTGATGGGCAACTGCACTGGACCCTCAGAGGACGACTTGCCTCTTTCAATATGTCCCTTTACTCTGGAGCCCTCTCCACCCAAGGAGCTCCAACTTAGCCTCTTGGGTAACCTGATCCCACCATTCTGAATCCCAACGGTATGTGAACATGTGGCTATGGGCTGTTTTTCTAAAAAGAGAGGCAATTTCTCCTCAACCCTCCATGTCTCTTTGACTTCATCATCATGGCACCTAAAGACATGTGTGTCTGAGAAGCCAGCCCAAGCAGGGCCCACTTCAGAGGCCAGCTGTACTTCACAAGGATTGAACTCAAAACCAGGTCCTCTTTGGAGCAGACTGGCAGGGCTGGTTCTGAGGTCTGCATCTGGCTTTCTGCTTTCCACACATGCTTTGTCTGGTTTCCAAAGCCTGATGGCTGGAGCTTCTGGAATGCCCTAGGCACTGCTGAATCAGATGTTTTTCAGCTTCAGTGATTCACAAATTCCAATTTGCAGAACATTCTCAGGCTAGCTATTTTTTGGAGCCTTTTTCTCCAACTACTTCTAAAATAAACTAAACCCCAACCCCTGTTTCACCTGATGGTGAGGTATTCCTCAGAAAGTCTGACTTGGAGTTATGTTTGTGTCACACACACACACACACACTCTGCTCTGGTGCTAATATGAAGTGGTGTGATGGAAGTTACTGTTGCAACTTAACTCAGTTTAGTTAAGGCAGGTCCATGTAGCCCAGCCTGGCATCTTGGCTTTCCATGGGACTCCAAGTAGTTGCTGTGAGCTCTCTGTCCTCCAGAAGCAAGAGTTCCTGAGGCCTAGCAGCACAGGAAAGAGCTCATGGAGCCCTGATGGGGTGGGGGGTGCACATCTTTGAATAGCAGCCACCTACCACAGAAGGCCTCCTGTGCTCTCTGTTCTGAGCAACTACAGATGCTCAGGATAGAGAAAGATGGACTCTTGCATCCCACTCCACTCTAGAGGCCTTAAGAAACTTAAATCATTTCATTAATTCCATCTGTCAGCCTGGATTTTCTAGAATTTGACATCAAGAGGGAATTATAGAGGGGATTGCCCTTCTCTCCATATTTGTTTAGAGAATGCATTGACTTGAGCCAGTGTCTTCCTATTTGATTCTATCAGTCCTGCAAAGAAGATGCTGTTTACATGAATGGGGTGTTGACAGGCCAGGGCTTATGATCAGGGAGTCTGAGTTGCAGAAGGGTTATCGCAGGTGGCCAACAGAGCAATTAAGCGTGGGAGTTAATCAGCCCAGCACCTATTAGAATCCAACTTTGTGTGACTTGGGCGAGTCACTGCACTTTTCCCAAACTATTTCCTCATCTATAAAAATGGAGATAAGCAAACATGAGGAGTGTTAAAAGGCTTGATGGAGGCAGATCATGTGCTGCTCCATAAACACTTGGTGAATATCATCAATGATTATTTTCCTTTTAACTGAGAACATCTCATGGCAGGCAAAAATAAGCTGTGGTAGAAACATTGCTAAGTGCTTATCTGATTCCTTATTTTCTGCTTTTTAAGTATTATAGACTCAAAGACTACCCATGAAGTTAGGTTGGAGTCAAGAGACTGAGATCTGGCCAATGGATGTAGACCCCAGGGATACACACCACATCCAGGCCTGATCTTCACAGGTTCTTCCTTGTGCTCCTCCCTCACTTGTACAGCCAGTACAATGCAAGAAGCTTGGTTCTTTGGGTGGCTCTGGAGGTGGCATGAGAAGAGAACTGGATTTGTGGGAGGAATAAATATTTACTATACTGACATTTTGGGATTTACTTGTTATTTTAGCATAGCATAGCCTATCCAGACTAATTCACAAACAAAAGATAGCAGAGACAGTGGATCAGGGTCAGCTGGTCACAATGCAATGGATAGTCTCAGTCAAGTAGAGTAGAAATGGGCAGCATCAATTTTTCATCAGGATGAAAATAATAGTCACAATTTTGACACAAAATTGATTGCCAGTTTCTCACACAGTTTCCTATTAGAACCACAGTTGTGCTCACATGGGACAGATCTAGTGACATGAAAACCTTAATCTGTACTTTGCAGTCTTCTATAGCATCACTGCTGTCCCATTTCCTTGCCTCAATCTTTGCATGATTTTGCAGATTAAAAACATCCTTTCCGTGAATTTCAATAAATTGGCAGTGAATTTCTGCAGTGGAAACATATTTTCATTTAAAATTGAGCATCATAGCATGTGTCATGTCTGGGGACCACCTGTTGAAGGAAGCAGTCATTTATAATTAAGCATACACAAGTCATAAATGATCACAGCCAGCCAATGTTAAAATGTGGCCACACATGTTTAGCAAAACACCACACTCCCTACCACAGTTGTCCTATACCAATGGACAGAAATCAATCTTGTAAATGCTCTGTATTAAAGACCTCTGGGTCTTTGCATGTGCTGTTCCCTCTGCCTGGAATTCTCTCCCTATGGCTAGTTCTTATCTTCCAATCTAGGACCAAAGGTCACTTCCTTAGAGACACCTTCTCTGACTACTCTTTCTACAGGAGGTGATCCCTCTTTTCTCTTTCTCTGCATCTTATCCAGTTCCCTGAGAGCATGTATTACAGCTTAGAGTATTTATTACTATATGGAAAGGTTTTATTTAACTTTATTACTCTGCTCATTTATCCCATTAGGTGTAACCATGAAGCCCACCCTACCTTTAGAATTCCAGGTATGTGAATTAAAAAGCACCTGTATTGTTTAAGCCAATTTTAGCTGATTTTTTCTGATATTATAGCTGATTTTACAGCCAAAATCTTCCTAACAAATATATCTCCTCTCTACAGTATAAGGACTGCTATCATCACTGAGATTGTCAAAATAAATCTTGTGTGCTAGGCACTATGTTAGGTACTTTAGTTCAAAATAACTCTAAAAGTTTGGCATTATTTAATGCCATTCTCTAGATGAGGACATTGAGGCTACTTTTTGTCTGCTCTGCATCCCTTCCTTTGGCAGATCTTCCCTCCCTCACTGTATGATTCAAAAGGAGCTACCATCCAAGTACACCACAAAGTAGGCACATGATCCAGCCTGGTCAATCAGAGCAGTTCTCTCCACCCACAGTCTGACTGGACCAGAAGTCAAAAGACTCAAGCAAAACCAATCACAGTCCTTTATTGTTACCTACAGTGAGAACCCTCCTGATCTTAGGATGACACAATAGAAGGACCTCATAACCCTGCTGCTGCCAGGTGCTATCTTCCTACATGTAGAAAGATCCTGCCAGCAAGAATGATTAAAAAAAAAAAAAAAAAGGGCCAAATGATCTCCCTGGGACCCCTGAATTGATCTGTACCTAAGACAGACCCCTTGGACTTCACAGTTCCATAAAGCAATAAATTCATCTTGTACTTAAGTTCTGAGTGGATTTCTACCAATTACCATCAAATAAGGATGTAATGAATATCACAAAGAAATGTAATAAATGTTAGTTCTCTCAGTTTTCCTCTTTAAAGTAACCACTGCCCATTAGCCCCACCAAATTGACATGGCAACATGTCAACTGGATCTAGATGCAGAATTAGTTATTTCCAAAGGCCCCCAATGTTAAGTGAACTTCCCCTTTGTCCCTTCCTCTACAAATGATTGCCCATTTGTCAATTATGGCAGGGACTGGAGCAAAAATTAAAAGCCTGCAGGCTGGGTGCATTGCCTATAAATGTCCTATTTTTTAAAGTCCATGAATATTATCCTATTAAGTGAGGACTATTATTTCCCATTCATAATGAGTTTTCCACTCAAGGTAACTTTATAGGAACTCCCTCAATCTTCCTTCACAGCCTCATTAGAGATAGGCAAGATAACAATTAATAAAGCCATTACAGAGTTGAGAAAACTAAGGCCCAAAGAGTTATAGCAAATTGACTGCAACACTCACCAAGTCCAGACTAGAACTGGGATTCTTTCCACTGCACTCAATCAAAAGGCACCAACATGGTCTAATCAAGCCACAATGTAAGCATCCATTTCCAATCCTTATAATACCCAACACCTGGTTGATTCAATCAATTAAGTCCCGCCAGATTAGGCTGCCAAATAAAATACAGGATGACCAGTTAAATTTGAATTGTTTTAGTATAAACATGACACAAATACTGCATAGGGCATAGTTACACTAAAAGATTATCCTTTTTGTTTTGTTTTGGCTTTGATGGTAGTGGTGTTTGAACTCAGAGCCTCATGCTTGCTAGGCAAGTGCTCTACCACTTGAGATACTGTGCCAGCCAAGATTAGCCTTTCTTTATCTGGAGTTGGAATTTTCGTAGGCATCCCATTGTTGTTTTGACTAAATGTGGCAATGCTGCATCTAAGATTCTGGCAGTAGATCAGAAAAGGAACATGATTGCAATTTCTTTGGAAAGTCTGACTTTTCTTGCCTGGATCTCCTAACAGTATGAGGTGCAGTGCATGATTCTTCAGTGCTTGGTACTAGTGTAGAGTTTGATATCACTTGATATTCAAAAAGAAGAAAAAAGTGGTATGTAAGAAGCAGAAAGAGCACACAGTTCTTTGAGGTTTCACTTTTTAAGCACTGCAAGCTTCATCTCCCCTCTGAGCACACTAAGTAAACGCTGTCTTGGTGCTTAGGCCAGCTTGGGTAGTTTTCTGTTACCTGTCCCCATTCTGTCACTTACTTGACTAAGAAAAAAAAAAAATCAAATAAAGATGCAAGGTGCCAGTTCAGTTCGGTTCATTACAATTTATTTAATTTAAAAATAAAAACAGAAACAAAAAAGCAAAACAAAAATCAGTTTCCAATGAAAAACAAACACTTTGGGTGGTTATCCAGCTTTTTAATCCCTGTAGGCTGTTCTCAAACC
Source organism: Castor canadensis (assembly GCF_047511655.1). Lineage (NCBI taxonomy): Eukaryota > Metazoa > Chordata > Mammalia > Rodentia > Castoridae > Castor > Castor canadensis. The sequence goes on from NC_133393.1 coordinate 142,154,230, forward strand.
AATCAAATGAGTAAAAACCAATTTTGACTGGAGCCATAAAGCATGTTGCACCAATTAAATTACACCAATATATTATTATAATACCTTTGAAATGCCTTTCAGACCAATAAATAAAAAAAAGACAAATTCAAATTAAAAAGTCAACTTTTTATTACCAAAAAAAAAAAATAGGAATTAAATAAAAGTCACAACACGGATTTAAAAAAAAAAAATGTGCAGTCAAGTTTCTTTCTTTTTTTCTCCTAGGAATGATATCATGCCAGTAAATCCCTACAGAACATTTCCAGTTTGGCAACAAGCAGTCAGTCGATCATTCACATTTGTACTCAAGACAGCAGGCCTGGGCAAAACTCGACTGAATTTCACCATGCAAAGTGCCCCCTGTCATTTGGGTGAGGAAGAGCACCTGCTAACAAGATGGAAATTCAGAGGGTAATTAGCGTTTCCATTTTGCCTGGGATCTTGAAGCACTTCCTGAAAACTGATCATGCCTTGAAATTTACCTGTAAAAGAAATATTCCACCCCTTTGGCAGATGTGTAAACTAAGAGCTGGAAGGGCCCCATAGGCAAGGAAAGGACCAGGAGATCAGGTTATCAAAGTGTCTCTCCCTTGGAATTCCATAGAAATGAGTCAAGCATAAATTCTTTGGCTGGGGATTGGCTGGTAGGGATGATGGGACTTGATCAGGAAGCAGTAGGGAAGCTACTTTTAAGGGCTTTTCCCTCTATTCCAAATTTTTCCTTGAAAGGACAGTCATCACGTCTAGAAGCAGACATGTCAGCAGAATGCCAGAACTGAGCAGGGCCTGAGAGACCAGCCCATCCACCCTCCAGCCCTAACTGATAGGAAAACAGCTCCCATAACTGCAGGTGCCAAGGCCACCAGATCTCACAACAGACCAGGTCTCATCTCAGCCTCGGCTTCTGAAGGACATTTTTTGGCCACAATTCATGATCTGGGCTTACTGACAAAAGAGAGCATACTAGTGTTTGTGGGGAGGGAGAAAGGAGTAGGATGGTTATCCTGAATAACGTCATTTTAACTTAAAGATTAGAATGATGGAAAAGACTAAGCAGATGTGATTAATTGGCAAATGGGAAAATCACATCAATTAGTAGATGAGTGTTATGCCTAAGTCATATGACAGCTACGGATGAGGTCAGCTGCCATGCTCAGAGGCCAGCAGTGTAGTGTGATAGGAGCTGTTCAGAGAAGGCTGCTTATAAGAGGCAAGGAGATGGGAGAGCTCAGAGGCTGCAGACTGCCCTCCATGCACCACACACCCCCAAAACTATTTACTATCTATAGTTTTTTTCCCTTTTAGCCTCTCTTGGAGTTCAGGAAGGACATGGAATTGAATGAAAGGAAACCAAGTAGCTTCCCATAATGCACTGCTCAGTTCAACCTGAAGGAATGAATACACAAGCCAAAAACACCAGAGCTAGTAGCAAGGGCAGAAACAGAACTGTCTCCTTAAGGAAAGGACAATGTCATCCTAATTACTGTTCTTAGCTGTAAGGTGAATTCTGGTTACTCCAAAGATATCTCAACACCCTTCCTTCTGTCTCTTTAAGGGGTTATCAGAAGTTGGCCACCTCAAGACAAAGATTTTGATTTGCCTAAGCCAGTGGAATCCAAAGACATCCCACAGACCGTTAACTTCAAATCCAGTACTCTCAAGATGCCCATTGTGGGAATCACTTATAATCTGGGCACTTAGAAATTATATAACTAGTTTTTAAAATGTTAAGAGTCCTGCCACATTTCTCTTATACCTCCTCCAGAGCCATCTGGATGACTCCTAAGGAAATGTTTCTCTCCTCTAAACTTCTTCCTGATCTACTCTGCTCTTTCAACACCTTGTTCCTCTAAAGGGATGGAACATGCTTTCCCCACAAAGCCCAGGAGTTCAAGTCAAAGTTCAAAACCATGATACAGAATACTTAGATTTGGGGAACAAAGCACCTTCTGTTTGACTTTCCTTTCCTCATCTAACTGTCCCACCTACACACTAACTCCCTAGACACAAACTCCTCTACCACTGAGGATTCCACACTCTGCAGAGGGTAAAAACACTGTCAGTGAACAAGGCCAACTGTTGGGCCAGTACTCCCTTGGAGATTGCAGACAGTATCACATCCAAAGCATTCATGCAGGTGAGAACCAAAGAGGCAGCATTCCAGTTAATATTGAGACATTAAAGAAAGTGACAAGTTGCCCCTTGCTGGTGTGCATCACCTTCCATTCACCTGTGCAAAGACCACAGAGGGTCTTGTGCTCTATCATACATCATAGTATTGGCCTCCCGCAGTGCTATCTTGTTTCCCTGTCCACCCTCAGGAGGTTGTGCTGAAGAGCAAGGCAGACATCAGGAAAGAGGAGGCAGACAGCAAGGAGCCAAAAAATTACCATGGGCTGACTCTGTGTCCTTAAAAAACAGTTTAGAGAATGTCCTAAACTCTAACCAAAGCCCTGCCTTCCACTCAAGATCAAGTAGCAAATTAACAAATGGCATGGAAGAGTTAGCACAGATTCCACAGAATGCTTTAACCTAATGCCCAGGCTTAGCCAGATCCAAGATGACAACTACATAGCATGATTGCTACTGCCTTCCCTCCCATTCCCATGGCAGCCATTACTACTCAAGCACAGCATTCTCTGATGTGCCTGGGCTGCTCAAACCAGCACATCCTCTAGACATTATCAACTGATCACCAATTCAAGCTCAGATTGCTAAAATCTTGCCAGCCCCAAGCAGTCAGGCCAAGCTTGCTAACATGAGAAAATGAGCAAGCTCTTTGAGCTCATCCAAAGTAGATGGTCCCAGTCTCTTATACCTCCTCCAGAAGTATTTGGATGACTTCCAGGGAAATGCATCCTCCTCCTTGTGACCCCCTCCCACTAAGTGCTGGCCAACACCACATTCTCTAGACAGCTTGTCCTCTACAAGGTGCCATATGCAAATGCCAATTAGGACACATATTCTGACTGGCAGTTGGCAGAATTGGCAGAGAGCTGTTTTTTCCTTTTTAGGTGCTGGTTCAAGGCTGCAAACCTGGCCAAGCCAGATGGCGCCAGTCTTTTTTCAGTCTGTCGTCATGGCCAGCACAGTGGTAACCAGCCTGTTAGTACAAGTCCTGCTCCCCTTCCTCCCTTGCACCCACCCGTCCCATCCCCCGAGCCCTGGAGGGCTAGTTGAGTTTGCTGCAGATCTCCAGAGCTTTCTTATAGACCTGAGTCACATCATCCATGTCTGTGAGGAGGGAGAAGCTGCTGTCTGCCAGCCGATTCCGGTACCGCTTCAGGTACTGGGCCCGGGGACGGTTGTGAAGTGCCTCAAAGTCCTGGAGCTGAAGGAAATTTTCAGCAGAGACACAGCTGCGGATGCGTTGGCGAGCGGGGCGATTCTCCTGCAAATCTAACAAGTCGAAGGAGTCGTTGGACAGGACACTGTCATCGCTGATGACGCTGGAGGGACGGCTGTAGCTCCGGGAGAGCCCCTCAGCAGGGATGCCAGGTGTTGACAAGGATTCCAGTGTGGGCATATCGGGGCTGGCAAGGGCCGGGTCCCTGGCATTTGCCGAGTACTTGCTGCTGTGTTTCAATATGCCCTTCCTCCGGCAGGACAGGCTGTGGGAAGTCACCCTGGTTGGGTCCGGGGGATTAGGGGAAGGGAGACCACTGCCTATCATGTCATTACTGTCCAGCAGCTCTGAGGACTCGCTGCGCTCTGGCGATGAGTAGTAACCTGATTCTCTCTGCTGGGTCTTTTTCAAGATGCCCTTCTTGGGCAAAGTGGCTGACTGCTTGGGGCTGAGTTTCCCCGGCACATCTGCCTCGGGGGAGCTGGGGAGGGGCACACCAGTCCGGCACAGGTCCTGCTCCATCTTGAAAGGAGATGGTAAGGCAGGACTCACGACACCTTCAATGAAGCCTGTGCTGTGAGAGCGATGCTCACTGTTGCTTCGTTTCTTCAGGATGCCTTTGGGCCTCTTGGAATTCAACTTGGATAGGCTTTCAGGCACTGAGTCCTGGCCGGACTGGGCAAAGTCATTCTCTTTCTTGGACTTCTTCAGTGACCTCTGCCGCTCCAGCATGACCTCAGAAGCCCCAGGTTTGGTCAGACCCTTAATTTTGGCTTCAGCCTCAGCCTGCAGCCCCGTGGAACGGTGATGCCAGTCGATGATCCGTGCCAAGAGTGGGGACTCAGAGTCACAAAGGGCATCGCAGTCACAGACGCTACTCTTGTAGCCCCAGTTCACCCACCAGTGGTTGGCAATGTCCTCAATGGTGGCCCGGCGATCAGGGTTCACCATCAGCATCCACCGAATGAGGCCTCGAGCATCTAAGGGACAAGACAGAAAGAGTCATGCTCTGCATAGCAGCTTTAGGCTTTAAGGCAGGAGTGACTCCACAAATGGCTACAGACATGCTCACTTAGGGAAAAATCCATTTGGAGTCCTGCTCCAGTCTCACTATGGAGCTGGAAATCAAACTCCTTCAGATTGGACATCAAAAACATAACCAAGGCTCAGAATTACAGGCCAGTGAGCAGTCACATCCTGGTCTGCTTTTCCACGAGTCAACAAATGGCCTTTCCACTACCCCAGATCTTCATAAAGCACGAAAGGCCAGGTAATTGGGAAAGAATTCACACTTGACCTCACTATACCTTTCACGGATATCATTTTACCAAAACAGAAAACAGGTGTTGAGCACCATGGCTTACTGTATTCCTCTAAAAGTAGGTTCTTACCACAGAGCTCACAGTCAAAGTAAGGAGAGGAGCTCACCTGTGCCAGGCATGGTGCTTACCTGACACACCTGCCAGGGAGAGCAGCTGTCCCCAAAGCTAGCCTCACCCCAAGGTCTTAGCCAGATTCTGAAAGCCACACCAGGAGCTCACCTCTTTCCTTGTCTGACATAAGCCACATTGGTATCTGTGGAGCTGTCAGATCAGAAAGCTGATCTGTACTGTGGGTGTCTACAGTCCATCTGGAAGCATATCCCTTGCACATTTCTGCTGCCGGAGATTTAGGGGAAAGGCCCAGAGGATGTCAAAGGCCACAAGACCAAAGCCACTCTCATAGCTGATAAACTGAGTTTTAGGGTCAAACTGTCTTTACCCAGTTGGGGTTGAAGTATATCCTGGGAAGTTGCCACTTCCCCTCAACCACTTAGGAAGGCTGATGAGTAGCTGGCAACAGCCCAACAATGGGGACTGAGGTGAGCTGCACCCCTAAAAATTAACAGGATGATCGTTCAGTCATTCAATAAGTGTTTTCTGAACCCTACAATGTGCCAAGAATTTCACTGGCACCAGTTAGCTTGTGAGGCAAATACAACCACCACAGAAGTCACCCTGAAAATTTCTGAAAAGATCAGCTTGGCTTATTGAAAAAAACAATCTATAGATAGACATATGCATCTCTCTCTATGTAGACAGACAGATGATAGATAGATAGTATGTCTATATACATATACAGTAGTCAGTCCTCATTATCCATGGATTTTGTATTTGTAACTGACTTACTAAAATTTACTTGTGGGGTTGGAGATTTAGCTCAGTGGAAGAGCGCTTGCCTGGCAAGTGTAAGGCCCTGAGTTCGGTCCCCAGCACCGGAAAAAAAAGGAAAAAAAAAAAACAAAATCCTTTCTCATCTAAAATTTACTTGTAATCCAAAAACCAATATTTGCAGTTCTTTTGCAAGCATCTTTGCACATGCCCAGAGCAGCGAAAAGCTTGATTGTCTCCAAAGCCTATGTGTACTGGCAGCCTGGTTTCAGCTCTCAGATGGTAAACCAGTGTCCCTTTCTCTGTCTTAGTGCTATGTTTTTCGCATTCTAGCACTTTGTGCTGTAATTCTGCTATTTTTAATGCCCCAAACACACGCTCTAAGTGTTGTCTAGTGTTCCTAAGTGTTCTCCCTATGGAGAAAATATATATGTTATATAAACTTCATTTTTCATTTGGGCATGAGTTTTACAGCTGTTGACAACCCACTTTGATGTGAATGAATAAATACTGTATATATACAAGGTGTCTTTAAGTATAAACATACAAAAAAGCTTGAGTATTGATTGATAGACATAAATATTGTGATCATAGGCTCACAGGAATCTAACCCTGTATTTTCCCAAGAAGCAATGATTCAGTATTCACTAATTCAATGTTTACAGCAACTTTATACAACATAATTACTGAAAACAGTAAGAGTCAACTCTGTGTGCATGTATATCTATGGGGAGGATGTGTACATATATATGCTATGTATATAAATGGAATGCCTGGATTAACCACATTCCAAGGTGGCCACCTGCACACACTCTTGCTGCACGTGCACGATGTTCTGTCATGAAGAGATGGAGCTGTGACCTTGTTTGCTTTGACCAATAGAACATGCCAGAAGCAACTGTACCCAGCTCCCAAGCACAGTCAATAAGAACATCTGACAGCCTCTCCCTCCTTTTCAGAGCACTGAGATGCCATCTAAGAAGTCCAAGCTCTTCCTAGAAAGAACAGGCAGTGGGGCGGAACCTCAAAGAGATTAAGCATACATGGTCAACTACTGAGATGTATGACACTCAGTCCCAGAAGCAGCCCCAACTACCAGCTGGCTGCAAGTGCAGAAGAAACCCCAGGCAAGGCCAAAAGAGTGCTCCCCAACCCAGACAATTAAGAGAGATGATTATGTGGTGGTAGTTTAAACCAATGAGTTTGGGGGGAATAGGATAGCCGTTACACAGTGAAAATGAAACAGTGCCCTTGATCAGGGCACAGAAATGGAAAGGACAGAGCATTGCCACTCTCATGGCACTTCAGTGTAGGAAGGAGGGGTTATTTGTCTACAAGAACTGGATGGAACTTCATATAATACCCTTTCCAAATTTTTAATTTATAATAGAGAACCTGAATCCAAAGAGGCTAACCAACTGGCCCACATTAGCACAGCGAGCAAACAGGACTCCCAGGCTGCCAGGTACAACATCTGCTATGAAAATTTCACCTAGGAAGATTTGGATAAAGCAGCCCAAGAAGCCAGCTTTTCCAAGGTGGTCTTTTCTGGAAAGATAAATGCAGAAAAGCAGTAGATTCCTTATAGACATACAAAGCAGAGCACGTGATCTGGAACAGGTAAGCCAACCACTCTCCCCTCACCCTGACCCTCCCCAGACACGGACCTGAGGGCTGCGTGGGCTCCCGGTACTCTCCACTGCTGATCTGCCGAATGAGGTTTTTGTGATCGAAACCATCGAAGGGCATTGTTCCATAAACGAGAGTGTAAAGCAACACGCCCAAGGCCCAGCTGTCCACCTGGAGCACAGAGACAAGACACATGGGACCTGGGAAGCAGACTCCTGGGATTCCTTCCAAACTGTTGGCATCACAGTGTGTGAGCAGCCACCCCCAACGCCCCCAGGAACTGAATTTAGCACCTGGCAGACAGGTTCCCACCACAGCCTGACAACTGATAGCAGTGCAGCTGGGGCCTGCCTATTTAAGAACTTTCTAAGTAGATTATCTTCTTTGTTCCTCACTGCAATTTTGTGAAGCAGGCAGGGCCTGGATTATTTTCAGCTCCATTTGACAGATGAGAACACTGAAGCAAAAGGCTGCTAAGTGGCTTCTCCAGAGGCCCCCTCCAAGGGATAGAGAAAACTTAGGATGCTGGGCTCTCATTCCCAATGCAGGAATCAGTTCCTTCCTTCACCTTCTTCAAATGGATCATAGGTTGCAAACTTAAATCTTGTAAGAACCAGGCAGACAAAAAACATGAACAAAATAGGAAAGAACTTGGGGTACAATGTGGAATGTTAGGGACAGAAACAAACTGCACGGTGCATTCATCCATCTTGGGCAGGCAACCTCTCCTTGGCTAACTGGTACCATGCAGAAATATGGGCTCAGCACTGCTGGAGCCTTTGGTTTTTACAGAGAAGTCAGAAACCAGGATTTTCTGTGAAATCTCTCAATTATTCAATGTTTATTCATTTGTTTTAATAAAGATGATGTGGCCAAATAAAGCGTACTTGGTGGCCAGACCATAGGCTGTCAGCTTGTAACCTCAGACAGAAACCATCGAAGACCAAAGAAGTATTCATTATCTGTGATAAATTTACAACGTTGAGTTTGGGCAAGTTCATAAATGAAATCTTATGCTCTTCCCTTATATTCTTATTTTTAAAAGACTTTCTCTCACTTTAATTGGTAGAGGCTCTTGGCAGACTTCTCTTCACTCCAACCCTGCCCCCAAACACTTTCAAACAGATAAATATTTGGAAGAAAACATTTCCACACACTGAGCAGCTGCTACTTAAAGGACAATGAGTAGATGGGCCGCTCTGTAAAGACAGCCATCTTCTTAAAAGAGAATAATCACTAACAATTCACCCGTTCTCAAAATAACGTTTTCATATGTACGTATCTTACGTGGCTCTGAAAGCTTTCAGCTTGCAAAGAAATACATTTCTCATGAAACAGGAGATGCAAATTGAATGTATTTCCTTAATTAAATGTGTGTGCTGTCAAAAATATGTGCAAAAAGATATTAACTCAAGAGTCAGTAGATTTCATCTTTGCTTGTTCTATTTGTTTGTGATGTAATAAGGGAAAGTTAAATGTCCAAATTCAGGAACATTATTAAATACAGTATAGTCACATAATAAGACATTATGTGGTAATTACAGGCCATATTTTTAATAATAATGAATTTGGAAGCTGTTACAATATAATTTTAGGTGAAAAAGGCAAGAGATACATATGCTTGTGTATCACAGTATGGATATCTTGCCCTCTATTAACTTGACCTCAATCATGTTTAGGTGATCTCAATTATTTTTGAAATGCAGAGATCTACCTGGGAAAAGACTAGAAGAGTCACAAAAATATTAAGTGGTTGTTTCTTGATCAGGGAATGTAGGTGACTTTATTTTCTCTCTTTGACTTTTCTAGGTTTTCCAAATTTTCTCTCAGGTGTGTATATTATTGCTTTTATGATTATAGTCTACTCACAGGTTTTCCTTGCTTCCTTTTTATTTTTTTTTAAGAATTTTCCAGATCTAGTTCTTGCCCTTCCTCCCTCTTCTCCCCTCAAACCCCATATACACTAGGCAACCTTCTCACCTCTGGCCCCCGGTAAGGCCTCCCATTGACAATTTCAGGGGATGCATAGAGGGGGCTCCCACAAAATGTTTGCAAGAACTTGTCCTTCTGGTACAGGTTGGAAAGGCCAAAGTCAGCAATCTACAAAGAGAAACAAGACCCAAGACTTGTTATGGTTAAATTGGTAGTGTCTACAGTAAGTCAGTTCATAGGACATGGAGCAGATGGGGCCTTGGGTCACCATTTTCTCTCCAGTTCTGAGTCTTCGTCAAAGGACCACTGGACACAACTGGGCCACGCATTTCCCCACTGAGTCAATAACAGCCATTCCCAGTTCTGCCATATCTGCAGACTGCATACTCTGTTACTTTAAATTGCTTTTTCTATGGACTCTCTTTTCAACTTTAGCTTAGACTTAACCCTGAGAAATAACTTCCACATAATCACCAACCTGATGTTTCTGATGAACATTAGAGGGTACAGTAGGCCCCACCCTTTAATATGGAGAATGTATTTCAAGACCCCCATTGGATGCCTGAAACCTTGGATAGTACTGAATCCTACACATTGTATGTTCTTTTCTATACATACATTCCTATGATAAAGTTTAATTGACAAATTAAGCACAGTAAGAGATTAATAACATCTAATAATAAAACAGAATAATCATAACAATATAGTGTAATAAAATTAATTGCCAGCATCACATTCTTATGCACTAGTGTCATTATTAAGTAAAATAAGGGTCACTAGAACACAAGCCTTATAATACCTCAATGGTCAATCTGATAAATGAGACGGCTAGTAAGTGACTGATAAATGAAACGGGTGGGCAGCATATACAGTGTGGATGCACTGGACAAAGAGATGATTCACTGCCCAGATGATATGGACCTGGAGGGCCCAAGATTTCATTATGCTACTCAGAATGGGACATAATTTAAAGCATATGAATTGTTTATTTTCCAAGTAATATATTTGGACTGTGGTTCACCATGGGTAATTAAAATCATGGGAAGTAAAACCTCAGATTGACAGGCTATTGTCTATCAATTTAAAAATTGTCCCTCTATGGCCTATTCAAAATCACACTGTACCCACATGGTGTGCACATCATACTGTGGAAAATCCTGACCCGTACAGCTGACACCACCACGTTTCTGTTCACCCAGCTCTGATCAGGACTGCATCTTGTCTGGGTGTGACACAGATGGAATGCACAGACCATAGGGTTTTGAGTTGTCATATTTCAGCCTAAATTCTGCCACTGGCAATTCGTGAACATTGAACTCATGTTTACATTGACACTCGACAACTCTGAGCCTCAGTTTACCCACCAGAAGATGAGAATTTCATGATGCCTACCCTGTTCTAGCTCACAAGATTATTGTGAGAATAATTTAAGAAAATCAATCAAGATAAGACCATGAATGTCAAAGTGTTTCATAACCTGCAAGTTTTGTGCAAATATTTTACAAAGCCCTGCCTCTGCTGTATGTCACACTCCTTGGAACCATTTTGTTCTTTGGTTTCCTGAAGCATTTTATTTATTACCTTTAGAGCAACAGTTCTACAAGTGTATGTATACAGTGTATGTACACATTTACAAACACATACACATCTGTACACACTATGTATACACACATATGCATGTGTCTATACATACACATTTGCCTTCCCTACCAGACTCTAAGTTTCCCTGGGCAGTTGGCAGGTTCCACAGCTTCCCCTCATCTTTTTATCATCCCCTGATTAGCACCTGCTGCCAACCAAGGATCAACTTGTCACTACAATAGGCGTTATATTTTGAAAAGCACAATATACTAACAGATAGTGCAAAATAATGGTAATAGAAGTCAGCGTTATTATCACTTATTGAACAAATTCCAATTATCAGCACTGTTGCATTTTCTCCTCTCATCCTACCAAAACCTGTAGTTATATAACAACATGGATATACTTCATATCCCTGAACTTTATATCTAAGAACGCTCAAAAATGGTCAAGTTTAGGTTATGGATATTACCACAATTTATTAAAGAACCCATTTAACAGATGCAAAAACAAGTTTAGGGAGATGAAGTTATTCATGGAGGATTTGTTAACTAGTAAGCAGCAACCAGAGGTGCATCTCTCAAGTTTCAAACCACATGCCACACCACTCTTGGGTAAATCCAAATGTTTCGCTCCAGTCCGTCCAGCCTTGCAAACGGAGCCCCTGTGGGTTCTGCCATTCCCCCAACCTGATTTCCATTTGCAGCTTCTGAATAGGCTGGGTGTTTCACAGCTCAACCTGGACGCCCTGGGGCTCTGTGTTGAGTGAGGCCCCCAGAATAAGCCTATTTTGTAAAAGTCATCCTTGAATGAAGGAATGTCACTGGAAGCAGCTGATGTACCACCGCCCTCAGAATGCACATCCTCAGAGCTCAGATTGCACCTAAATGCCCTGCACTCCACTTCCTTATCAAGTGCCCCCTGGCTCGCTTGCAGAAGTTGGTGGGAAGCTTTATAAAGTGTGCCCTGTCAATCGGAAGAACGGAATGACTGCAGCTCTGCAGATCCTAAGAAGACCCCAAGCTTTAGCCTCCCTCGGGCTGCAGCTATGGTATAGCTCCACCACAGCACATGACAACACATTCCCAGCAGTGTCTACGCCATCTGGGGCACGTCAGAGCTTCCACGCACACCCATGTGTGAGAGCCCTGCTGTGCGCATCTGCTCACACCAGGAGTTTTCATCGGGGCTGGGCATCCTTGCTTGCTGTGCAGTCATTCTGGAGAAGTGTGTTTATGTTACAGCCCACTCCCATTCTCACAGGCTGATGCTTATCAGCCTCTCCCTGTAAAGCTGTCCTTGCTGTGGACACAAGATTAATAGAAATCTAGATTAGCCCATGTTCTTGGCACTTGAATGGAAAAGCAATATTAATCAACACACACAAAGTTCTCAGACTCTCAGCCATTCAAACTTGGGCTTTAGCTTGAAGATTTCATCCACATGGAGCTTAAATCAACTATTGGTAAGAAGGTAGATGCCACTGGTTATAGAACACCTCATAAGCCTCAGTTTCCTCATCTGTAAAACAGGAGTAGGAAGAGTTTCTACCACTATGGTGTCATGCTGAAGATTAAAGAATCTAAAGTACATAAAATGCTTAGAACAGTGATTGGCACAAATTGGAACTAAATAAATATTTGCCTCCCATTTTTAATGCAGGTAGTATATTGTGTGCTGATTGAAACAGTTTATCCCAACACCAGGGACTCTCAAATGTGAAGAAACAGAGAAGGTTTTAGGTGCCAGTCACAGAATTAAGTAACTGAATCACAAATGAAGAATTCTATACATTCTGGATTCTCTATCAGTCCTTCGAATCGAGTCAAGGAGAAAGTCTCCGATGGCCCACAGTGGATCTTCAGCACCTCAAAGACAGCAGGCTTTGGGCTCACAGATTTCACCAGCAATCAACATTAAGCTAGACTTAATAATTCTGTTTAGTTTCTGCTATATTTGTGTTTGAGCTATCTTCTATTAATGGCACTGCTTTTTCCATTACAGGTAATTACTTAGGGCTCCTTTTTCAAATAATTATTCTTTTAGAAAGTGGTTGGACTAAATAAAGACATTAAGTCAAATAGCCCAAGAAAAGGCAAAAAGAAAAATCCATGAATGAAAGAAAAACTGAGATTTGTGAGATATCAGATTTAAACATAATAAAAAAAAAAATCACGTCTCAGAATTGGTTTCCTAAACGATGCTAATCTTGCTTTTTTGCTCGGAAAATGAAGCAGCTGAGATCCAGAGGTAAAAGCTCTGCTGAAGGTCACAGGGGACGGCAACAAGCACTCAGACATGTGGGGACTCGCCCAGCTGTCCAGGTTCCCTGTAACAGAGCATTAGCTGGGTGTCAAGGTGGCTCTCCTGCAAAGGCGCCTCTGGGCCTCACTTTTAGAGGAGCTCTGTGCTGACACACTGGTAAGCTCTGGAGAAAGGCACCTTGCTGATGCAGCTGCTGGTGCTGGATTGTTCCCCAGCCCTGTATTTGTTCAGAGACACCCATCTGTCTCTGCCCTGTGCAGTGCAGTTCAGCCTCAGGCTCTGCCAAGGAATCAGGGAGGGCCAGGCTCATGTCCTAATTGGGGGAGTTTTTGTTGCTATCAATCCTTTCTAGAGGTGTGTCCTGCTAAGTGAAAATGAGAGTTAAAAAGATAAATTAGTTTGTAATCATTCACATGTCAAAAGGATTAACCCCACTACAACATGGATGAACCTTGAAGACGACGTGCTAAGTGAAATAAGCCAGGCACAAAAAGACACATACTGTCTGATTCTATTTATATGTGGTCCCTTGAGTAGACAAATTCATAGAGACAGAAAGTAGAATGGTGGTTGCCAGGGGCTGGGGGAGGGGAAGCAAGGAGTGCTTAATGGATGTAGAGATGGGGGGAGGGAGGGGAGATGAGCGTGTTCTGGAGATGGGAGCTGTGAGGGTGACAACCATGAGCATGAGCAGGAGCGTGCTTAAGGCCCTTGTGCTGTATGCCCAAATGCAGCAGGTTTTCTGCAACATTATGCATATTTTACCATCACAGAAAGAGGATTAACCCCAGATTACTGTGAAAAAATGAGCTCACCCGGTGAAAAAGGAAGTATCAGCTTGCTGATATTAACCACTAAAAAAGGAAGTTGATCAGGATGATAGTCAGCAGTGGTTTGACAGTCACTAGCAGTGTCCAAGAGGAAATGTGGTGCACTTGACTGATCAGAGTCTTTGGAGTCGGGAGAACCTGGGGCTAGCCTTGACCTTGTCATTCACAGGTACCTAGTGAGATCTGCCAAGTGACTCTGCAAAATGAGACTCATGTAGAACTCAGTTCCTAAAGGTGATGACAGGCCTGAGGAACCTGCAGGTAAAGCCCATGGAACGACCCTAGTCGTTACAGGCCATCATAATAGTGCTGATGTTGACTGGACTTAACATTCGGTTGCCAGGCAAGGCAAACCCAGAGCTCAAAGCACTAGGTACCACGGCCCACTACAGAGCCAAGAGAAATGGTATGTCCAATGTGAGAGGCTGCAACGCAGGACTGGAAAAATAAGGGATGTAAAGCTTAAGTACTTGAGCTCAAATCCCAGCCTCTCTTCTTACCAGCATCTAACCTGAGGCAGGGCAGTCAGTCCTGCCCTATTCCTGTCTGGTCCACGGACCAGAAGCATCAACATCACCTGGAAGCATCTTAGAAATGACTCTCAGGCCCTGCTTCCAGTGCAGTCAACCAGAACCTGCATCTGAACAGGGGCCCAGGAGATTCACTTGTACATTAGCCCTTCTGGAGGTGCATTTCTTAACCTATAATACCACACTGATTATGAAAATGTAATCAGCCCTAAAGGGAAGGTATGAAACAATATGAACTGATACAGAGAAAATGCACACACCATCCTGGTACAAAGAAGGCCTTTAATAACTGCCAGCTGTTGTACTTTAACCTCTCTGAGTCTTTTCTGGGTAGTGAAATTGCAGTAGCACTAAAACCACACAGTGTTGTGAAAACCAAAGTCACGTTCAGTGGGGTAAAAGAATAAAAACAACAGTATCCCCATGAACCAGGCACTGATCTGTAAGCACTAACATAGTAGAGTTCCAACAGCAACCCCCCTCAGGAGGGTTCCACTGTTATCCCCACTTTGCAGGTGAGGAAACTGAGGCACAGGGGGTCAAGTGGCTTGCCCGAGGAGTCAGTAAGAGCTGTCCTGGCTGTAAAGCTCCATAACAAAGGGCGTTATTGCTGAGAGGTGAGGGGAGCTTTCTGTGACTCTGGGAAGACAGCAGTCCCATCCAGGAAGACACAGTCCATTGCCCCTTTCCACCCTGGAGTTAACTTCTGTGGCTTTACCCATGACAGCCATACCCCTGAGCAGTGAGGAAGTGAAGGCAGGGAGCGGAACAATGAGCAGATGGGAGTGGGGCCGGCTTTCATCTTCAGAAGACCTAAGCTCACATGGCCTTTCCCAGGAGACCACAAATGACCAACCAGGAGCAATCTGGGGAGACTCCTAACAGAGGGTGCATTCAAGGGCCAGCCTCTCAGGAGACACTAACGTGCAGCCGGTGCTGGCTCACTGCACACACAACTCCAGCATCCCACACAGCTACTCTTACAGTGACTTGGGCACCATGAGCACTTGGAAATTCTCTCCCATGGACAATGTCTGCAAGCCTCCTGAAGACAAGGCAAGGCTGACTAAAGTGAGGAGCAAAATGGACCCCCAGATGATGCTCTCTTGGACTGAGGGCAAATTTGGGAGGTGATGGTAGAGGGCAGACACTAGAGTCAACTAGCCAGACCATTACTTATTAGCTAGGGGAACCTCTTTGTCTGCAGAAAGGTGGAACTCAGACCTACCCTGCTGGGGACGTCATGAGGACCAAATGAATAAGGTATGCTTAATGTCTGGCACAGGGCTCTGGTTCCTAGCAGGGACTCAATAAACATCACTTTCTTTTTCTAATCGCCATGCCCTATTCTTGTGCTTGCTATTCCTTCCTCTTGAAAGACTATACTCACATTACTTTCTGTTAAACTTCTACTCACCCTTCAAAACCCAGCTCTATGACCATTTTCTCAATGAAGATTCTCTGGTCCACCCAGCTGGACAGACCTACCACTTCCTGTTCAGCACTTCTACAACATGTGACACAAGACCATCTGGCCCTGCCAAGGGACAAGGATCAGGGAAGGCTTCTTGGAAGAAGCATTCAAGCCTAAGTCCAGAGGAGGGACAGGCAAAGAGGAGTGGGAAGGGCATTCCAGACAGAAGGAACCAGGTATGCCAAGGTCAGAAAGCTTGTTGGGATTTTGGAGTTAAAGTGCTATCGAGGAGCCTTCTCTGACCACCCACTCTGAAAATGGACCACCATGCTCCAGATTGTGCTGAGTGGATTTCCTTCACTGAACAATTGCAGCACTATTTCTTTGTTATTTCTTATATCGCCCAACTGGAATTCCCATTAGGGGAGGTAATCTATCTTCTTCACTTACCTCTATATCCTTCCCATGGCTTGTTATTTCTGATGGTTTAACAACTGCTAGACTCTGAGTTCCAAGAAGACAGGAACCTGGCCGTCTGATTCACTATTAAATCCCCACCACCCAGCACAGGGCCAATTACACAGTAAGAACCTGGTAAATATTTGTGACCAAATAAATATTGCCCATAAGGAATGTTCAACAGGTGAATGAAGTAAATGCTGGAATAGACGAGTGAATGCAGGTGTGCATGGATAGATGTAGATAGATATAGCTACACACACACACACACACACACACTCACACACAATGGCTTAATGAATGGACAAGTGAATGTCAGCGTATGAATGCAAAGTTCTCACATTCATGTAATCAAAACCCAGAGGCCCATGATCCCAAGCTTCGGTCTTATTAAGAAGCCTTGGAGATTCTATCTTATTTTGTCCCTGGCTATTCAAAGCTTCTTTTCTTAACCTCAGCAGCTTTGCTTCTTCCATTGTCATGGGGGGCAGCAGGCCATCTCCTCTGTGCTCCTGTACCCTGAGCCCCAGGAGCTCAGCAGATTCCCAGCCCTCTTTGCGGAGGCCAGCTGACCCTGGTGCCGGGCCCTCTGCTCATGGGGAGGCGTTTTTACGGGAGCCTTCTATGGGAATTGTCAGCATTCCATTCTCCCAGAGAGTGGGATGTGAATCTGGTCCCTTTTTTTATTAATTGCAAATTAAGGCTATGCTGGGTGCTATTTTAGTACATGCTTCCACAGAGTACGGAATGCAACCAAAGCAGTACATTGCTCTCATTCCTTCTGCCGACTGACTGTGTGAATATTTTTAGAAACCACACCCTCCTGCAGTGGCCAGATAAATAATTTCCAGCTGAGGCTGTAGCTCAATGGTAGAGTGATTGCCTTGCATATGTGAGGCCCTGGGCTCGATCTCTGGCACAGAAAAAAATTAACAATAATAATAATAATAAATTTCCAACACTAGATGTGCTCTTTGCAAAACAACATCAGCCAGGGAAGAGGAAAGAAACAAGTTGCATAGCTCACACCAAAATTGTAGCACCATGTGACAAGTTTAAACCAGCAGCATTTTTAGAGGCTTCCTGGGCCACTCTTTAAATACAGAAGATGGACCCACATTTGGACAGGCACTGCGGGCTCTGAGTGGACCTAGCCATTCACATCCGGGTGCTTGGCAGCCCATCTGTGCCTGTGGACCCCAGGTCCTGGCAGCAATGGCCTGGGCTTTCGTGTACACACAGGCCAGCTTGTGACCATGTGTCTGCCTGCTTCTGTCAGCAAGTGTCCTTTCTAAATACGCTTCTGCAAAATGCTGAGTCAGGAAGAGCTGAGCCTATACAGCAGGAAGACAAATCAACACCAGCTGAAACACAGTTTAAAGAACCTTGGAAGTGGGTGTGAGATGATGAAAAGAGAATTTGCCCGGAAGTCAAACATGTGCGTTCTAATCCTGGCTCATCCTTCCTGCATTCCAAGAGCAAACAGTTTTAAGGACCTACTGTGTGCCAAGCACTCTGTGACATGCTGAGGAAACAAAGACACGTGATAATCCGCTGATCCACGGTGGAACCTTGGGCACATGCCTTAGACTTTTTGGATCTGATCACTAAAACAAGGGGTTGGAAAATGACCATCAAAGTTCTGGGATTTTCAGATCTTAGTAGGATTCCTTGAACAAGCACAGGAAGAATAAATGATAAAAAAAAATATTGGGAAGATTCGATTTCTATTTATCGTGTGTGTGTGTGTGTGTGTGTGTGTGTATTCTACCTTGGGGAATGCCAGAAGCAGAAATTCCTAAAGTAAAGAGAAAAATATGACCAAGCCTTAATTTTATAATGTTCTATGTGTGTACTGTTTGTCTACAGAATGCATAGGATCCCAGGCTGAAGAATGTGGTCTCTGGGCACTGTTAGGCCCAATGTCATCACCCTACAACTTAAGTCATTGTGCCATTCTTCCATGCTTCTGCCCCATTGTCCCCTGCACAATTGCTTTCAAGAATCTAACCACTCTCCTCCTTCATTGAGGAATTCTATGACTCTGCAGGAAGCTATGTGGCTTATCACTTCTGGGACTACATCATGGGACCAAGAGGTCACACTGTGACACAGGACCCAATTCGCAGGCGAGAGGCTCACATTCCAGGCCTTGTAAAGACTACATTTAGTTCTAAGAGCTCTGAGGGCAGGTGGCAGGAAGAATCTGGAGAGAAAGTCACCAAGGTCGATGACATAAACACTTAGAAGGCCAGATGCCAATTTTCCAGCCGGGGCCTGCCCACCACTGCCCCAGAACCCAGTACCTTCATAGTAGCTGGCTTCTGGTTCAATTCCCTCTCCAGGTACAAGTCACTTAAGCAGACTCCTGGTATAGTAATAGCTATGTGTTATCTGCTTTGACAGCAGTATGGCCTAAAATCATCTCATTTGTTACTAACTAATACTCCAGGACTGGAAACAGGACACCGCACACAGTAACCACTCAGAAAATACTCATTGAAAAAAATAAACAAGTAACAAACCCTAGAGACAGGAATTGGCATCCTACTTAACAGATGATGAAACAAAGGCTCAGACTAGTGAGTAATGTGCCCAAAACCCGGCAGTTAATAAGAGGCAGCATTGCAATGCAAACCCACGCTATCCAACTCTTACTTTTGACTCATTTGTACACAGTGCTTAACAGTTTTAAAAAACCAAATGTGGAGAACATCACTTAGACCCCAGATCGAACCTCTGGGTATTACTGTTGAATCATTTTATAGTTCAGGAAATGCAGTTACATGGTTCTCCCAATGTCAAGCAGGTAGTAAACCTCAGAGCCCCAAATTTTCTAACTCCATGGTCAGTGTTCCTTCTAGAAAAATCCAGCCACTTTGCCAGAAAGGAAGAGACCCTGAGATTTCACTTCCTGTTCCTAGGGAGAACTGCTTTGATCAACTATTTTCTCCTTACTCTACGGATGACATAGAAACATGCGATTAAGGTCAACTTCTCTGCAAGAGGCCTCTCAAAGGATGATGGTGACTAATGGTTGCTGCCGTGATCTACAAACAGAATCCAAACCCTAAAGAATTCCATCCTTCCAAGCAAGTGAGTGGTCCTATCACACACCTTTCAACTGACAGCAACAACAACAAAAAGGAGAAAGGTACAAGGTCATTCCCATGCTTTGCCTGGGGACCAGAGGAAAGCCACTAACGTCACAAGTGTCCAATTGGAAGGCCCCTGCTGGGTCTGGGAGTATAAGGCCATTTCATAATGAAACCCATGCGGTGAGCTCTGTTTATTTTCAAACTGTATTTGCTTATTTTGCAGACATGATCAAAAGGACATTCGGAGCACTACCCAGGAGACACTTGAACCCAATCAGCCGGGAGAGCTTTCTCCAGCTCCAACAGCAGCCAGCAATAATACTTTCTACAAAAGTAAACTCCATCACTTGCCATTTCCCAACAGCAAACACCATCATCATTTCTGTTGAGCTTCCAGTTCTGTGGCTGATTCAGAGGGAGGTGGGAGGGTGGTGAGTGAGGACAGGAGACACAGAGTAGAAAAGTGGCCAGGGAAAGACCTGTAAGTCTAAAATAATTGGGGCTCAGCTAGCAAATCCAGCATAGCAATGTGAACTTGGATTGGTGGGGTTCAAATCCCAGCTCCACTACTTACCATTGTATGACTGTGGGTAAGTTAATGACTTCTCTGTGCCTCAGTTTCCCCTGCATGTGAAATGATGTAAATGAACAGTATCTATCTTGTATGGCTGTCCTGAAGTTTGAATTTAAGGGAATATCAGGCAAATGGGATATAAAATACATAGGAAATATGTATAAGCACTTTTATGGTCATGATGGTAGACTATGAGCTTTATGAGAGCAGGGACTATGTCTCTATTATCTTTTTATCCCAGGAGAAAGAACAGTATCAAACATGTCATAGGAGATTAATTAGTGCTTGTTGAATTTAACTGTTCAAACTGAACTGAGTGAAAATAGAGAGACTCTTCTGGAACCTGCTGCCTGCCAAGGTGGTGGCTAACTCATTGCAGGCACAGCATGGAGCAGGGTAAGCTAAGCTCCCTGCCTGGCTGCAATACCCAGGCCCTGCCTATCAATCCACAAGGCAAGAGATTTACCTTAATATTGCAGTTGTCATCAAGCAGTATATTTTCCAGCTTCAAGTCCCGGTGGACTACTCCGTTCTGAAATGAGAAGATAGGAAAGAACTAAATGGGAGCGGGTGGGATGAGACAGGGAGAAAGAGGAAGGAAGAGACTGAGCAAAGGAAAACGTCTGACAGATGAAAGGCGTGCACCAGCCCGGTGGTCTTCACCTCCATCCTTCATAGCTGTGCTTGCTGTCTGGAGGCTCCCCTGCCAGCGACCAGTGACAAGCGAGCATTAGTCACTTGCTGTGTGGTTAAGGGAAAAATGACTGGAATCCATTCTCCCCCAGAGCCTGTAAAGCAGCAGGGGGATTCTGTCGGAATGTAATTCCACTGTGTAGAAGCAATATAATCCCAGGCAGCCAGACCCTGTCTGTCTGAAACGAGATTCCCAGGGAAGCAGCACACTTCTCTGCTGGAGACTCAGAATGGGCAGCTCCCAGGCCTTGCCTGCCTGCCTGTCTGTCTGTCTGCACCCCCCATCCTGGAAAGGGGCCTGTTCAATCTACTTGGACCCATGAAACCAATCTAGATCTGTCTTGAGGATATCAGGGTCCTTCCTTAGCAGCCAGCTGGGCAGATTCTGAAAGTCCTGCTCTTGCTCAGCAGGAAGGACTCAGGGCCAGGGAAAGATGAGGTGTGGAAGCAGGCCAATGAGACCAAAGCCATTGGCTAACTAAAGCAGGTGACTACCATGCTGTGTGGCCTTTTCATTCAGGCAAACTCTGGCAAGGCTGAAGGCTGAACTTCAGGGACAAGCAGCCAGCCAGCTGAAAGGGGAGAAGGGACCATCCCCCAGTAGGCTGAGACTCTACACAGCAGTCACAACGGGCTTGCTCAATTCTTCTTAAGACTCAGTTATCGTCTTAGGTGTGGGCGGGCAAAGAAGAACAGTGAGCCTGAGGGATGAGCCTATTTGGGGGCTAGGTGGAAAAATGCCTAGGAGTAGGTTCCCAACATCATCTGACATAAAGAGCATCTGTAATCGAAGCTGATGCTTTGAGCAAACCAACCGGCATGTTCACAGTTGGTTCTTTATGATTTATTTTTCCTTTCTACCTCCAAAGGCACTTACTAGAGAGAGATGACAATGTGTACTTCTACTACTCTTTTCCTAATCTACGCATTCAGGGAAGTGCTTTGAATTAAAAAATGCACAAAACCAAGTCTCTGATCTCCTGAAGAAGAGGTGTAGGGCACAGGAACCTGATTTTGTTTGGTTTTTCACATGGGGAGCACTTTAGATGGCATTGCTAAATTCGTGGCTTTCATAAGATGGAGATAAGATAAGAAAGCCTCATTCAGGCACCTGCACACCCATGTTTATTGTGGCACTATTCACAATAGCCAAGTTATGGAAACAGCCAAGATGCCCCAGCACTGACGAATGGATTAAGAAAATGTGGTATCTATATACAATGGAATTTTATGCAGCCATGAAGAAGAACGAAATGTTATCATTCGCTGGTAAATGGATGGAATTGGAGAACATTGTTCTGAGTGAGTTTAGCCTGGCCCAAAAGACCAAAACTTGTATGTTCTCCCTCATATGTGGACATTAGATCAAGGGCAAACACAACAATGGGATTGGACTTTGAGCACATGATAAAAGCGAAAGCACACAAGGGAGGGGTGAGGATAGGTAAGACACCTAAAAAACTAGCTAGCATTTGTTGCCCTCAACGCAGAGAAACTAAAGCAGATACCTTAAAAGCAACTGAGGCCAATAGGAAAAGGGGACCAGGAACTAGAGAAAAGGTTAGATCAAAAAGAATTAACCTAGAAGGTAACACACATGCACAGGAAATCAATGTGAGTCAATGCCCTGTATAGCTATCCTTATCTCAACCAGCAAAAACCCTTGTTCCTTCCTATTATTGCTTATACTCTCTCTACAACAAAATTAAAGATAAGGGCAAAATAGTTTCTGCTGGGTATTGAGGGGGTAGCAGGGAGAGGGAGGGGGCGGAGTGGGTGGTAAGGGAGGGGGTGGGGGCAGGGGGGAGAAATGACCCAAGCCTTCTATGCACATATGAATAATAAAAGAAAAAATAAATAAATAAAAGAAAGCCTCATTCAAACAGAATCCATGTGTTCACACACTTCAAATCATGGAAATATGGTCAGTGGTACTTTCCAATGACACCTGAGGACAAAATGCTGTATGATTTGAATCATGGGTGTCTTTTGAGTCCACAAAGAGGTGGACACATAGGTTAAGAGTCTGGGATTTAGCTAATGGTGACCTTCTTCTTTCTAGTTTGTAAATTCTCCATACAGACTACAATGAACAGATGGATACTGCTTCTATAATATGAAAATCACCGTGCGCGGTAAAAGCCATCTGTGGTCAAAGCTCTGGCCGGGCTCGGTCATACCTTGTGACAATAGTGCACAGCGGAGACGATCTGCCGGAAGAAGTGTCTGGTCTCCCTCTCACTGAGCCGTCGACGCTCGCTGATGTAATCGTACAGCTCCCCTTTGCTGGCGTATTCCATGATGATCACAATCTTATCTTTGTTCTCAAACACTGTGGGGGGTAGCAATAAACAAATAGCCTGTTTACCCAGCAAGCTCTTCACTGAGCGGATAGGTTGGGAGGCGAATGCTTCCAAGGGATCAGGTCACAGATCGGTGCATTCAGCATCACATGGACTTGGGCAAGTTCTCCAGCCAGGTGGATAATGGCAGCATCACCATCATGCCTGGATGCGTCTTTGTAAAAATGTTGAGGGAAATGGGGTTCTTTTCCAAGATCATCCCTCACATTCCTGTGGATAGGATACTGGGTAATAAGCAAAACGCAGCTACCCTCTATTAACCATTTTTTGTGGTACTGGGGATTGAATTCAGGGCCTCACATTTGCTAAGCAAGCCCTCTACAACTTGAGTCACATTCCCTGTCCTTTTGCTTTTTAATTTGATTTTCAGATAGAGTCTTGTGCTTTTGCCTGACCATGATCCTCCTACCTCTGCCTCCCAAGAGGCTGAGATTATAGGTGTGAGTCACCACACCCAGGCAATTAACTATTTGACAAAGACCAGGTACTTGATCTGTGACAGAGCCACGCTGGCTCCAAAACAGATGCCCAACCTTGTCATCTCTCTGCTCAAAACCATCCAAACTTCCCATACATCTCACTCAAAATAAAACTCACAGTTGCTTAATGTGGCCCACCATGTCCTACAGGATCCCATGGGCCCATGGGCCCTTCTTAGCCCTATTTCACATCCATTCTGTGTATTCATTTTTCCCATATCTCCAACGTGGGTGGCAATAGGCTCACTGTATTTCATTCACTGATGTATACCTAGCACCCACAATGGTATCCGGCATATTGTAGGGGATCAATTAATATCTAGTAAATGAGAGAACTCGAATTTCATAAATGCATTTTAGACAATCTTAAATAGACACATAGCACTTTTTATGCACCAGGCTCACTTAAGGCTTTGAGAAGTTGATGTATGCAGACCTTACAGCAAAGCATCAAGAAAATAGCTGTAACTGTACCACTTGAAAAAAATGAAGAAACTAAGGCCTATGGAGGTTGTGATCTGCAATCAGACAGTTTGGCTCCAAAGACCAAGTACAGAATCACTCTTTGGCCTCCCAAAGAGCTTATTAGAACCAGCTACCACTAGTTCCTGAAGATGGGGAACCACAGAGCTACCATCTGTTGAATTAGCCCCTGCCTTCAGTTCCAGTCTCTTCTCCCTCAACCTCCAGATCACCAGGGGATCATATCCCACAACACTTGTATTTCCCACGAGTGCTTCTCTCTCCCCAGTTGTGATCTCTCTAACAGTGATGTTCAAACTCAAGACTCCAGGGAGACATCCTGAGACTGATGCAGAGAGACAGAAGAGTCAAAGCCCTAGGCCCTCACCACAATCAGCCACGCCATTGCTACCTGATTCTTACTTTGATCTTTCACATAAGATATCCTTTGAGCAAAACAAAATAAGCAATAACCACTTTTGAAATAGATCCCTCTTAGGAAGTATGGTTAAAAAAAAAAAAACCTTTGTAGGGTACCCCAGAACCTACTGAAAGGACCTCTCCCCTCCATCATATCGACTTCTAGTATTTCCATCAGGCCCCTGTGCCTACTATGCAGGGGTATTCTCCACTTCTCACAATCACACACACACTCACACTTGCATTTTCTACCTCCTTGCACTCAGCTCTTTCTGTCTCACCTGTCAGGGAAACTCCGACTCAGCATCCCAGATCCAATTCAAATACACAGCCACATTACCTACCTTCTGCCTCTTGTGTACTGGCCGATACTTGCCTCACAGCACTTTCAAACTGTGCTAACTTATTTCATGGGTGACATGGCCATTTCCTCTGCCTGCACTGTGAGCTAGACTGAAAGATACTCCTAAGTAGGGTCCCTGGTCTAGCGCTTAATGACTGTGTGACTCTAGGAAAGCTGCTCTCCCTCTCCGTGCCTGAGTTTAGTAAGATGTGAATAAAATTAGTAAGTACTTTATAGAACTGCTGGGAGAATCTATTGATAGCAAGCATTGAGGCTTAGAGCAAAGCCTGCATTTATAGGGCATACTCAATAACGTTAGCTATTATTGTTGGTATCGATATTAATTGACATCCCCGTGGAGCCTGGGACCAAGACACACACACACACACACACACACTCAATGAGCAACTTAGTTGAACTGGAACCTGCCCCAGGTCTGGGTCCCCTGTCCTCCCACACTGTGTCACTGGCAAAAGTTCAGTCCACCACCACCCCCAGTTCCTTCTTGGCTCCTTTAAGTCCAGCCAAACCTCTCTGATAAAATGAAGGGGAAGGAGGCAGGGAGGCAGGCAGGAGGAGGGGGAGCCGCCAGATAAAACTGGCTGCCCCAGCGTCTGCTGGCCTCTCTGTACCCCACCGCTTCAGCTCCTGCCAGGATTTCAGCCTGGCGTGGACTTTTCATTAACAATAAACTTTAGAAACTGAAAGGCTGCCTTGGGATGCTCAGGCTCCAAAAATGATGGAGCAATGTGCCCAGTGGGGGAAGCAGCAGGTTTTCTAATTTTAAAAAAGGAAGGAAGGTAGAAAGTGGGAAAGTACTTTGACAAGAAAATAAACAAGGGAACTCACGCCCCAGAGTGTGGTGCATCCTTATAGGAGCCAAAGCCACTGGCCCTCCAGAGACTGTTGTCAGAAGGTCAGGTCACTTGCCTCACACACACATAAGGACTGTTCCAGTGACTGGCTCCCCCTTCTCCAACTGTCTGACTTGGCAGAAGCACAGTGCAGTTCAATTCAGCCCAAAACAACAGATATTTCTCTAAGCCGATTCCATCAGTAAGGTCAGCTAGTGCTCTCTATCCCTAGTTCATTCACCTGTGTCTTCTCCCCAAGACCCCAGCAACCCCATCCTCACAGTGTCACCTTCTCCCTCATCCCTCTGTTGAGTGCTTTGGAAGGGAGCTGAGAAATAAAGCCCCAAGTGTCTTTCCTGGAGCTCTGGTCCTGCAAGATATCCTGGAGGAAAAGGGCTCCATGATCAAACAAACATAAGATGTTTGGGAAATGCCAATACCTGTATTTGATGGTCTTTGGAAAGCCTGGTTTCCTTAGCTCAGACTTCTGCCGGTGACCTGGGCCACCTCTATATTCCTACTAACTTCCAGAGGAACCGATGTGAACCCAGTGGAGGAAATGCTGAATGAATGAAATGATGCCTGAGTAGTAAGATTGCCCCCTCATTGTCATGAGTGGGCAGCCTGGTCAGAGAACTCTGCACATGGTCAGACCTGGCTCTGGGCCACCATCTGTCACACACACGCACACACCCCAGAAAGCATCCCCAGTCTCAAGGCCCAGGCCCTGAGAGTAACTTTGGAGGAGCTATATGCAAATGAGAGTTTTAGGCTTGAAGCACAACGATTCATCAAGGAGGATGTGTGATGTTAGGGACAAAGCTTCCTGAGCCCTTTCTCAGCAATAGTAACGTATACTGCATTGCTTCTTCAATGTGCTGGCACTGAAGAAGCATTTTGCACGAAATGACGTCATATGGCTGTGACCCTACAGCCGGGAACACCTGAGTACAGCAAGGCTCACAATAACTGCCATGGCTACAGAGGCTCTGGCCAAGCTGGATCTGGGCCTAGGCAGTCCAACTGCTGACTCTAAGCTCTTAGCCGTTATATTACAATCTGTATACATTAATCCCCCTGACCTCACTCGCCTCATCAGGCAAATGAAGCTAATAATTTCCAAAGATGGTTACAGGGACTCAGAGAGTTCACCTTCTGCATGACGCCTGGGCCAGTGCTCAATAAACAGAAGCTACTCTCGTAATTCCTTCGCTAGTTTCTTGGACAACCCTGGCAAGACAAAATCCTAAGGCTTTCCTCTCCCCACCAGTGTCACTCTTTAAAACGTATTGTGGCTGCTATGGAATCACAGGGTTTTCAAGCAGAAAGGGACCAGTGATCTTTTATTACTTTTCCAGAATAGCCCAGGATTTATAATGCGTAAAAGCAAAGCCTGGGAATTTGCATGAAGAATGACCAGCTTCCTCACAGTTGGCCCGAGGCTCCTTGCCCATGGTTAGGGTCACTATCAGCAAGGTGGTAGGAACACTCTTGGCCATTCTTCTGGCAAAACAGACTGCTTCCCTTGGGCACTTTTACAACTGATTATTTATAAGCCCAGAAATCTTGTCTGTGTTTATGTTATTAGTCACTAAGCAAAAGCTTATTTTCCACCAGTTGGGAAGGGTTTCCTTTCTAAAAAATGAAAGCCTGTGTCTCTTGGCCAGACCGTTTTACCCAGAAGCCTGGTGGCTCCAGAATGGTAAGGAAAACTGTGGCTCTTGACATGCCAGGTCTACCAGGAAACTGAATGACCTGAATAGAAACTTAGCTAAGTTTGAGTCAGCCCACAGTACTGGGCCAGGTTTGTGTGGTACAGAGCCTGGGTTTTAGTGAAGCCAAAAAATTTTATAAAGCACCTAGTATGTGAATGGCACTGGGGATAATGAAGACTTTTCTAGTTGAGAGAGGGATGAAAGACAGGCCAGGTGGACGGGACAGCACAAGAAAGACAATAAGCAGGGCACTGACAGCCACTGGCAGGTGCCAGGGAATAAGAGAAGAGAAAGAAGAAGGCTATGGGCTGCCAGAGTGGCTCAGGAGGTAAAAGTGCCTGCCTAGCAAGTGTGAGGCCCTGAGTTCAAACCCCAGAATCACCAAAAAAAAAAAAAAGAATGCTTTTTCCACAACTGTTCGCCATCCATTCACCGTCCTTGCATTGTGCTCAGCAAAGCTTCGCCTTTGTTAAATGGAGCCTGTCTCATGACTTCTCTGAGGATGGTTTTTTATCAGCCCACCTGAAGCCTTTGTCTATGTGTCTATGTGCCATGTGTTAAAAGGGATACACAGCACCATAAGGCACAGCCTTTGCCCTCAGGGAGTTTCTTCCTCGATGCAAGTGACTTCAACTTAGTAAATAATCCATGAGCTAACCTGTGTGGCTCAGACTTTCAGCATGTAGATGATCAAAGACCTGTCAGATGAGTCTACCTGGCCCTGAAAAGATTCCTAGAGAACGTGGGGGTAGAAACAAACCCTCCAAAATGCCATAGGTTTTGCTTTAATTAGACAATTTTACATCGTTTCCATATATCCTAAAATATTCAAACTCTCACCCTTTTCTTCTACAGAGGGCCTTCCTTCTTCCCAGACACCAACCTGAATGACTTTTCTTGTTTTCTGTTTATTTTCCATTTCAAGGGAGAGGGAGGACTGGTTGCTATGGCAACAGCTACTTCTCCAAATTAATCCTGAATTTCATCAGATGTTCACTCCGACAGTCCAGTTCTGCCTTCTGATTGTCTGGCTTTCACAACCACACTAATTACCCAACTCCTAACGATTCCCGCCTGCTGCCCTCAAGGTTAATAACACAACTGTACAACTCGAGAAAATTATAAAACCATGCTCTTGCCTGAGAGAAATGCTGATGAGTGAGGAGATCTTCAGATTGTTAACCATCCACTGCTACTTCAGAGCCAAGTACACCAGACCATTTAAGGAAAGTGGGCCAGGGAGGGAAGTGAGTGGGAATCAATTTAGAGGATGCTCTGGGAGAGAAGGTTCTAGAAAATGGAGGCTTTCTGCCTGTGGTGATGGAGGATGTTTTAATGGTTTACATAACCTCAAGGGTAGACCACGAGTTTGTGGGTTTTAAGCAAGAAGAACAAGGGCTTTGGAGGAGACCCACCAGAATTTGCTTCATGCCTTTGCCTTCTATCAGGTTTGGCTCCTACATTAGTTCCAGGGTGCTGCCATTCCCACCACAGGACAGCAGCATTTTTATCAGTGTCCTCAAACCTCAGAAAAAGTACCTTTCGACTCTGAGGGCAGTCTTTAATTAAAAGCCAGGAAGATCTTCACAGAAAGTCCCCCAGTTTTCATTTCAGAAACAGAGTGATCTTTCCTTGAAAGGACTATCTGCAACCTAATTAAGTAATTTAGTCAATACAGGATTTATTCTTCTCCCCAGAGTTAAACTTCAAACACTTCATAGACTCATGGCTTCACAGAGTGGTCCTCTGATTTGAGTCAGTGGGCAGTGCAGTGAGGGTGAGAAAATTCAACTAGACTAGCAGTTCCCCATTGTCAACGAGGTGGCCAGAGTTGAGTCATTGTGTTTCCTGGTTTGGACAATGGAAGGCTTTTTAATTCCTTCATTGTCTTCATAAACCAACACTCTTTTGGATGTTGGCTGGCATGCCCAAGAAGAACCATAGCCAGCCAGGCCACCCACTGCCAATAGTGGACTTCAGGAAATGGAAAGAAAATGTAGACACCACCTGTGGAAGAGGGGATCCCAAAGGTTCACTAAGAATCATTCACTTCTGCTAAGATTATTAGTGCTATTTAGTGAACAAATACCAAATCCTAGGAAGGCAGAGGATAAGACAAGGACAAAAAGAGGAGTTGTGAGGAAGAGAGGATTCAAGGGCACCATTCTGAACTGGCCATGGGCTCCACCCTCCTTACACAACCACTACTAGAGGGCCATGGAAACAAAGTAGGACACTAAAGGGGAATGGATTCCACTGAGTATCACCCAAACCCATCATACACACCCCACAGTCTCCCTGATCATCCCCTCTACTTCGGTCTCAGCCTTTGTATCACACGCACACACACATACACTCACATGTGCACACTCACACAATCTTAAAGCTGAGAGTCCGGACAGATGATCAGAACTTCTCACAACTACCTGAGACTAGAGTGAGGGCTCTTGAACCTAACGCAATGAATTTAAAAAGTGGGCTGCCCAGGCTGGAGATACAGCTCAGCGGAAAAGCATTTATCTAAGCATGTACAAGGCCCTGAATTCAATCCCCAGCACTGCAAGAAAAAAAAAAGTGCTTCTCCACCGCAGCAACAACAGGGGCAAAATCCTTATAAGAAGACAGCCTCAGTTTCCTCTCCTGAAAACCCCAGCACCCCAGCAGGCTTGGCTGAGGGGACTCAGGGCCTCATTCCACCTTCAGCCACCTGGCCAATGAGAAAGCCAGGTCCATGTCTATCACAGCTCCGGCTGTAGCCAGTGCCTGACCCATCACGTACAGCTGAGCCACTCTGAGGAGTGTTTTGCCCATTGTCAGTTCTAGTCTGCCTCATTGGGCATCAGAACACAGCAGCTAAGAACCTGACATTTAGAGCAGGCACCTTAGGTTCAAATCCAGGCTCTGCCACTTATCAGCAGGGTGACCTCAGCAAGAGACTTAGCTTTTCTGTGCCTCAATTTCTTCATCTGTTGAAACAAAGCCTGTACCTGGTATCCTCATGATGAGGGTTATGACAGCACCCAGCAGCAGCAGATGAAGAAGTACAAACTGTTACAATTAGACAGCAAGTAAGAAAGAACAAATGAACACAGGCTGGGATCAGTGCCAGGATTATGGATCTGTATTGGCAGAACCCAGACCTTAAATCATACTTTCTTGAGATGCGTGTGTGTGTGTGTGTGTGTGTGTGTGTGAAGGGAGGGGTGAGATAATGGTGAAGATGGTGAGCTAACACTCACAGACATCAAAGAACTTGTGTGGCTCACCACAAAAGCCACTTAGCTCCATTAGCTAGGATCCCTGCTTCAATCTCTGGCACCTCGCAAAGCATAGGTGTCAATCTCAAAGTCCCAGTGCTGTCTACAGCATGGACTTTCTAGATGTGCCCATGGAGAGTAGGGAGAAGGTCAAATTGCCCAAATTAAAAAAAAATATATATATATATATATATCCCAGACTCTGCAGGTTAGAAACTATAGCTTATCCAACCCTCTTTCAATATCTAAATCCCTCTGCTGTGCATGGTCATTTCAGAGGCCTCTCTGGTGTTCTCTGAGCCTTCCTAAATGCATGCTGTGACCGCCTAAGCAAATTATGCAGGCCATCCAGTCCATTTCAGAAGACCTTACATTAAATGCAATACTGTTTTTTATTTTCTTTAAAAAATTAGCTTCAAGCCGGGCACCCGTGGCTCACACCTATAATCCTAGCTACTGAAGAGGCAGAGCAGGAGAATCGCAGTTCAAAGCCAGACCAAGCAAATAATTCCACAAGACCCTATCTTGAAAATAACCAACACAAAAAAGGGCTGGTAGAGTGGCTCAAGGTGTAGGCCCTGAGTTCAAACCCAAGTACAGCAAAAAAAAAAAAAAAAACCACCAAATTAACTTCAAGTACAAATGGTATTATTTAAGGCACTAGAAAATATTGAATTCCAGGAAACCCAGGAGGGTGAGGCAGGACAACCAGGGAGTAGCATTAGTTCTTAGTTGTTTTACTTCTAATCTCCGGCCTCTAGAAAAATGACTTGGGTGTAATCAAATGAAAACAATGAAAATAATACACTTGAAGGTCAAATAGCTAACTTAATAGGAAACTCATTAGAAACGTGGCTGGACAGACTCACAGCTGAACAGCTCATTCTATGATTAAATGAGAAGAAAACTTTCTGGGCTGGTTTATTAATAGGAGGGAGTCCTTGTTTGGGTCTAGACTTCAGGGACTTCGTGGGGAACTTTTGAACATGGCAGCAAAGAGTGTGTTTAAATGCTCAACAATTGTTCACAGGTTCAAAAGAGCATAATACACCATATTGCCAAGTTCAACAAACTGTTTCTTGGGACTCTAGGTCCCCAATAAGGACAGCAACCAAATGGCTTAATGAAGTCAACCCAAGGTGTCACTAACTGTTCCTTGGTGATTGCTGCCAGACACCATTCTCTGGGGTTCACTGATGACAAATGATCAGACCAAGACAAGCTTTTAGACCAAGGCTCACATCCTCTTGGTTGAAGGATTCAGTCCATATTTCTCAACCTTGCCAATTACATTAGAATTCTCAGGGATGAGGCATTTTTTAAAAACTCCTCATGACAGTCAAATGTGCATCCAGCATTCAGAATGACAAATCTGGATGATACAGTCTCTCCTATCACTTCCCGAGAGAAACTTCTTCTCCAGCCAGAAGATCTCTAAAAATCTCACTCATCTGTAAAAATTGCATCAGGAATAATCGATACCATTTATTCAGCATGACCTTAGCACTGATGTTTAGGGATTTTATTCCTTAGTTCATGTAATACTACAATCTTATCTATGGAGTAGCCAGATAATGACCCATTTTATAGATAAGAAAACTGAGTCTCTGAGAAGTCAGCAAAAATCTCAGGCTGATTGGGCGATAAATTACATACTTGCCCTACTAGGACAGTACCTGGAACATAAGCACTCAGTAAGTTTTTGTAAAGCAGATAATAATGAACAAATGACTAAATAAGTGAATGAATGGGAGCATGGATAGTGTTACTGACCACTGATCTTGTTAGATCAATTCTGCCTAAATCATGCCACAACGTAAATCAGAATATGCTTGCAAGTCTTGTGCCTGAGAACCTGGATTAGCACACTGTAGCCTGAGAAATGTAAATTGCTTCCACTGTCTTTCCCAATAATGAATATAAGAATGCAGCCCTGCTTTGGTTTCTCACCTGCTAAGGAGGGGTTTCTCTATATCAATAGTTCTCACACTTGGGGGAACATCGTACTTCTCTGGAGACCTGCTCTTATGCAGACGGTGAGGCCCACCCGCAAGGTTCTGACTGGGTGGGGCAGGGCAGCTGATGCTGATTTTGGTGGTCCTGGGTTACCCTTTGAGAACCATCGATCGAGTGCACCATCAGGCTGCTTACCAGTCTTGCCATTCTCAAGGAGTTATTTTCAAAGGGCAGAGGATGGGATAGCAACACTTTCTGACTCCTAGACCTCTACTGGATTCTACAGAAACAACTTGCACAAGCCACCCTGTCCCTTGGCCACAAAATGGGAGAGCTGCAGTCCACAATATGAGCTATGGGCTTCTCCACAGACTCTGTCTCTTGATTTCCCCTCTGCTTTTCTGGATTTTTAGAGCAGAGATTGTCTACAGGAGGTAAAAGCAATATCCCCTTCCAGAAAGACCTACCAAAATCTCAGGAGCACGAGTAGCTTGGGTAAAAAAAAAAAAAAAAATTTTAATGCATTTTCTAGAAAGATGGAGGAGTCATACAAACTGCCTTCATGGTAGGAATTCAGAGACTATTGGAGAAGATAGTCTTTTTCATCTTCTCATAGACAACAGGTGTAAGACTCCCAGGGTGGGGGCATGAGATTGACATACTTATCAAAGGAGGCATGTCTGTCTATTTCATTTTGTTTTCAGGCTTGAGAACTCTTCCAACAGAGAGTGATCACAGCTAACAAATGCCAAATAGGCTTCTTTCTGTGTCCCAGAAAGCCAAGATCTTCCATACCTAAGATTGAAGTGATGAAAAGGTGGCCCACTGTAGCCAATAAAGAAGTGTAATCATGCATAGCCAGAAAGAGATATTTCCAGACCAAAGCCAAAGGCATCCGATGAAAGCTCAGAATGAATCTCCCCAACCCCCCGCACCCCGTCTTTCTCTCGCATGTCACATGCTGGACTATCACCAGATGGGGCTGAGGTTCCCCAAAATGCTTTGTGACAAAATGGGCGTCCTTGATGGTTTTGTAGATTGGGCTCCTAGGCTTTCAAAGCGGAAGCAGGGGTGAGACAACCGGCCTTTGATGTTTGAACTCTGCCTGAAATCAGAACCTCAGGCAAAAACTGTTTTTATCTCTTCCATCCTAGGCAACCAAGTTGAAAGCTCCAGCGGGCACTTCCTTTTCAGCTGTTTTTCCCATATTGTCAATTACCTCCCTGCTGAGTGAATGGAATTCCTTTGACTGAAAGGAATCAGGGGTCCACCTCTGAGATGTTGCCGAGATTTCTGTCTTTTCTCCTGATTGAGTTACCCTAGCATCACACACTAGAAAGCCTGTGTCTGGCCTCTTATTGACTTTGCATTTGGAGTTGGTAATGGTTTGCCTCTACTCAAAGTAGACAAATTTGAGGGTAAATCACCTTTACCCACCAGTCAATAGGATAGTTAACCCCAGGGTCTGGTTCCAGAAAGACACATTTGAAAGTAATTATGTGAAGAACAGAGCTGACTCAATGAAGTCACAATTTTATAGGCCTGTGGATATTGTGACTGATCTATAAATAACATACATTTTCATGGTGTTCTGCAGTGTAGAAAACACTTGACCTATGAGGTTACCGGATGTGGGCTTCAAGCCTCTGCCTGATCTCTTACAAAGCTGGGACTTACTGCTCTCAGATGTGTAAGACAGTAACCTGTGTGAAAGCCAGGATTCCCTGTATCACGGGGTCTGGGACAATACACTCCTTCAGTGAGGATCCCTGCACACTGTCAAAGGCCCTGGGTAGTGTTAGGAATTCAGGGTGTCACTGTCTGGATTCCACAGTCCTGTTCACAACTTACTAATTAGTGTAACTCTGGAAAATAAACTTTGCTTCTCTCAATAAAACAGGGGTGCTAATAGTTTATATTTCACAGACATAAGTATTAAGTGAGATAATATATCCAATTCCTAGCAGGGGTAAATACTCAGTAACTCCTAGTTAGTATTAGTACTATATATTGTAATATAAATATATAATATATAAATGTAAGATTAATATACATTATTTTAAAGTATAAACTAAAAAACAAACAAACAAACAAAAAGCTGCTTTTCCTCAAAACCTTCCAGTAGCTTCCCATTGTTCCTGGTGTGGAATCTACACTCTTTCCTGTAGCTGAAAGGTCCAGATCTGGCCCTCTCCAATCTCCTCTCTCACCCTTCCCTCAAACTCACCAGTCTTCTGCCAAAACAAACTCTTCCTTCCTCTGAGCATTTGCATATGCTGTTCCTTTTGCCTGGAAGGCCTGACTCTCAGAAGGGACTAACACCTTGTTTCATCCAAGACTCACCTCAAAAATTAGATGCTTAAGCCAGGCATAGTGGGGCACACCTGTAATCCCAGCTACTTGGGAGGTGGAGGCAGGACAATCCTGAGTTCCAGGACAGTCTGAGCAAAGTTATCAAGACCTTATCTCAAAAACAAAAATTTTTAAAGGGGCTCAGGGTGGAGAGGGGGCGGCTGGGGACATAGCTCAAGTGAAGGAATTACTTTTTTTTTCTGGGACCAGCATCACCTGTGAGTACAGTACCAGATGGTGCCTTCCCCTTACAAAAACCCAAAGTTCCTAAACAGCACTGCTTTGTTATTTTTCTGTTGGTACTGTGCATGTGTGCACATGTGTGTGCACATGTGTGTGTTAATTATGGAGGTCCTTATTGAGGAGGAAATTGTAAAGTTCTTTAATAGCTTCAATTCCTTGACTAGTGTCCAAATAGTCACTTCAGTGCCTCAGCATTAATGTCCCACTAAGCAAATGAATGTACTTCTGCACTTCACTCAGGCTTTTGATTGGCAATGTCACCAATGAGCTCCTGGAGAAAAGGTTCCCTTCACTCTGTGAGTGGCAGGAGACCAGCATATAAACCTACAGACTGAGGCCCCATCACCCCACCTTTGTCCCTACCTCGTTCCAGCCTGCATACAGGCAGCAAGGTCAGGATAGAAAAGGCCAGTGGGAGGTGGCTGCAGAGCCAGCAAAGGTCAGAAAGCAGGAATGAGGTACAGCTGAGAAAAAAACAGGGTCAGGAGGCCTAGGCGTCAGGGCCACCAGCTAGCTGTGACACCTATGTCCTTAACTCAAAACTCAGGTTGAAGATCTAATACCCACTGCCTCAGAATATGATTCTGTTTAGAGAGATAATTAAGTTAAAATGAGGTCATTAGCATGGGCTATAATCCAGTTTGATCCATGTCCTTATGAAAAGAAAAAAATTGGACAGACATGTAGAGGGAAGATGATATGAGAACACAGTGCTATCACTGTGGCATCTAGGAGCCCAGAAGAGAGGCCTGGAACAGCTATTTCCTCCCTACCCTCAGAAGGAACCCACCTGCCATCTCCTTGATTTCAGATTTCAGCTTCGAGAACTGTGACAAAATACATTTCTGTTCTACATGTAAGCCCCCAGTCTATAGTACTGTGTTCTGGCAGCCCTAGCAAACAAATAATTCATTAATAAGTCATTAACCTTTTGGAGCCTCCGTTTCCATAACTGCAAAATGTGAATACCTGGCCTGCCCACCTTATGTGTTTGCTATGGGAATCCAACGAGTCTAGGTGTGGGAGACCTTTGGACACTTCAAAGAGTTCTAAAGATGACAGTGGGATTTCTAATTTCACTCACAGGAATGGATCCTGAGATGCTAGGCAATAAAGCAGAGAAGGTCATGGGACCAGGGGATTATAGGGTCATAGGCAGAGGTGTAAGAGCTGGAACAGAGCCATGGCAAGCTCCTGCCACCAACCCCCAAGGAGGGAGGGAGCTGCTCTCCTCCACAGTTATTTAGTGGATGTGGGAGAAACAGAACTTGCGTAGGAGAAGGAAAAGGGAACAGAACAGAAACCAGAGATCTCTAAGAAATTGAAAGGAAAAAAGACCACATGTAAGTCCCTGGGAGTTTTCTGCACAAAGACACCACTTTTTATTTGAATGGCACCGGCAGGTCCAAAACATTTGACAGCAGTAGGTTCTTTTAACCTATTAAAGGGCAGGAATTCCTTTGAGAGTCTGATAAAAGCTATGTGCCTTCTCCCCAGGAAAAAAAGACTAACCCAAGCACATAATATATAAAGCATTATATATCAACATTGTCCATGAGAACTTTCTGCAATGGTGAGAATGTTCCAGATCTGTACTGTCCAGTGTGGTAGCCACTAGCCACATGTGGTTACTGATGAAATGTGATGATTATAGTGTCCTCATAACAATTATCTTTCTTGAGCTGGTATGTGTCTAATGCCATTTAATCCCAACAACACTCCTATAAGATTGGTAGAGAATTTACCCATTTGATGTGCTGTTATTGAGGCCTGCCATCTTGTCCAAAGTCTCACCTCTAGGCCTCAGTGGAGGATTTGGGATAGAAACCCACGTCCATCTAACATGTAAACTCAAGTTCTTCCCTGACTCCCTAGGACCTGCTCTAAGGGTTCTACAAATGCAGGCCCAAGATCCTCCCTGAGGACTTGAAAGAAATTATTTCTAGTCATCAAAAGAACTTCAATTCACACAGGTAGCCATATTTAAAGTTATAATACAAAAGCTTCTCTTCCTGAAACCACCAGCAGGGGCTGGACTAAAGTCAACTGACAGTGGCAATAGAATGTTCTTCCATCAGGTTCATTTCGGACCATCCTATAGCAGAGGGATGGTTTCCTGTTCCCCACTGATCCTTTTTGGCTCCCAAAGAGGCCATGGGTGCTGATCCAGAAGTCAGTCTCCATGCCAGACTTCAGTTACCATATCTACCTTCCAAATAACAAGCATGGAAAATCCACCCTAGGAGTTGACACTCTCTGCCTTCCTGATAAAGAGGGTCCTGCACTAGGCCATCAGTGCTCACAGAGCACAGGTCCACACTGGCCCACGTCATACAGGTCATCCTTTCCCCTGGCCTTCAGGTTTCTATGGTAGCCAGAGCACATGGAGTAAAAACCCTCAGAATTTAATAGAACTCACTCTCACCCTTCATTTCGTATCTCTACTCACATCTAACATCTAGAAATTCCCCTCATTCACCAGGCATATTCAGATTGGTTTTGTCAGTATGGAATTTTACTTCTGCCAAGTCTTCCCCCCAAAATTTTCAAGATTCAGCCAGGATTCCATACATCTGCATGAAAACCTCTAACACCCAGGCCTCCATGCTCCCAGAATATATTACACATATAATCTACATACTTTTTAAAAATCAAATCTAGAGTCTCATGCACGCTACGCAAGTGCTGTTCCACTGAGCTACACAGACAGCCCCTAGTTCTATCTCCATACTGCCTTATATTATTTCTTGTTTAGGAACTGCAAAACACATTTATCTTTACACTTGTATCCTCATTTAACAGAGGTCTTAAGAAGTAGACCAATGGTCATCAAACTTGCTAAAGCACAGACTACCTGGCTCCAACTCCCAGAGTTTCCCATTCAGTGGTCCCAGGTGGGGCCTGAGAATATTCATTTCTGTTCATCTCAAGCGATGCCCACGCTGCTGGCCCAGGGACTGCACCTTGAGAACCTCTGCAAGCGATGTTTGTGGGACGAATACGTGATTGAATGAATGAAAATCCTATCCTATCCCCCAAGGGCTCCAAAAGTGAGTTTTAGAAAGGTCAAGATAAAAGATAAGATATTACCAACATATACTCCTCGATAAGAAGCAAAACTAGAAGCAGTAGGAAAAAAAAAAGAGAGAGAGAAGTGGACAAAAGATTTAGTGGCCCTAAAAACCTTAGGGCCACTGTCTGCTTTCCTTTTAGTCCTTCCTGATAATGTATGATCAGCCCAGAAATTTAAAAGAGGTTTATTCTGAATCAATCACATACTAAAAATATTCTGGAGAAACACTTTGACTGAGTAAGTCCAAGATTAGGAATTTTTCATAAGAAAATAATCAGAAATGAATATGAAAAAATGATACACAAGAAGCATCAATAGGGCTGGGATGTAGCTCGGTGGTACAGCGCTTGCCTAGCATGCGTGAGGCCCTGGGTTCGATCCCAGCACCAAAAAAGAAAAGACAAAAAAAAAAAAAAAACCTCTCCCCAAGAAGCATCAATAAAGCCCTGTTTATAATAACCAGAAATTTGGAACAATTCAAATGTTTGGCAAAAGAAATTAGATTCAATAAATTACGGTATGTCCATAAATGGAATATTATAAAGCCTTTTAAACTGTCTTTATGGGGAATATTTATTGACATAGGAAGATATACATGATATAACAAATGAAAAAAAGCCAGCTAAAAAGCAATATAAACAGTATAATATAACTTTGGATAAAAACCGCAGATAGAAAAACATATTAAAATATAGAGATGCAGTCATTTAACAAACTGGGACTAAGAACAGAAATTGTTTTTAATTTCGACATTTGTATTTCAATCATTTCTGTAATAAACACACATGGCTTGTATAATTTCTTTACAGATATTTTAAAAACTTGCAGGCGGTGGGAGGTTTATACTTTGCATTTCTTCCCGTGAAGGACCAGAGTTGAACTGAAGCATGAGCATTTTTGTAAGATTTTCCCCACTCTGCTCTTTTATAAACACCAGCTACAATTTGGACTCCTCTTGCAAGCCAACCCTGTTTCTGGTGCTGCCTAGACCTGCTCAGAGTTCATTCCCAACTCAAGCAGCCTTGCTTGGAATAGCACTTCCTTCCTACCTACCATCAGCAAAGTGATCAGCTTAAGGGAATAGCATTTATTCCACAATACTTATTACCAAGCAAACTGCCATTTTTCAGAAACCATCCTTATCCCTATCTCATAGACTGGCTTTCAATAAGTCAGGTTGCTTAGCAAGCACCAAGGTACTGGGAAGAGAAAAGAGGAAAGAAGATGCCAGCCGGAGATGTTTTATGACCAAAATGAGCTGCCCTATGTGTGTCTGGTTGCATTCGAGGTAACCAAATAGATAACACTGGGCTATTTTTGCCTTATGAGACCAAACACTTGGCTCCCACCCAGAACAGCAATTACCTAAAAGTCTTGGCAGGTCCCCATGGTATGAGAAATGGTAACTAATACAGGAGTGGAAAAAATAAAAACTAAGAATCACTGACCTTCATAAATACTGATGATATGAGGATGGTTGAGGGATGACATGATCTCAATCTCTCGTCTGATGTGAACCATGTCTTGTTCATCCTTAATTTTGTCCTTACGAATGGATTTTATAGCAACCTATAAAGTCAGGAAATGAAATGTTACTCAGAGAACTAAACAGATGCAAATCAGCCATTGGGGAAGTTTGGAAAATAAATACAGATGTTACTTGTTGGCAAAACGGACAATCGCCAAAACAAAGCTTCGAAATACCCCCTTGTCATGTCTTTCATTTACAGCTAAGACCTCCTTCTCCTGCAACAGAAAACATCAGGTTTTAACAATCTTGGGATTGGGATCTTGGGTTTTTTTCATAAAGCAGAGGCTGCTTAACATGGCCAGATTCATTTACTCTAGAAATTCTGATCCTTTGAAAAAGAAAAGAAGGTGAGCTCCGTTTGCAGGGTGTTGATGACTAAACGTGTGAGGTGCTATTCAGACTACTCAGCTCCACCGAGCAGCAGTCACAGTAGTGACTTACAAAAGCATCACTACATGGCCATCTCGAAGCCAGTTCTGCCTCAAACCTGGGCTTTGAGGACTCCAGCCTGTGCTGTGCATATGCAGTTGCTCAGAAGGCAATTCCTTCCTCCCTTCCAAGGCACCTTCAATAGCATGTGGCATGCAAAGAGATTCTTCCAGAGACAAATCGGGATAAAACAAAGGGAGTGACAGCTCTCTCATGTCTGTGCCCAGCCCAGTGGGTTCCAAAAGCTCCCTGCCAATGCAGTCTGCAAATCCAAACCAGAGAATTGCCAGGGTCAGAGCAGAAATTTCTCAAAAGAAAGCCATAAATAAAAAGGCATTAAGTGACGATAGAAATCTAATGAGGAAAAATACATTTGCCAGTAGATACACTTTGCTCATAAACAAGTTGGTTGGTGATTTAATCATCCAAGGTTCTAAGAGAGGCAAAGTGGGAAGAGGTATCCATGGGTAAACAGGAAGCCCCCCAACCAATCTGCTGCTGACTCCAAAAGCCTGCTTAGTTATCTCCCTCCCAAACAGGCCTTCTTCTGACCTCCACTCTCCATCCTTTCCTCGGTGAAAGGCAGCTATCCCATACCAGATGATAAAACATGGACTTATCTGCAGAAGAACAACTCCTTGTTATCAGCAGCCTGCAGCTATACCTTGACTGTTGTAGGGTGGGCCACAGCTAGCCACAGCAGGAATGGACTCACATTCTGGAGCATTTGCAACTTCTGACCTGCCCAGCTCTCCACAAACACTATAAACAGAAACATTCCCATAATACATCTTTCCATCTGGGACTCAACAAGAATTGGGAAGCTGTTGCTTTTGGTTTTGCTATTTGCTGACCTCCCAGAAAGTAGGTTAATTGTACCCAGTGCTCTCTGTGTCTCTCCTATGCACTTAGTCCCTTTCCTAGCTGTGATTGCATCAGGATCCGTGTCTTTACTGGACTCTGTAGTTGTGGGGATCTTAGTAGCAGCTTTGTTTATCTCCAGTTCTTACCCCATGCATGGGTAGTAGACCTGAGCAAACATTCAGTGCAGATAGGCAGCAGGTAGAGCAAAAAGCAAGGAGAACAGAGAAGGAAGGAGGTGAGAAGGAAGGAGGTGAGGTAACGGGAACCCAGATCAAAGAAGTAGTAGTGAAACTGGGGCAAAAGAGGAAGGACCACCCCAACTAAACAACATTGCCAAGACAGGCATCCACCATGGGTGGACCCTGCGGCTGGAACCTGGGGCTGGTCAAAGAGGCCTTCCAGTTTAAAGGCCCCTTTTCACCATGGTGCCAGGCTCTGAACGTCCATAGCCCTCGAGACAGCCCCACTCAGAAGGCAATAAGAAAAGCCTCCTCTGCTCACCTCAGATTCAACACTATAAGTGGAAGGCTTCATTCTATGTGAGTAAGGCCTGCATCCTGGGAGTTTGCTCTTGGAGAAAACAGACAGTGAACACACACAGACCATGGAGGATGTGGGTGGCTGTTGGACCAACTCCTACATTCCTTCATAAACTAAAGATGGGCCAAGGGTAGAAACCACCCATTTGATTATGCAGCAAGCTGAACTTGGCTTCAAGGAGGCCCTATTGTCAAATCACAATAGAAATACATTCTTTCACCATCCCCATCCCCCCTCTCCCACCTCCCTTGTCAGGAGACGATAGCGACATTCTATCCTGTAAGAAAATGAGCCAACTGTCGTTTCCCCCCAACAACCAAGCGAAAGGCCAATGGTCTTATGGTGCAATTGCCAGGGTGATGCTTCCAGCCGGGTACAGAAAGTGCCCACATTCTCATCCAGCCCTACTCAGTGCTGGGGAAACTCAAAGGGCTCTGGAAATGTTAATAACCCCAGTGGCTGTCCCTCCACAAAGCCTGCCCTCTGCCTGGCAATGAATCTTCCTCTGTAAATGCCAGAGTGCTCATTCTGCTCCGTATCAAAGCCATGGTGGGAAGGTAAGAGGAAACAAATGTTAGAAACCATTAAGAGTCGTAGGACTTCCAAGGCCATGGGAAGACATTTGGTTCCAGTTCCAAGAACTGTGAATGACCTCAGGTCAGCCAAGCCAGTTCATGGCAAACCAAGAAAACAGTAACGACAATGACCATAACAGCCAGCATTCATTAAACACCTAAGTAGAGTACATTGTGCTAAGAGCTTCCCACACCACACATCTTTGAATCCTTTCATTCAAGCTTCAGCTTCACCATGCACTAAGCTTAAAGAGACCCTTCCTGGCCCCTCCAGCTGACACAGCCACCTCCCTCTCCATACCCTTCCCATTTTTAAAATCTTCTTTGGGGAATTTCATACCAACTCACATTGTTTTTCTTCTTTACTTGTTTGCTACAATAATATTACGCCTTATTTCTGCACCTGTTTTTGTAGGACTGGAGGACATTTTTAAAGTGTTCAGAAAGAAGGAGATATATAAACATAGCTCCTAAATGAGTGCCTGCTTCATTGAAAGATAAACTGAGCCAGTGCACAGAGAATAGAGCATTATGGTCAGAAATATGGCTTTGAGTCCTGGCTAAAATCACTGTGTGACCTTGGGCAGGTTACATAAACTAGCTGTGCCCGGGTCTCCTCATTCATCAAGTAGAGAAGTAGTAGTACTTGCTTCACAGGTCCCTGTGAGGATTACAAACCAGAATGTGCCTGGGGGTGGAGGCTGGGCTCAAGTGATAGAGCACTTTCCTATCAAGCTGGAGGCCCTGAGTTCAAACCCCAGTAAATATGGCTTAGTAAATGTCAGGCACTTTTATCCGGAGTAAGTGTCCCAGAAGTAAAACTTTCCTTTCTTCTTTTCCACTTTTCCTCCTCAGAGCAAACTTGAATTCCTCTGATTCCTCAAGGGACAAGTGTAGGTCTTGGGCATAGAGACCACGTTTGTTCCAAAAGCACATACCAGACAAAACATCTCCATTCTGGGTCTTTAAATGGTAACCTCATTTGAAAGAGGAAGCTCAGAATCACTGGGGCCACCCTTGTCATCGCAGCACCTGAGTCTAAAATCAGGTAAGAGGGTGAACAACTTGAGCCTAAAAGCAACCCCAGAATCATCCCCAGCCTCCCTCCCATTCCCTCCTTACTGCTGTCCATTCAGCTAAAAGGGAAATAAAATCTCACTGCTCAGGATCAAAAGTAAGCCTTAAGATATCCACTTTGGACTTCATGATTTGACTGTTAATTCACTTATTCTTTTTGAGTTCCTGCCATGGTCCAGGTTACACAGGCAGGACGTAGCATAATTTTGCCCCAGCCTGCAAGACAGGAGGTA
Source organism: Castor canadensis (assembly GCF_047511655.1). NCBI lineage: Eukaryota > Metazoa > Chordata > Mammalia > Rodentia > Castoridae > Castor > Castor canadensis. The sequence goes on from NC_133393.1 coordinate 142,197,518, forward strand.
GGCAATAACCAAAAGGTACACCAATAATGTAATTCCTCTCATGGCCAGGGGCTACCAAAAAAATATGTGGACATGTCCGGCATTGTGGAGGAAAGCCCCTCTCCAGTCTTCCTCACCTCACATCTACAAAGGGAAACAGAGGCAGGGAAAGGGCTCAGCAGAAAGAGATTACCCAACATCTGAAATCACACACCTTCCTTCCCCCAAAAAATGATCCACTTTTTCTCTGTGCAAGTCAGAGGGGAAGGCTGAAGCGGGGAACGCAGGTGTTTGTTTGAGCCCGACACAACACGGCCACTTTCATAAATGTTCCAAGTCTAGACAGAACCACACACCTTATAAAACAGTCGGCTTTTAAACACGGCCACCCTACGGTTTAACACTGAAACCTTATGCGGCAGCAGGGTTGGCCGTGACCCTGTGAGTTCTGCTCCGTGATTCCTGCCTATGTAAGAGACACCCTGAGCCCAATCAATTCCCGTCTCTCTGCCGAGACCGCTTCTTTGGGGTTGGCACTTTTTTCCCTTTTTTTGAATCTGCACCAAAAGTCACCTGCTCTGCAGCCTGCTGGGCAGCCTCATGGGCAGTGACTGATTGAGAGTTGGGTGACACAGGCAGGAATGAGTGGGACAGACAGGCAGAGTGAACACTCAAGACTTTTCCAGGCTGGGTGGCCTCAGGCCAAACCAAACCTCACAGCTCTCAGTTTCCTTGTCTATAAATGGGGTTCCCAAGTCATGCTGCCTGGGGTTGGTGAGAACAATGTGAGTGAAGTGCCAGCATGCAGCCAGCATTCACTCAATGGCAGTGATTGTCAGGGGGGCCTGTCCAAGAGACGCAGTGATACAGGGTCCTGGACCTAAAGGAGTAACAAGTCCACAGCAGACCATACACGTGCCCACACACACCCACAGCTCCCCGCCCCCATATCCCTTCTTCCCTTGTACAGCAGTAAACTCAGGTTAAAATTAAAATCCAGCCATCCCCAGACGGGCTATGGAGAAGTGTGCAACAGGCTGTAGGGAGTGGAGTGGGGGAGGTCTGAGCAGGCTGTGTGCACACGAGGCTCTACCCAAGACTATCACTACCAGCTTCCATCCCCAGCCACCTCCCCGGATGCTCATTCATTGACCTATGTCAGTCTACCAGGAGTATTCTAGAATAGTGCATCTCAAACAGGATGCACCCTGTCATCTTGTCAAAATGCGGATTCAGAATCCGTAGGTCCAGGACTAGCAAGTTCCTAGGTGCCAGTGATGCTGGTCCAGGGACCACATTTTGAGAAGCCAGGTCTTACTGCTTTATCTTTGACCTTGACGTACCAACATTTTTAAACTTCTGGTGGTATTCTTAATGATAACAATAACTGACATTTAGTATGTGCCAGCTATGGGCCGGCAGACTTTATTTCATTTGGTCCTAATTATAGATTACATGTGGTCCATTTTACAGATGAAAACACTGAGGCCCAGAGAAGATAAGTATTGCCCCAAGTCAAGCAAACAGCATATAAAACATGAAGCTAGAACTTGAGGACAGGTGCTGAGCCCAGAGGCTGTTGACTCCTGAGGCTGTGGATATAGGTGGGATGAAGAACAACACGGCAGGTGATGCAATCGGAAGGATCCCAGGTGGGATGGGCCCCCCCCCTGGGGGTTAAGTGAGGTTCCTGAAGGAAGGTGGCCTAGGGTAGTGAGCAGCCAGCCCACAGGGTAAGAAGTAGGTCATAAACACAGCATTAGCATCACTTAGTGAGCACAAGCAAGCGTCTAATCCCAGCAAAAAGGGCTGGCAGCCTCCCTGCCATTCACAAGGTATGAGCTCACACACATCTGCCACTTTCTACCAACAGAGCTTCAGGGCACTGAGTCGGAGCAGAGGATCTTTCCTTACCAAGGGTCCCAGAGGCCACATCAAGTGGTACATGCCAGGGTCCAGAGTCCTGCTCGCATCTAGAAACTGGACAGAATCTGGGGAAAGGCCTCACTCCATGTGGGCCACAATGGTCCAAAGGCTTACCAGATGACCACAAGGCTTTTACTCAGAAAGTCTTTTCCTGAAGCACAAGGTGATGCCACCCAGAAGGCCATGTTGCAACCAGACCCCCTAATTGCTTCAGTGACCCTCAGCATTTTGTGGAGGAGCCTAGCCAACTCAGGACAACACTCCAGCAAGCAGCCAGGATGGAATGGGCCCCATGGGGCTCAAGCCAGCTGCGCCTCGGGGCACATGGCTCTTTCTCTCTTCCTCCTTGGCCTGTTGACTCATGTTGTTACATGGGTGCTTTTTCAGGCAGGAGCAGGGGGAAGCCAAGAGTTGTATGCACAGGCTCTGAGGAGAGGCACCAGATGCCAAAGGGGCAGCTTCTCCTTCCAAGAGGGCCATCCCGCCATCGTAAGAGTCTGAAGAATATAATTCTCTGTAACTTGGTTCTCAATCCTCTGTTTCCCAAAACTCCCATAAGAGATCCAATTCCTTGGATGATCTCGATTGTTCTCCTGCCATGGAAAATGTGTTCTATTTCCAGAATTTAAATAGCAAAACTGACTTGTATTTGACTGAGCCGTGCTCAGGAGCAAGGCAGGGATGTCTTTATCTACATGAATTGTCGTTCTTCACCCTCCACCCTTATCCTACCTGCCCCCTTCAAGGACTATATCAAGAATGTCCTTATTGCAATAGCAATGTCACAAGGAAGGGGAACTAATGGCTAAGATGACATTCTCTGTATGGTGTTGGAGTTTGTAAACATGAGGTAGTGACCATGACTGACTGGGAAACAACCAAAAGAAAGGCAAAAAGAAGTGGAAAGTTAGTGTTGAGTGACCATGCCAAAAGTGAGCAACTAGCCAGCCAAAAAGAGCAGGCAAATTCTCTGAGCCCACCATTGGTCAAAGGGTGGGCAGCAGACCACCTGCATCAAATTCCTGAGTTGGGGAAAAGAAAAGGAAAGTGATGTTAAAATGCAGTGAGGTGGTGAGGCTAGGGGAGACCCATTATCGCAGTTTTTACAACTTCCCAGGTAATTCTACTGTACTCTTAGGTTTGAGAACTGTCATCTTAAACCAGAGTCACTGTGACCCTACCAGCTCCTATTATTCTGTAACTTAAGTATGATGCAGTCATATTACACACTAGATGATTGATTAAATTAATGAGCTGCCCATGTATAAAGAGGGCAATTAAAAAAAAAAAACAAAAAAACACGCTGCTTCCTGGAGGAGGCCGGTGATCCAGATAATTTAGCCCTGGCAAATGGAAAGTGTGCTCCCAGCAAATATTTCCCTCATTCTAGCCAGAGGCCAGTCCATGGCTGATGTAAGGTCACAGGAAGTGAGTCCTTACAATCTGCACACAACCTGGAGCATGAATGGACCTATGGGGATAAAAGAGATGCTAACATAGGCAGTGTCAGACTCAGAAAGATTCAAAATGCAAGGCTGTGAGCTGAGACTTGGATTTTCAGGCTGCTGTTTATTTTTGGCCTTGCACGTTGCTCAAAGCCAAATGCAATACCAGAGCAAAATGCTGAAGTGCAATTGCTTTTCTTCCAGTTTACCATTGAATTGAAGAGGGAAGGAAAGAGGTGAGCCAGGAGCTAAGGTTATTTCTAAGTTGGACAACCTCTACCAGTAGTTTCTGACCCCTCTGATGCTGTTTAAAGAACAACTTAGATAAGTCCAAGGCTGTGCATCTTGTTCTTATGGACCTTGGAACCCAACAGAGCCCCAGCCAGAACAGCTAAGAATCTAGCATCTGCACTTGGTCCTGTCAGCACTCTCAGCAACTTGGTCAAGGAGACTTCTCCAAGGAGAAGTTCTCAGGTAATCCAGTCTCAGACTCAGTTTCCCTGTTTACAAATGAGGATGTTATTAGTATGAACCTCAGGAGACTGGTGTGGGGATCCTGTCAAATTTTGTATATCATGGAGCCTGGAAAAGGTAAATTATAAGCATGCAGAAGTCCTAATCATCCAAGACTTTAGGGCTGCAAAGAGCTTAGAATGTTCTAGACCAGCCTCTTCATTGGGCAGATGAGGAAACTGAGTCCCAGGGAGATCAGCAGAAATACAGGCCCAAGTTCACAAAGTTAACAGAAATACTGGAACTGCAACAACTGAATCCTGACTCCCACTCCAGGAGGGGTTAACAGTCTGAGCAAGGAGTCCTGACTTAAAACCAAGCCACAGCTAGCAATAGGGCTAAAGCCACCACACAAAAGGCTCATTAACATCCATATGTGAGGCAGCATGAGTCCCCAAAACTACTGGATTATTAAAAAATCGAGATGAGGAATGACAGATCCTTCTAAGCGTGCTGGCAAATGATGACTTGTTTCACAGTGTGGCATACAATGTCACCTCCACCTCAGGCCAGGGGTGTCCTCACATAGTTAGATGGACAACACTATTCTCAGTTCAGTTCAGTCCAAACCCTCACTCCAAGTTCTGAAGCCTGACTTGACATCACACATGAATAAGGTTTTTATCCCTTATTTCTTAATTCACTGAAAGTATTGCTTTTAAGTATTAACTTCAGGTCACTAGTAAATCACTGACCTTGGGATAATGAGCAAGGGACTCAAAAGACCTAAGAGGCCAAATTAGGTTTCCAAAAAGAAAAGAAATTAGTCCACTGGGTTTAGCTGGTCCAGGTAGGCAGGACACAGAAAACAAAGTTTTAGATTTCTTAAGGTGGTAAAATATAACAGACAAATAAATAAATAACCAGGGGTGATGGCTTTAAGTTTTATTTTAACCATGGATAATTTTATAGATAAGTGAAGGAAAGATTTCTCAGAAGTTATTTTTATCCTGATGGAATTCCTCCTTTGGAAAACTGATTAATAGCAATTAGGGTATGTGAATGCATAGCATACTGGGGGGAGTGAGTAATGTCACAGGTTGCAGTGTATCTGTCCCTTCAGCCTCTGGAGGGCACCTGGGCACCTCAAGCCTCACTTATTATCTCCTCACAAGCAGCACCATGCCTATTTCCTGCACGAGAAGCTCTCCTTGCTCATAATTCAGAGTTAATAGACTGGTCTCTGCTCCACAGCCCTATTGCAGAAGCCCTCTGGATGTTTGTCATCTCCCTAACAAGTGTTCCACAAACCTGCCCTAGGGTGCTTGTGGCAGCACCCTCCACACTGGCTGCAAATAGGCCGCCCCAAGTAATGCCAGCCCAACACTCAAGAAATGTGCTCCCCGGCACATTTCCCCGGCAGGCATTTCCTGCCTCCCAGCAGGCAGGGAGACTTATCCAGCACTCAACCCTTTTGAAAGATCAGGGCATCTCAGGGACCCAAGAGGAGGCATGTGCCTGGACATTTGCACCTGTCATTTTCTCTGACAGGATCCCTCCACACCTTATCATCTGCAACTAACTTTTTCAGCTAGGCAAGGCCTCCACATCCTTCCCCGTCCTGAGACCTGGCCCATCCTTGCTACTGCTCCCATGATGCACATCTGGGTCCCCTTTCACCACCTGGCTAACCGTTATTTGCAAGCTTCAGATGCACCAAGACTGTCTCTCTTCTATTCACTACAGCAGATCCAGGGGTCAAGCAGGTGCCCGTGCATAGTATACACAAAGAAGTTGTTCCTAAAATGTACTAAAAAGACCAGTTAAAAATATAAAACTATAATGGGCCATCTCATTCCACACAACCTCAACCCCAGACACCTGCTGCTGGGTCTTCCTTCAGTTACTAAACCCCACTTGTCCCAAAATCGCTAAACCTGAACTTCTGTCTTTCAAATGGAGATAATAACAGAGCCTATTCCAGGGAGGCTGGGGGATGATTTACAATAATAGCTAACAGTAATCATAATAATTACCAGTTATCAAGCCTTTCCTATGTGCCAGGCATTGGGTACCAGTCCATTAAATCTTTCAACATCTCACTCATTAAATTCTCACAAAACATTACTTCTGCTCTCTCAGTGAATATAAATGAAGTTGGAGGGAGGTTATGTGCCCTACAGCACACAACTAATAAACTGAAGAGCCACGTCTCACTAAACCCAAAGACCGTACTCTTAAACTGTGTACCACACTGACAATGCCATTAGCACTGTGTCTGGCCATGTGAGCTAAATTGGAATCCTGGTACATGAAGGACCTACCCAAAGTCTTTTTTCTCAGCTCATATTTACATTACTTCCAACTTCAAGGCACATCCATTGGTGTTCCTTGCCACTCTCTGCAGGGCCAGTCAGGTAAGCTGGGCAAAGGCAAAATCAGAAGGGGGGGGGTCTAGGGAACATGTCTTTAACATGCTGTAGCAATGAGTCCATTCCCCAGAAACAATTTTTAAAAGTGCTCTGGACACGGCATTGATCCAGTTCTGTAGAACATGACCTAGACCTTCCCCTCAAATGGCTTACAATCCAGTCAGAGAAGGCACAGGGCACATGGGCTCTTCCTCTTCACTCACCACCCATTCCATCCTCTACTGGGGACTAGCCCCACTCCACTGTACGCAGTTTCAAAGGGTTCATCATCCAGGCCCACAAAGGGCACACAACTCTATTGCTGGCCCTGGAGCTGCTCTTCTAAGACACTGGAACTATCTTGGCAAGCGTGCTTTGTGGGAACTTGGGTGAGAGTATGTGCAGATGGGGTCTCCTCAGAAACCCCCACTTCTACTGTGTCTCCTGAGTAAAGGTCACTTCAAACCAGAACAGAGTCTCCTTTGCTCAAAGTTAGGCATTTCCCCCTCCCAACAAGAGCCAAAGAAGTGTCTCTACTGTCCCTTTCTCATACGACATGCATGACCCTCTGTTATCCCCTCCACTAAAGAGGCCTGTGACTATGTTGCTTGACCAGTATTGGTCAAAATGCCATTTTTAGGACCCATTCAGATTCTACAACTTCCTCTCACACCGCAATGGTTACCATATTAAATGGGATTTGCCTTTTGGGGGAAGAGGTCAGAAAGGATCATCTTGACCTACTTTACACAAAGGTATAGGAACCCTAGTCCATATTTTTTGCCAAATAATGTTCACACCTACAAAATATTTACCAGTCACTCTCCGTGCTGCTTAAGCCACAGTCAATACACAACCCAACGAAAGGGAGGGTTTTTCATGGTCAACATCTCACACACAGGATATAGACTACAAGACAGGAACCGTCACTGACTTGAACCCTCTGTGTCCTCAATATTTAGGAGACCATCTGACACTTTCAATCAATATTTACTGAGTTGAATTGAATCAGACATGATGAATATCATAAGTCTTCATCTTATAAGAATTAATCCTTTCTATGCATCCACCAACTATCATCAACCTGGTCCAGAAACTACAAGTTGCTGAAATCAGACAGTCTTCCCAGATGCCACCATGACCCACACAGCTTCTGCACTTGTGGATAAGACCAGTAACCCATGGATGCATGGTATGTTGTATAAATGACTCCTAAATACACAATGCCATCCACTTTATTTTACTCACCCAGTAACCCCATGAAACAGGTTATTCATTGTGTAGGAGAGGAACATTAAACCCAAAGAACTCCCCCATCCCTACAAGACATAAAGGCAACTCCCCAGTTTCAACCCAGGTACTTATCTTCTGTGACGAATGCTGCCTCCATTGGGCAACACCTGTTTCCACAACTTGTCAACTCTACAGCACCACCTGATAAAGAAGAAACCCTCGGGGCCTTGGCATGGTGATATTTCCTTTCTCTGGAGGCTAAGCCTTGGGAAAACTAGCTCAGTTATCAGATTTTCAAATGCTGTAGAAAATCTGGTTGGGGAGCTAATCAGAACAAGTTGAGTGTACAGCTAGACAAGGACCCTCCTTCCTGGATCAAGCATTGCCTTGATGGCAATACTTCATAAGAACCATTCCGTTACAACAAAACTGTCAAACCCAGCAACCACGAGCCAAAAACATCCCAGCGGAACCCCGCCAAGCTGCTTTCTGATGTACCGTACACACAAATACCAATATTCCCCAGATGTTCTCCATGTAAAACATTTGGTTTGAGACATAGCTCTTCTTTCCCAAAACTCTTACATTTGTTTAATGGACTCATACAGTTCAGCTAAAACATCCTGGAGCAGACATCTGAGGCCAGCCCGTCTCTATTGCGAACATCCCATCTGTAGAAAAGACGAAGAAGTAAATAAGACAGCCCTTCCCAAGATTTATGCTCCCCGCATCTTTAAGCAGGTCATAAAATGTAAGCTATGTACAGATAATAATGCAAGCTGCTTTCAAGTGTGTTTCTGAGTCCATCTCAGTGTTAATCTAAGACTGATGTTCCAATAGAGACTGAGTTTGGCATGCTAAAGAGAGGGCTAAATTCTGCTTCTTACTCCAAAAATGAAGTTCAAAAATCTGTCACTCGAGCAACCTTGAGGACTGAGGTAAAGGTAGGATTTTTCTGGTTTCAATTATCCAATCATAGTGATAGCTCCTTTGTTCCAAAACCACTTATCCCTTAACTCACAATCTAAAACACAAGTAACAGGTAGCAAAATAGGAAATGCACTTGACCTTGAGTCATGAGACCCAGCTCAGCCACATGCTAACTGGGTGATGCTGGCCGGCACTGTTCCCCACAAGGGAGCTCATCCTGTTACTCCAGTAAACAGAACTTGTCTAGATTCATGCTCAGGGCCCACTCAGCTTCAAAGACTGCCCAAAGAAGGAACATAGCCCCGAAAAAAACCACCCAAAGGAATGTCATGGATTCTATGCACTGAGCCCCTGCATATAGTCACTTGCAGTCTTCCTGCTAACACAATTCCAACAAGCTTAGTCACAGCAATTCTGTAGGGAAGCTGGAAAAAATGGAACTAGAAACAGCCTCACTGATAGAACAAGACACGACAACCAACTTTCCCTTTAACACTCTCATGAGTGTTCAGTTTTGAAAATGCATTGCTTTTGCTATAGGGGAAAAAAGGAAAAATTTATCTTTCAAAAAGATAGAAAAAGGAATAAAAGATGATGAGGGAGATGACAGATAAACTATAAATAACAGACATGAATATTTTCAAACATAGTACTGAGGACCATTTAGGAGAAGTTACCCAAATACAACAAGGAAAATTTTCAACTACCTTCAAGGTACTTTGTTTTAACAAGGCAGGAAAGTGCTCATCCACTGAAGAGAGATTTCCTTAAGAAATGCCTACAGTTTCTAAGAGGATTGTTTCATAAATGATTGTGCTTCAATTACCTGGAAAAATATATCTTGAGCTCTCTCATAACTTACTACTTAACCAAAACATCAGTTTGACCAGGGTTCTCCATTCACTTGAAAGAACACCATAGCAGGTTGAACCCAAGGGACTATTCGGCTATTCTTTTCTTTTCTCATGCCCTCCTGTTCAACTAGCTAACTACCCACCCTCATCCCACCTAGGTTAATTTCCTCTAATATGGTGGCATCTATGTCCCAGAATACCTCATCCTCCGACAAGACCAGGAAATTGTGGCACAATCAGAACTTCCCTCCTTATAAGGATAAAAAACAAACTTTGGGCTTGTGTCCACTATCATAACTGTTAAGAGAAAGCAAAATACAATGAGATAACAGTATAGTATCCAACATACAATACTGTGTCTGATCCAAACATGCTTACTGTTCTCATCATTTTCATTATTGTTAATAAGCAAAGCATATGCAGACATGTGAAAGACCATTACCATGAGGCCTTCAAACTCTAAGGCTGAGAGGACACTGTCAGAGGGCAAAATGAGAAGGGGCCAGAGAAAGGAAGCAGCTGTCGCCTCTTTTGAGAGGCCATTTCAGGTCACCCCACTAAAAGAAGTCCCTGCAAATGTACTTCTGTAGCCCCCAGGGAATCAATTTTACAGGATGGAATTATTTCCCTGAAATAAATAGACAGACAAAGGTCACTACAACTGGGGCCTAAAAAGAAAACAAGCAGGGCCACCGATTTACAGGCAGCCTATGATGCAACAGAGCAAAAGGTCCCAGCCTAGGCCCAGTGGGATGGCTTTGGACAACCAGGTCTCTATGGAGAAAACACACTGGAAGCAAGGATGGGGGAGGCTCACCTTTCTTGGGGCAAGGCCCCAGCACCAACGTGTTGCAGCCAGTGGCTCTTAACTACAGCAGTGCATTAAAATGGAGCTAGGGGTCCACTTAAAAACACTAATTCCCAGGTCCCTTCCCCCAGACAAACCCAGACACCACTGTGTCTTCAGTCATCCCCAGGTTAGTCTGGTGCTTAGTCAGGGCTGAGATCCAGTGGTGTATGTGGAAGAGCCATTGTGGAGCCAGGTAGACCAATGCTGTCCTGATTACTTAAGTAGATCAGCCATTTTTTCTGCGCATCAGTTCCTTTAACTGTGAGTGAAAACGAGCGTACAAGATAATGCATGTCAGCTGCCTCATTAAGTGTGTCCTGCAGAAGGCTGTCAGTAAGACAGTAACATTAACCCAGCTTCCTTTCACTCTCATCTAAAGGCTTACCCACATGGTCAGGGGTTTTGGGCAGCTCCCAAGTCTGAGGAGATTCCTGCCCCAGTGGTCAAAAAGGGTGGAGAGAGGGGCACAGCCTCTCTGAAAGGCAATCACGAACAAGAGTACTGAAAGAATGGTTTATCCAAACCCCACTACACACACAAAATGCACACACACAAGATTCTCTCCTAGGTTAAACATCAAAACCATGTAAAAATGGGGTCATAAGCAGCAAAATGAGGGAAAGCTTACTCTTTGATTTGCTTGGTTTTTTTTTTTGTATGGAAGAAAACCTACCTGGGGTGGAACATTTGTTTAGAAAGTCCTTATCACGACAGGCATAAATCTCATGCCCCACAGGGCTGGCACACAGTAGGCCCAAGGGAATGTCCACTGAATGAATTAATTATACTCCTTGAGGGCAGAGATGGACATCTGTAGATCAGCAGAGATCCAGAGTTGAACATTCATAGATCAAAATGTCCACACGTGTTAATGCCCTAAATGAGAATTTCTTAAATACACCTGACCTTGACTCCAAGCAACTGGCAAAAAGGCACACTTGGCATTCAGGAGGCTCAAGTTCAGGGGCTGTGAGTGGCAGCATAATAGCAATCCAGGGTTTGAGTCCCACTCACAAGTAGTGTAAATGTGGACAAGTGGTTCAGTTTTCTGTGCCTTGGCCTATTCAACTGCCAAATGGATGTAAAAATGGTGTACAGCTCTTAGGGTTACCAAGAGGATGAATTTAAGTCAGTGCCAACATGCTTAGAATACTGCCTGGCACACAATTACTGCTGTGCAGTTGTTGTTATTATTATTACTCCATGATAGGATAAAAAGGAAAGAGACCTCAAGCTTCTAGCCCAATATAAGAACCTAGAGTGTTAGAGCCCAATGTTTACACAAGAGAAGGTGTAAACTGAAGAAAGTGGCATGGTGTATCCCCAGGTGAATATTGCTACTATTTTGCCATTGTCCTGTGTTTCTCAAAGTACAGACCATTGACCTCCTCCATCAGTCACCTGAGTTGCTTGATTACAACGCAGAAGGTACCAGGTCCTTAGGTCCTACTCCATCCTGCTAAATAAGTCTCTGGGAGGTGGGGGTGCCAAGCATGATGCATTTAAACAGTTACACCCCAGAGATTCACTTGTCCTCATAAATTTAATGACTATCAGATTGGATAAGCTTCTTAACCATCCCTTCACTGGGGAATCTGAATCTGTTCCTCATAATTGTATCCCCACAACCCTGCTCCATGTCTGACACATACAGTACATACTCAACAAACATCAGATGGATTGACTCAATGGAAACTCTAAAAGTATTTGTTCCTTTTTTTTTTTTTTTTTGAGGGCCTATCCTGTGTCAGGCACATGCAAAGGCAGGCTGAAGCAGAAATACATCTTCATTCATTCTGAAAATCATTGGGCATATACTACTTACCAGACACCCTTCGACACACTAGAGATACAGAAAAATCAATGAACACTGAGCTTAGAGATGTTCACAGGTAATAACAAGAGCAGCAAACTTGATACAGTAAGGTAAGGGGTACAGCCTATCCCTGCCCTCATTAAACTCAGTTTCTACAGAACACTAGTTCTGCCCAACAGAGCCTTCTGAGATGATGGAAATGACCTAGTCCATGTTGTCCAATGGCAGCCACTTGCCACACGGGGTTATTGCACTTAAAATGTAACTGGTATAACCAAGGGACTGAATTTTTCATTTTAGTTAATTATAATTAATTTTAATAGCCACACGTGTCCCTATTTGACTGTGCAGGTCTGGGGTGAAGAGAGAGATGGGCCCTCGCAATTAGAACATAAGGCAAGATGGTGCTATGAGCAAGGCATATAGAGTCAAATGCCTCTCATTCAATTACCGGATGCCCTAATGGTCTCTGGCTCCAGGAACTGAAAGAACAAGGTCAGGTACAAGGCATTGTGCTTGAACTGGAATTTTTATAGCCCATGATCAGTTGGAAGTGGTATGCAGCCTGGCCAAGCCCCAGGGACTGCATCTCGAGAACACACCACTGTCCACAAAGCCTAGCTACAGCTGCCAAAGAGATCTCTTTCTCCCCCCGTCACTCTGATAATGGCCATTTTGTCCTTGGCTAGAAGATCCCACTGGGCTCAAGACACTACACAGATTTTATGAGGTTGCTTCGTTTCAAGCCTAAGTACAAATACAAGCCTCCTAAATTCCACCGGAAAATTGGTGGCTAATCCAAACATTTCATAAAATTAGAACTCATTGTGGGACTGAAAGGAATTCAGACTGTGCCGCCACCAGAGAAATGCTAAATATTTGTTATAATTTTTTCCTTCATGAGCTGTTTCAAGAAGCAAGTGCTTTTTCTGCTTGAAGCAAAAGGCGGGGAGGAGGGGAGTTTCTGTTTTTGTTTTATTTTGTTTGCGGTTGGCAAAATGCATCACCAGAGGAAAAAAAAGCAGAGAATCTTGCCTGACCCCATAATCCTCCGCTAGCAAGGAGGATACCTTCCTGATCTCAGCTGCATCCTGATTTATAAAAATGGTGTTTTTTCCTGGAAAATGGAACTTTGGCTCCTTAACTTTCTCCTCGGGCCTTATTTAGCTCTAGAATTTTTATAGCCAGATAGTTCATTTGAAGACAGATGTTGCAATCACTCACACATGCACACCACCAATATTCATTAGCCAGGCCCTGTTCTAAGCTCTTGGGACGCATCAGTAAACAAAGTTAAATGAGCACCCTTCTCTGGTTGGAGTATGCCTTCAGTGGAGGAAGACAAGGGGAAGAGAAGCCAGCCCCTGCTGCTTTGAAGTAATGTGAGGACAAGGCACGAAGACTCCCAAAAAACACAGTTTGTAGAAGAGGCTCAAATGTAAGCTGTAAGAAACAGAAACCTCCCTCATCACCACTCCTACCACTGCTGCCTAGTGTGTGAGGTGGGGCAGGCACTCCATAAATGCAGCAGGTGCCTGACTTCCAATGTTTCAGCTTATGAGTTTCAACCTGGCGGTGGTGTGAAAGCGATAGGCACTCAGTAGAAACCACACCTCAGATTCTGAATTTGGATCTCTTCCCAGATAGTGATGTGCAGTACAGTCCTCTCTTGTAATGCTGGACAGGGGCATAGAGCCGCAGCTCCCAGTCAGTCTGCGATCACACAAAGCCAAGAGATCACACACTCTGCAGTGTCCTGTTTCTACACTACGATGTATGGTAGATTAGATTACTAAATGCATTTTCCACTTATGACATTGAATTTATCAGATGTAACCCCATCAGAAGTTAAGGAACATCTATGTATGCTGAATTAATAATGAATCCTAAAACAAAAATCTATCCCAAAGTGCTCATCTAACAGAAAAATTAGTTGAAGGCACCAAACATACCTTGTTCAAGGTCACAGTTTAAGTTGCAACACAGAGGGACCGGCACCCAAGTCTCCTGACCACATTCCCAGTCCCATAGCACTTCATGGCCATTCTACATTTACAGCATTCTTGTGTGCCAGGCCTGATCTAAGCATGGGAGGACATAAGTGAGTAAAACACAGAATGACTGGGACCATGGAACTAAGTTCCCAAATTGCTCTTTCCAGAAACACAGAGAAAGCTTATCCAAGCTTTAAGTCAGGGTTCATCTCATCCTGAGATGCTACAGAAATGGAGTTCTAACCAGGACCCCTAAAGTCAGGCAGCCCAGCCCTAAATCCTGGCTCTGTAACTTTGGTTTTCCAAGGGAGGGAAAGAAGGAAGGGAAGAGGGGAGAGAGGAGGGAAGGAGGGAAGGGGGGGAGGGAGGGAGGAGGGGGAAGAAGGAAGGCAGGGAGAGGAAAGGAGGGAGGGGATGAAGGAAGGAAGGGAAGGGGAGAGGGAGGGAGGGAGAAAGGGAGGGAGGAAGGAAGGAAGGAAGGAAGAAAGGAAGGAAGACAAGGAAAGCAGTCTATGCTGTGCCTGGCACACGCTGGCCACTCGATAAATGTTTCCGGATCCTCCCTCTGCTCTGAACCTTCCTACACATCCTAGAAGGTAGATGCCACTCAGTGAGTGAGATTTCAGCTTAATTCCTCTCCTCACCAGGATTTCTGCCACCAGCTGCCTGAACATCCATCCACGCACTCATCAGCTCCTCCCTGAGTGCTCCACTTGATTCTGCCTGGAAAACAGATCTCTGTTACCTAAGATGCTAGATGAGGCTCTGCCTGGAGTGACAGCATCATCACTTCCCATGAGACCATGTCCAAGTGCTGGGCTCTGAGCTCACCAGACAAACTGACTGTTCCCCTCTTCTCGCCCCTCATCTCTGCTAGCTGAGGAGGGTTTGCTTGCAAATCTACTAAGAAGTACACAAGGTAACTATGCTGCATCAAGGGCCACGGGAAGCTGTTCAAAGTTTTCTGGCATCTCTTTTAATTGATACTGAGGAAGCCAAGCCTGCATAATGGATACTTGATGCAAAGTGATAAAATTCTGAGAGATTAAAGGAGGAAAAGCCAATAGGGAATCAGTCTCCTTAAAAGAACCAACAAGAAGGGATAGCGTGGACCACAAAGACTGAGGATACAAAAATGGTCAGGATAAGATGCACATTCTAGAATCGAGGACTGGGTGAACTCCTCTATGGCAGTGGCCATATCTTACTCCCTGTTGCCTGCCCAGTGCCCATTGGAGGGCCATCACAAATAAATGAATCATTTTTTTTTTTTTTTGGTGGAACTGGGGTTTGAACTTAGGGCTTCACACTTCCAAAGCGGGCATGCTTGAGCCATGCCTCCAGTCCATTTTGCTGCAGTTATTTTAGAGATGGGGTCTCACAAACTATTTGCCCGAGCTGGCCTCAAACCATGATCCTCCCAATCTCAGTCTCCCAAGTAGCTAGGATTATAGGCATGAGCTTGAATAAATATTTTTAGCCTGCTACCTGGGACAGGCAAAAGGAAAACTTGCCACAAAAAAAAAATAATAATAATAATAATAAGGCCATAGTTTGGAGCTCACAAAGACATGGGTTGCATACTCTCTGTCATCTCCAAGTTATCAGTAGTGTGGCTCTGGGCCTCAACTCTCTCTGTAGCAAAGTGGGAACAGTGACAGCACCTGCCACTTAGGACCACCCTAAGAATGTGTATGAAGGTGCAGCCAGTGCACTCTGCAGAGGGCCTGGCAAATGGAAGTGCTCAGCAGAGGCTTTGTTCATCTTTAAGGGAGAAATAGCGCAAACATGTTAGTGGAGTCCTCCCTTTACTCCAGACTGCCAGAAACACTCTTGCCCTGAGAGGGACCCTTCTTTGTCTTTTTCTTAGCTGCAGAGTCTCCCCTCCCCTCCTGTCCTATCTGTCACCAGGGACCAAGGAGTACAACTCTCCCTGGGTGCTGAATGCCTCCCACCCCCATCACTGCTAAAGTCGTTGGGAGAGCAAAAGTTGTTTAAAGAGAGATCCAAATGCACAGCCAAGGTCTAAGGCAGCCATGAACCTCTGGCCTCACTGGGACCAAATGCAAAGCCCCGCTGAACTCTAAGTATCTAAGGAAAAGGCAAGGATCCCTCCAAGCACCCCAGCAGAACATGAGGTGAGCATGCCGCCTCTGAACCCAAACAGCCACAGCTCACTGTTCTCAGCAGGTGTCCTGTCATGAATACTCTGTCAACCAAAGAGGCAAGTCCCTCTGCCACCATGCCATTTCACAGATAAGGAGAGAGGTGTCTGAGGGTGAATTTTTTGCATCTCACACACAAGTCTAGCTAAGAACCACTTCTTAGACCTACTGAGGAAAGCCAGGGCTGCCACCCAACAGAACCAGGGAGCAGTGACACACAGGTGGATGCTCTGTACTCGCCTCACACTGGAAAAGCAGCTCAGAGGGCTGAAGCTACTTCCCTTTTCCCAGCAAGGAATGCTCCTGCCAAAAACCAAGCCATGGGAAATGAAGTTCCATTTCACCAATTTCATTCAGTGAGTCCTAGAACTCTCTTCCTATGATCTAGCTTTGAAGATATTTTGTCCCCACCCCTCAATTTACAGAAGAAGCAAGGACATCTGTCACTGCGGCACCTATGTGCAATGCATTGTGCACAGGCTGGCGGAGGTGCAGAGACAGCTGAGACCCTATCTTGCCTTTCTCAGGAGGGCTTCCAAGAATAATACTCACTGACCACTCACTGAGGACCACACACTTTCTCTGAACACCACTAAACACCTCCGTTACCCTCTCAGCTGCTCCTGTTGCACAGATGGAAAACTTGAACACTGGCTGACTATCTGCAGGTTACACAGGAGGTTGGTGAGGGGCTCTCCATGCCAGACAGTCCAGCTCCACGTGCTTTTCAACTCACAGACTGGGTCATCCACTTCTCTGCCTCCATCCTGTAGATGTGAGTGTCCCTTGGCAGGTGGGGCAAAACACACAAACTGTACCCAATTCATAGTGCAATGACAACAGCCAGTGAGGATGCGTTCTAACCCGCTGCAATCAAACACCTCCGTGGCCCTTGAATCACGTGTTTAATAGGATCTTTGCACAGACAGAAGGGAAGGAGGTCTGCTAGAGATAATGAGAAAGCCACAGCTACCTTTCCTAAACCTGAAAAGTGCCCGTTAGTCAAACAGATGAAAGCTGAGCTCAGAGCCACTGAACCCGGCCTCCCGCCCCTTCCAGGGAAGGAGCTAAACCTACCACAGCCTCCTCTTAGCGCCTTCCCACTGAAGTTTCAATATCTCTAATGAAAGTAAACGAAGTGGAATTCTTTTCTCGAGTTTAAAAGGCAAATCATGATGGTGTTTTTCCAGACATACATTAAGTCCGCACTCCAGCCGGTTTACAATTCTTAAAGTGCTTGATTTACAACCCGCAGAGAAATGTTTTGGAAACCTCACAGATGTCTTTTGCATCTAAAGCCTGCACACTGTGCAGGGCTGGTCACCAGGGCCTCTCAGATGGGGGGCAGGGAGGCTAGAACCTCCAGAGGAGGCAAGGATGGGAGCAGCCCAGCCAAGACGGCTGTAGAGCTCTCAAGACTGTTGAAAAGCCAGATGGGGAGGGCTCAGCCTCCCTCTTTCTCCAGCCACCAGGCAGAGCAGAGCAGAATGGAAGGGCGCTGACAGTGGCGGGCTTCCCACCCCTGTGTGCAGTGGTGAGAAGAGGGATCGAGCCCCAGGGTGCCTTCCAGACTTTCCCTTCTCAGGACTGCTGGTGCACTCTTCCTGTACTCATTTACCCATTCCTTCTTTCTTGATGAGCACCTGCTGTATGTCTAGCACTGGGCTATGGGCTAGGCTGCAGGGGCTGGTAAGACAGACAGTACCCTACTTCCCTCCTATAACAGGGAAGGAATGGCGGGGGGGGGCAGGGGCTGTGCACACAAATAATCCAATAATCCAATCTTCGTGCTCTGAGGAAACCAACACAGAGCTGGTTGTCTGGAGATCCAAGCAGGAGCCTTGACAGCATGGCAAATGCAAACTTCAGTCCCCATGCAACTCCTGGGAAGATTTTAACAGGGAAAGCAAGGAGCCAAGATAAGGTCCTCGGATTCTCCACGCTAACACTTCTCCTCAAATTAATAAAACTAGCCCTAGTTTTCAAGAACCTACTATGAAGCCAGGTGTGGTGGTGCATGCCTGTAATCTCAGCTACTTGGGAGGTAGAGCCAGGATTGTGAGTTTGAGGCCAACCTAGGCAAAGTTAGCAAGACTATATCTCAAAAACAACATACAAACAAAACAGCTGGGGCCATGGCTCAAGTGGTAGTATACTTGACTAGCATTCTCAAGACTCTAGGTTAAATTCCCAGTACCACAAAAAAGAGAAGGAGAGAGAGAGAGAGAGCAGGAACTATGCAACTACACTGGAAGTTTTCAAATCCTATTACTGATGGCAATGCCAACTGGTAGGATACGGGTAGGTGTATTTTCTAGATGAGAAGACAGAAGCTCAGAGCAAGCATGTAACTCACTCACCCAAAATCAGGTAGTTACTGACAAGCAGGGTAGGATGTAGACCCGATTCTGTGTATTGTACAGCTGTGACTTCTACTACACCTTATTTATATACTCAGATTATTCTAGATGTAGTACTCACACAGCTGAGATGAAATTCTAGGTATCTCAACGGTAGGAGTTGTCATAGTCCCCTCTGAAGTGTCCCATGGTCCTGGGCACATTGACAGCACTTGTTAAATGTCCCAGCAGATTGCTAGGCTGGGAAGAAGAGAGCGTGTGCCAAGCTCCAAGTGTGTGCACTGTCTTTCTTACGCTAAAGTTAGCCTTCGCCACAGAGCAGTGATGCATGTTAGCTAAAAAGAGTCAAGAAAAGCTACTTTCAGGGCTGCCAAGATAGGTCATGCATCCACAAGGTGCCCAGCTGAGGGACAAATGCATGGCACCTGGCCCACAAGGGTCTCACAGAATCACTCGTCTGGGGGCTGCTTCAGGCCAGGACAGAGCTTTTTCAAATTTTCCTAATTTGAACAAAGGTGCCTAGCAATGGCCCTGGTTGCACTTATTGTGCACTTACTGTGTTCTAGGCACTAGGCAATAAGCTTAGCTACATCATCTTTTTGGAGTGGAAATCTGCTTTAAAAGTACACACCAAAGACCCAGCAATTTGACTCCTTGGCATATACCAATTAACAGCAGGTAAAATTTGTGTACATAAGTGTTCTTAGTACCACTGTTAACAATAGCTAAATGGTGGAAACAATCCAATCAATGAATGAATAGGCAAACTAATGTGGCATAAGCATACAAAGAATATTATTCAGACATAAATAGATACTAAATATTTACACACTTGTAGAAGAGATAAAATTTTATCTCTACTCGCTTAGGTGTTTTTTCAACTGAGTTTGAGTATTAAACTGACATATGAGATTAATAAAAGAGTATTAAAATTTACTTAATTCAAATTGTACATGACACAGAAGTCTTCATAAGCAATGAAGATCCAAAGAAGTGACAAAACCTAAATTCTTTTGGACTAGGTTGAACAAAGAGAGGCAACTGTGGAAAAGTAACTAAGCTGTTGAGAGGCTAAAGGAAGATAAGAATAGTTCTTTTAAAAAGAACATTTTATTAGCACATATTATGAGGTCTGTATAGAAATCTCTCGGGTTCAACTACCCATTCTTGATTATAAGAATGTTACTTTTTTATTATTCATTTATTCATATACATCATCTTATTGAATCCACCCAGCAATCCATAAAATAAGAAGTATTACGAGCCCTGGATGAGAAAAACTGGGGTTTTAAAGCTTAGTGACTGTCCTGAGTCACACAGCTGTCAAGGGATGGGAAGGGATGAGATGGGAAGGGATGGAATGGGAAGGGATGGGATGGGAAAGGATGAGATGGGAAGGGATGGGATGGGAAGGGATGGGAAGGGATGGGAAGGGATGAGATGGGAAGGGATGAGATGGGAAGGGATGGGAAGGGATGGGATGGGAAGGGATGGGAAGGGATGAGATGGGAAGGGATGAGATGGGAAGGGATGGGATGGGAAGGGATGGGAAGGGATGGGATGGGAAGGGATGGGATGGGATGGGATGGGAAGGGATGAGATGGGAAGGGATGAGATGGGAAGGGATGGGATGGGATGGGATGGGATGGGATGGGATGGGATGGGATGGGATGGGACGGGATGGGATGTGAATGCAGGCACTCTGTTCCAGGCTTTCAATCTCTCTCTGTTGATCAGGGCAAGCAGGATGCTGTCTTCTGTGTCTTGCACACAATGTGGAACATCAGCTTGGCATCTTGGAGGCCAAAAAGGTATGACTTTCCATTCTCAGCACCTCCCCTCCCAGAGCCCCATTTTAAAAAATAACAATAGCATCTTTGAAACAGAATCCACATATCATACAACTAACCCAATTCTACAAATCAGGAGTTTTTAGCACATTCTCAGAGTTGGGCAACCATGATCCCAATTTTAAGATATTTTCATGACCCCAAAAAGAAACCCCACGCCTACTAGCAGGTACTTCTCCATCTACTACCAACTCCAGCCCAGCCCTGACAACCACTCATCCTTCTGTCTCTATGGATTGGCTTATTTGAGACATTTCATAGAAATAGAATCATACATCATATGATCTTTTGTGACTGCCTTCTCTCACTTAGCAAAATGTTTTTCAAGGTTCATCCAT
Source organism: Castor canadensis (assembly GCF_047511655.1). Taxonomy (NCBI): domain Eukaryota; kingdom Metazoa; phylum Chordata; class Mammalia; order Rodentia; family Castoridae; genus Castor; species Castor canadensis. The sequence continues at coordinate 142,218,122 of NC_133393.1, forward strand.
GTTGTAGCATTATTAAGTACTTCATTTCTTTTTATTGCTAAAAAACATTCCATAAATAGTCCAAAAATAAAATTATGCAAGATACCATAAATAACAGTCCATAAGTCAAGTAGACATGCCACATTCCATGCATCCATTCGTTAGCGGATGGACATTTGGATGGCTTCCACTTAGGGGCTCTTATGAACAATGCTGCACCCAACACTTGTGTACACAAGTTTCTACATGGACATATGTTTGCATTTCTCCCAGGTAGACCTAGGGGTGAAATTGCCCAGCCTTGGTTTTTACATGTAGTTAAAAGTTTACCAAAGAGTCTCACCATGAAGCCAACATCTGGCTGCTCCTGGGCTGTTTCCAGGAAATTTTATCAATTCAGCCAGACTCTACTCACGGGTAGGTCATCTGGCCCAGCCCCTCCTATCCTGAGGCCTGGGATCTTCTCATTCCTGCACTCACCAGTGTCGTCTGGGCCAGCACAATGATAAACGCTTTCTGCTTTAAAGCAGATACTTCACAAATCATAACTTACAGATGCTCCAAGACTTTCATGTGGCAAAGACAAATGAGACTTCTGCTGTCTGACTCCTGAGCCACTGAGGACAGGAAGCCATGGCCAGAAACCCGACAAGCCCTGGATATACATCTCTCGCTAACAAATGCATGAGCAAATCTAACAGAAAAGGAATTTGTGCCAGGAAAGGTCTGCCTGTCTTTGCAGACTCTGCTGCGTAACCATCCATTCATTTCCAGTCATGTCTTTTCTTGCCAACAAATCCAAATGTTTCTTGTGGTCAGGGATGATAACCTACAGTCTGTACACCTCCCGAGACATTCCCCTGCTCAATGTATGCGCCTTAAGTCCATTCTACAAACTTTGTGGAAGACCTGCTTTGTGCCTGGCACCGGGCAAGGCATCCATGGTGGGTGGCAATGTGAGATAGATTCAAGACAGCTAGACAGGGTATAACACAAACAAGATAGCGTGACTCAGTCCCTTATCTCCCACTGCTTCCCAGGAAGAAGGAGAGCCACGCATCCTGGGGTGGAGTGAGTGCATTTCTGTCTGCAGGCAGGGAAGTGAACTCTCTCACCCATTCAGCTTCCCCTCCCCAAGGATTCTGGGGCTGAGGCTGCTCAAGAAACAAAGAACACAGTGTATGTCCAGGTGGAGGGGTCCCTAACCTGATTCATCAAAACACACTGCTCAGGGTCCAACAGCAGACAGCTTAGCCAGAGGCAAACCATCTCTCTCCCACTTTGCTTCTAATCCTTGTCTTCTCAAATCTCAAGTAGGGAAATTCTCCCTGCTCCAAGCCAGCACCCCAGTCCCATAGGCACAGAGCCCCCAGAACCCAGCTCAGCCCACCTCCAGAAGGGTTAAAGTCAAAGTCTCTGTATTTACAAGCCTGGGTCCAAACCCTGGCTCTATTGTTGCATGTAACCTTGGCAAGCTGGTTAACTTCTCTGTGACTCAGTTTCTTCATCTGAAAAATGGAGTGATAACAGGATTGTTACAAAGGCCCAATCAGTTAACATGTACCTGGCATGTCATAAGCCCTTGAGAAGCATTAGCTGCTTTTGTTATTATTTTCAATTACTATTATTGCCCTCATCCAACCTGACCGATCTTGCCTCCCACTGTACAAACAAACCCTGCATTCCACACCACCTGGCCTGCTCACTTTTCCCCAAACACACATGAATGACTCTGCCCTTGGCCTGCAATGGCCCATGTTTCCGAAACCCAAATTCAGGGTCATCTTCAACAGTAGTTACCCTCTCCTTAACTGGTGGAGAAATCCCTTCTCTTCTCATTCAGAATGTCATGGTCCCTTCTCTGTGTCCCCTTTCAGAACAGCAACAAAAACCAACCCCAGAGAAGAATCGCCCCACAGCTGCCCTGCTGGCACCATTGGCAAAGCACCATGTCCAAATCTAGAGGTCACCAGCTGAGCAACATAAAGAAGGTTCTTGATTTGTCTAGTAGCAATGGGTTTCCAAACAGACAGACTTAAGGGACACTGTACAGCTATGCAAGTTCCTTTACCTTGTTAGGTGTTGTTTTCCCCTTCATAAAATGGATTCAACCAGAGTACACACCTCAAAGGCACCAGGGTTAAATGAGGGAACATGTCTGGAAAGTATTTGTGTAGCCTGACACACCCCACATTCTCAAAAATGTCAACTGTGGTAATGACAGTAGCAGTGGTAATACTGGGAGGAGGTTCTCCTGCCCAGCATGGAATTTAGTTTGATGAACTAAACTTCAATGAGTTAGTCTTGACACTTGCCTGAAATTATTGCATCTTCTATGAACTGGCCTAGAAACTACTTACTCTGTCTCCTCCACTGGACAGTGAGCTCCGTGGGCTTGCTCAACACTATTTCTTCCCCATTAAACAAGCTGAGTACCATATGGCAGTTGGGACTAAACCTTTGTCAAATTGAACAGACTCGGTTCAATATTTGTAGATATAGTTCATCTTTGCTACTAGACTAGAAGTTCTTCAGGAGTGAGGACCATGTCTTGCTGTAGTAAAGAGGTATTCAATGAATGAGAAAAATTCCAAACCTAGATTCAGGTTTCTTCAACCCAGCTCAGTCACTCACCAGCTGTGCAACATCAGAAAAGTCACTTAACACTTTTATGGCTTCTTTTTCCCACCTAGAGGATAAGAAGTTTGGATTGTCAAAGCCTCTTATGCTGTGAAACTGAGTTTGGGCCTGAGCTGCAACATGGTACCTCAGGCTTGTCAGTCCCATGGCTCAGCCTTCTAGCTCATTTGCCTCCCTGATCTGCAGTTTCTGTCATCAGGCTATGATCAGCTTTGGGCCAGAGCTTACAGCACTCGAATTTGGTCAAATCACTTGTCCCGCTATCTAAGGATGCCCTGTTATCCCAAGCTAGTGCTCTGGTGGCTGAGGGCACCATGGCAGACTGGGGGCACACTCCACCCATACCACTCCCATCCCAGACTCCTCCAAGAGGCCTTGTCACTAGCTCACTACACACCACCAACTGCCACATATCAAATAACCTGGTGCAGGGAGAAAACTGAACTTGGTCTTTGACATTGAGGTGATCACATGACACCTCTCCCCAAAAAGTTGTATGGGTTTTATTTGGGGCTTTATTTTAGCAATGCTTTGTGCAGTCTGAAGGCCCAAGAGTTTGGCTCAAAGGAAGTGCATGCCATGTGGTGACCCGGAGGCTCACCCAATAACAATGCCCAAAACTACATCAAAACAAAGGTTGTATAACAAATGATACCCAAATTCAAGACTTCAGAAATGCATTTAGATCTTATCTGAATCTACCTGATTGTCTTACCTTCCTGTAGGTAAACCTCCCTATTTAATCTAGCATGTTAATTTAATTACCCTAAAAAACTAATTATCTCCCCTACCTCTCTCTGGATGACATAAAGCTAATTGTCCAATGCATCCTGCCTAAGTAATGGTCTTAAAATCTAAATGAATTCCTAAGTGAGATGAGAAAGAAAATTGTCTAAAAGAAAAACTAAACTGGTTCATTTTCCCCTTTTGAGGCTTTACATAAATTATTTTCTTCAACTCTCCTAAGTCCGAGAAGTTGGCATTATTAATGATCCATTTTACAGATGAGGAAGCTGAGGCTGTAAAGTTACATAGCTTGCCTAAACTCACAAAGCCAGTAAGGCATCAGTGAAGCATTCGAATGCAAGTCAAGGCTCTTAGCCTTTCTACAAGAGTACCCCAGTGCTGAACTTGATAATCTCGAGCCACTTTGAGTACTTGGCTTGTGGACATGCTTAATTAAGCAGGGGCCGGGAGCCCCAGTTGGGGATGAAGAGAGGGGATGCCTAGATCACACAGACAGGACTAGGCCAGCGACTCCAATTCCTGCCTCTGCAGCTCTGTTCAGAACTGCACTTCACAGAACAATGAAGGTGAGACGGTGCCCTGTTGTGTTTCTTTCATAAAATCCTTCCAGACATGCAATTCCAAGCCACAACATTCTCATCTTAAGGGGAAAAAAAAGAAAAAGAAAAAGTCTCTTCTAAATGAGCAGGGCCCCTGATCTCCCAGTATTCATACAGCTGGATACCCAGCCCTTGAATCCCACTGGCAAAGCAGGTTAGAACCTCCTCCGCGCCTCCTGAGAGATGCTACAAGAGGCACTGGTACCAACGTGAATACTAAAAATCACATCAGAACTCTGCCTGAAGACGGAGCTGGCAGAATTAACACAGTGCTCTCTCCAGTCTTTCAAGAGAACCTTAAAGGAAAGTTGTAAATGTCTCATGGGTTATGGGACCAGAAGAAAACGCCACGTTTGTACTTCAGATGAAAATTTCTTGTTGCTCTTGACACCGCCTGAGTCACCAGGCACTGAATGGGCAAGAACAACTTGCTGACTGATTTTTTTGTTTGTTTGTTTTGTGTTATTTTTCTGTTCAGCCAGACAGTGAATTTTCCACCAGACAATTCTTGTTTCTCACTGAAGTTCTTCTACCATCTGTAAGCACTGTGCTCAGCAGGGGAGGACTCATGGTAAGGAGGACTTCCCTCCGACAAACCTCAGCTTCCCATCTGCTAATGCAAGGTGTTCACCAGAAAGGCTTGCTAGCATTCTAAGCTTAGCTAGCAAGTAGAAAACAGTCCCATGGATAAATGAAGCAGTTTGCGGATTGCCAATTTCTGGGGCTGGAGCTGCTTCTAGCTTTAAAATCTTTACATAATTTTTGAGTAAAACAAGAGATTTAGCTGAAATCAATAGCACAATGGGAGAGTGAGTCGAGGTAGACAATAACAGAGCTCTTTGCCGCTGAGACATGAGTCTCCAGCGTTCTCAGGGCGCCCCCTAGTGGCAGAACAACTAAATCCTGGAGGAATGTTCACGGCTTCTGCAAATGAAGAGCAAGACACCAGCAAAAGAGAAAGGCAGTCTCCTGCCTGCTAATGAGTCTTTCACTCTAAGCCAGGCTGTGGATCAAACAAGAAGGACGCCTCACAGGAAGCCGCAGTGAAGCTCGGAAGGGCATCTGCCATTAAGACAAAATTTCCTTCTTTCAAACAGTTGTGTCTGCTCCCCAGCCCTTAGGTGTTGGGTCCTTCCTCAGATCCCAGACACACCCTTCCCACCCAATCCCTCACATCCTCACATCCTCAACCTGCACCTCCAGCTGCATCTGTTTTTCATTATCCTGCCTTCCAACTTCCCAGCGCGATTCTTCAACAGTTATTAAGACAACACGAGCAAGAAGCTAAGCTTAGTTTTTGCTTATTCAACATCCAGCCTGGGGAATATCACCTCAGAAGAAAAGCATGAATGAAGCGTGTGTTTCCCAGCCTCTTCTACAGACCCAAAAGCGCCTTCGTTCATCAAAGGGCATCTTTGCAACCTCAACTCTTTACCATTTTCAACCTACATAAATAGCACCTGTGCAGTGAATTCTCAACTTGCTTGCTGTAGAATTTATTACAAAGACCGCTTTAAAAAAATAAAAAGTTCAATGCCCCAAATTTCCAATTAATTGATAACAGACTTTTTAAAGTTATAGGATAAAATTGTATCATCCCAGACAGTAAACCTGAGAAATAAGGAAGAATGGCCAGGGACACAGATATTTGAAAACTGGGGGGACTAAATTTTGCTGATTGGTACCCCCTATTTTTTTTCATGGACCTGTCCCTGTACAAATGCAAAAGAAAATGTCAACACCAACATTTCATTTGACGGTTCATTCTGTCTTTCCCTGTGGCCATTGTAACCCTGGGCCCTGAAACACCCCCAAAGTGCACACAAGGAGTCTCGTAATTAGCTTCTGACTTTGGCCCTAAATCAATTAAAATACATCTAATCTGCTTTGAATCAAAGAACCATGTGAATTTGCTGCCACACACCACACAAAATCTTTCTGCAACAGTCAGTCACTTTGAACCAAACTCTCTAGCCACAAACAGTGTAGATTTCAAGGGCCTGTTCTGCAGAAAGGAAAATGACAACAAACCAAGGCTGGGACAATACAGGGACCCCAAGGCACTCACAGCACTCCTTGGAGCTGTGTAAATGGTGCTGGTACCCTGGCAGAGTTTCAGCTGTCACAAGGGCAGCTGGCCAGACCCCTTCAACAATGTAGTAGCCCTGCTGCCAGGGCCCAAGAGGAAACCAAGCCCGCTGCAGCAACTCAGTGCAGTGTCTGGATGGCCACCCATGTCAGTTCCCAGAAGCCAAGATGCAAACTGTCACAATCCTCAGGCGTGCAGTAGTAGCTTTATTTTTGCTCCCTAACCTTCTCTTAAAAACGGGGTCCCTTGCAGCGACAGCATCAGGATGATGGGGCAACAGAGTGGAAGGATGCAGAGATGGGGGTCTGTGCAGAATGGGGGAGAAGTGCGGGGGATGGGGGGAGACACAGGGCTTGAGGGACTAGCTCTGACCTCAGGATGTGGGTCTTTGGGGAGTTGTACAAACAAGGAAGGCATTCAAGGGCATAGGTCTGAATGCGTGCCCGCGGGGGAGACCCCATGATCCCAAAGCTGCAAAGTGTTTGCAAATCCTAAACACTACTTTGCTGCTTGGATAAAAGAGGAAAAAAAGCCCCAAAATATGCGCAGACAGGATGTAACAAGTGTTTCAGGAGAAACACGCCTGAGTCACGGGGTGCTGTGGGGAGAGTGAGGAGTCAGTCTGGGGGGGATCCCTAGGAGCCCCCACTCTAATTCAAGAGAACCCCAGCGTGCACAGACCCTTGTGTCCAACGCCCTCGGTCCCCAACTTGGTTAGCCAGTACCTCCGGGGGGCTTCCCCACTCACCACTCGGCCCGAAAACCTCTCGGTGGCCCTTTTGACTTTGCCGTAAGTGCCTTTGCCCAGGGTCTCCTGCAGCTCATAGCGGTGCTTCAAGTTGTGCTTGTGGTGATGCCGCTTCACGCCGTGTGGCTTCCTGGGCTCCGGGGCCGCCGCCGCCGCCGCCGCCGCCGCCGCCGGGAAAGCTGCAGTCGCCCCAGCCACCGCCTCCGGTGGAGAGCCCGGCGCCCCCGGCCCCAAGTCCGGGGCGTCCCCCGCCGCGGGCGCAGCGGCCCCTTCCATGTCCAGACGCGGGCGCACCGGGCTGGCGAGGACAGGACCCGGCACGGAGCTCGGAGCGTCGGGGTCCCAGCCGAGGGAAGCCGAGGTGCGCTCACGGTGGCCCCCGCAGCATTGGCGAAGAGGCCCGATCCCGCCCGGGCTGCGGCTGGGTCACTGGCGGCGGCGGGGACTGCACATCTGGAGCCCCCGGCGCGCACGATCGGCGCACCGCCCCCCAGCCCCGGCGAGCTGCGGAGCGTCGGGCGAGGTGGCGGCGGTGGCAGGGGAGGCGGTGGTGTTTGCAAGAGGGAGGGGAGAGAGGTGGCTCCGAGCGCAGGAGGGGGAGTGTTCTGCAGGGCGCCGCGCCCCCCACCCCGCCCGGGGAGGACGCGCAGCCGAGGCGGGGGCGGGGACGGCGCGATCGCGCGTTCCCGAGGGAGGGGGAGCGAGGGGCGGCGCGGCCAGGGCTTCCCCACCTCCCCGCCGCCACCGGGGCCGGGCCACCCGAGCTGGAAGGGGGTTGGGTGCGTGTCGCGACTCGCCCTTTGTCCGGCACGGCGTAGGCCGCGGCGGCGACCAGAGGGCTTTGTCCTCGCCAGGCCGGGATGGGCACTGGTGGGAAGGGGGTGTGGATTCCCAGTCCGGCGCCCCCTCCCCGGGCTCACCCGCCGCTGCTGCCGCGGGCCCGCCGCCGCCTCTGCCTCCGGCCTCTCGGCCTCAGTTCCTGCTCGCGCCCGGGCGGCGGCGGCGCGCGGAGCCTCGCGACCGGGGAAGTGACAACGCACCGAGCCGGGGCCCGCTCGCGATCCGGCCGGGGTCTGCGCTGGCCCCGGCGTCCCTTCATCTTCTTTTTGGTTTCGCCACGGCGGCCAGGCCGAGCTGGGGGAGGCTGGGGAAGCCGAGGCAGCGCGGTGTTGGGTTACAGGCGGTGAGTCACGGCCCCCCACTCCCGCCGCGGGGCGCGCCCCCTCCCGCCAGCCGAGGCTCGCACCCCTGGCAGCCCCGCAAAGCCCCCCGCCTCCAGCCGGGGAAGGATGTTGTTCTCCTCGGGCAACCTCAGGCCCTTGAAAACTCCAAGAGGGCCGCCTGGGCCCGGCCGCCGCGCCCTCCCCGAGAAAAGCGGAGTCGAGAGGCTGCACCCGGGACAGTCGCCCCGGAGGGGAGGAGAAATGGGGTATGGAAGAGTTGGGGTACTCGAGGCACCTGCCCCGAGCGGGATCCGCGGGGCGGCCCCCTCTGCCCTGGAGGCCGCCATCGGAGATGGACAAACCTGGGGCCTCCGGCCTGCTGAGCTAAAGGCGACTTGCATGCTCCTTGGTCCCCTTCGGTCTTGGGAGCTTTAACTAGAGGGACCAGATTCTAGCTCACCAGTAAGGGTCCAGGCAAGAAGAGCAACCCTGGCAAGGCTGCCCTGTTCTCCTTAATGCAGGCGAGAAAAATAAGGAAGAATAGCATGAGAAAACTTCCTTGGGGAAGTTTGTTTTTGTTTTTTAATAAATGGTGCAATATACCGCATTGGGATTGGAAAAACAAAGTAGGAAGAGCATCTGGGGTGTTCTTGACTTTTCCACCAGTAGAGCGGCCTCTGTAACTCAGGTTCATGCCTTCCTCCACATTCCGGTTGTCTTCACTCCTGTCCACCTCTTATCACCTTACACTGGACTCGGGCAACAGCCTGTCCTCCTCGGGATCCCTCCCTGCTGCGGGAGTAATGGTCTAAAACACCACAGTCATCATGTCTCCGCCCACACGTGCCTCTCCTACCCTCTGGCTTGGTACTGCTTATCTGTCCGAACTTTTTTTCTACCAATGCTTGACATAAATTCCTCTGCCCCTTCCTGTTTTCCCTCTGAGCAGTCACCTAAGACAAATTCCAGTCTATTCTGTCCACCACCCTTGCCGGGCATCTCCGCCCCCATCCTGAACTATATCCTGCTTTTATACAAAGTTTGTAGTATTGTGCATGTGGGTTCAAGAGTCAAGTGAATGGTGTGCAGGCTGAGTCCCAGCCCCTTACGGATTGGCTGTCATACCTTGGTTAATGCAAGTGTGAAGCTCTGAATTCAAGCCCCAGTCCCACCAAGAAAAAGAAAAAAAAAAGACCCTGGTTAAATGACTTCACCTTTCAGAGCTTCCATTTGCTCTTCTTAAAATATGGATTTGCAGATCTGTTTTTTAGGGAAGCAGATTATGTCTGGAGTGATAATTAAAACTGTTCACCAACTATTTCCTGGTTCTCTCCCTGCCTTGGGATATGGTAGCAGTCTTCTACCCTACCCCTTAAGGTTAGATGTAACTTGCTTAGGCCAGTGAAATAATAGCAGAAGTGATATGTGTCTCTTCCACATGGGAACTGTTAACAGCTAGTAAACCAATTGTCGTGTCCTCTTCCCATCTTGACAATCATGGCAATGCAGCATCAGAGCCAGCCTAAGTGTCTATGAAAAGGCCTTTTCATAGAGACCAGTGAGGTTATGGGTGTTTCATAACCAGTGAGGTTATGGATGTTTGTTACAGCAGCATAACCCAGCTTATTCTGGCTGATTGTGTTACTCCAAAATGCATGGGACTTAATCCCTATCTGTTGAATGGATATCACCTACAATATGCTAGTACTATTATGACAACAAATCCTTCTCTTTAAGGTAGTTTATAATCCCTGTTTTTAGTTGAGAAAATTGTATCAGAAAGGTTTAGTCTGATACTTCATCTGAGATTACCCAGTTTGTAAATAGCAGCACCAAGATTTAAATCCTACTTGTCTGGTTCCAAAGCACCTGCTCTCCATATGCGTCAGGCGACCTTTCCTTAAAAGGGAAGGATGCAAACCACCCAGTCCAATGCCTGGCACAGTCATGGCAAGCACTGGGAGTTCCTCTCCAGCCTGAATTCCTGTAGCATTGATAACTGGAACCACACTTCAGCACAATGTTATCATGCCTCGTGTACGAGGTTTTTACAAAGAGAGAGCATTTCCTCGGGTTAGAGTCTCAGTTCTAGAGTCAGACTGACCGGGTTCAAAACCCTGCTCTACCACTTACTATATAACCATATTGGACAACTATTTTCCCTTTCTCCGCCTGTGAAATGAAGACAATGACAATAATTTGGCACTGGCAGTAGTAACAGTGTGTTCCACAAGGTTAGTATGAGGCTTAAGGGACCTATACATATGCCATAAGTCATGGTTATAAATATTATTTGTATGCCATAGCTCCTACTTAGAATTGTGAGCATTTGCAAGCAGTTTCATCCTACCACTTGGCTAGCCTGTGATTTCTGGTTTATGCTGGATACCGTAACATCTGACCATAAGCATGATATTCACACCATCCTACATCTTATAGTCACATAAGGCCCATTGCTTGTCCCTTATTGCTCTTGATATTTCCAAAGTAATTTAAAAGAAAAAAGGTATGCTGGCTTTCTCAAGAAATCTTTATTCAGAAAGCATAGTGATACCAAATATCATTTATCTACCATCTAAATCTATGACCTCAAATCATGCTAAAACTGCAAGGAGGGTGTTAGGATCCTCAGTTCACTGTTCAGAAAACTGAGTCTCAAAAGGTTAAGAGAGTTCCCTGTGAGTAAGCAACAATGGCCCAAGTCAGGACTTGAATGTAATGCAACTAAGGTTTTGCTCAGCAGTCATAGCTCGTGAGAATTAATGCCTGTGCTTTTGTTGATTGCTATTCATCCATTTTGCTAGACGAGGTTTGGCGAATTACTAAGACTGTGACATTTCTAATTTGAACATGTTGTCTGCTGGACAACCTACTTAAACCACAACCTAAGCATATGCTAAGCATGTGACTGCCCACCAAAACTTTATGTGTCTTTGTCTATAGGGGAGCTAAATGGGAGCTGCTCAGCCTGGGATATATTTCCCAGCTTCCTTTGCAGCAAGAGGGCCATGGGACTAGTTCTCTCTAATGGAACATGAGCAAATTCATGAGGTTTGTTGCTTGCAGGCCAGGGTGTTTGAAAAATGGGTGACCATTCTCCACTTTGTTTGACTAAAAGCAGAGGTCTCTAAGACCCCAAGAGATGGTGAAGCCCGGACTTAAAAAGCTTGGTTTCCTACATCACTTGAGGAACACCACCACTCTCTGATTGAAACTTTGGACTGGTATATGAGTGAGAAATAAACACTTCTATTATGTTGAGTCCTTAAAATTAGAGGATTTATATGTTACAGCAGCTAGGTGCTGTAACACCTAATACCTACAGTTTATACTGCCTATATTTACACATAAAATTCAAGTGGAAGACTTTAACAACCATACGAATATGGCTGGTGGAATGGCTCAAGTGGTAAAGCACCTGCTTAGCATGTATGAAGCCCAGTACCACCAAAAGAGAATTAAAATACTGTCATTCCAACCATATGAACAGTTTGAACCAAAAATGGTGCTTTTGTATTCTCTGCCTGCTTGTTTAAAGAGAAAGCAGAAGCCAAGCACCGGTGGCTCACCCTATAATCCTAGCTACGCAGGAGGCAGAGAGCAGGAGCATCGTGGTTCAAAGCCAGCCCAGGCATATAGTTTGGGGGACCCTATCTTGAAAAACCCTTCACAAAAATAGGGCTGGCGGAGTGGCTCAAGGTTAGGGCCCTGAGTTCAAGCTCCAATACCACAAAAAATATATATATAATAAAAAAAGAGAAAGCAGAAGCTGAGTGTAGTGGCACATGCCTCAACCACCACACTTAGGAGGCTAAGGCAGGAGGATTACAAGTTCAGGACCAGCCTGGGCTACAAAGTGAGTTCAAGGCCAGCCTGAGATACATAGTGAGTCCCTGTCTCAAAAAAAGAAAGGAATGACAAAGGCTAGAGCAGATTACAGAAGGGGGAGGTTTTCCTTGAATTTTTACTGTGTGACATGTACCAGTTATCAAGTAAGATAATAATTATCATCTTACTGAAACAGAAAGAAACCAGTTTACTCATTCAGTAATATTATCTGCAACACTGGGGGCAGGTGCTCTGCTGGATACTGTAGACATAGTCTCCTCTTCCAAGCTGCCAATTTGAGTAGTAAGCACAATCTACAGCATTCAACTGACCTCCACCAAACTTGGGAGAACCCAGGCTAGTTGAACATGGAATAGATAAAAACTAAAATTTACTCCCAAATCAAAACCAACAGCTGTGTTTCTTCCCCTGCTAAGTGACTACAAAGACAGTAAGAATGGTGCTGAGAAGTTCAAATCATGGCTCTCCCACCTTCTAGCTGTATGGTCTTTAGCAACTTTCTGTTTCTCAGTTTTCTCATCTTTAAAATGAGAATATCAATAATACCTACCCCAAAACTTTTCTGTTGAAGACTCCTACAGTTTGGATCTTAGGTGTCCCCCAAAGGCCCATGTGGAAAAGGATTAGTCCCCAGGTGGTAGAACCTTTAAGAAGTGGAACCTAGTGAGAGGTCTTCCAGTTAGTGGGGATATGCACTTGTAGGACTTGTAGAACCCCAGTGTCTTCCTCTCCCCCTCATCTCCTCATCATGAAGAAAGTAGTCTTTTGCTCTACCATGCACTCCCCACCATGATGTTCTGCCCTACTACAGGCCCAATTGCAACAGAGCCCTTTAGTCATAAACTAAAACCTCTGAAATGAGCCAAAATAAACCTTTTCTCTTTATAAGCTGACTAGCCTATATATTTGTTGCAATAACAAAAAGTAGACTAACACAAGGACTGTGAGTAAATGAAATAAAAAATCTTAAGGACAGCAAGAGATGGGCAGCAGCACCCAATAAGTGTCAGCTGTTAGTATTTTCTTCCAATCTTCCTTATGTATAAAAGGATATATAAGAAAAGGTCTTTCCATGGAGGTTAATAGGTGACATTAGGATACAGAAATATAGATTGGGCATCCTTAATCCAGAATACTAAAATCTGAAACTTTGTGAGTGCATGATGCCACAAATGGAAAGTCCCACACTGTAATACTTTGTACCATGCAAAAAATTATCAAATATTTTTATATAAAATTAACTTCAGGCTATTTTAATAAGATAGATAGATAGATGAAACATAAATGAATTTCATGTTTATACTTGTATATGGAAATATTCCAAAAATCTGAAAAAAACAGAAATCTGAAACACTTCTGGTTCCAAGCATTTGGGGATGATGGATACTCAGCCTGTACAAAAGCAGAAGAATCCACCGAATCATCCAAGTTCAGCTTTTCCTTTTCATTTCTCTGTCCAGTTGGTGACTAAGAAGCAGAGGGGTGCTGGTGGGGAGAACAGCCATTTGGGTGGGTACCCACAGTAGTATGGTGACAACCCATGGAACAGGAGACACCCCATGTGACCCTCCAGCACTGGCCCTCTGTATTCCTTTGATGAGCACAGTACTTTTATCATCCCTTCTCTGTGCACAGGGGAAGAGGCTGGGGGAAGGGGATGATTGGCAGTAGTTCCATCTGCCTCGTTTTCTCCATCTTCAACTTTATGCTGAAAAATAAGATAGCTTCTTCCTGAGGGAACAAACGACAGGGATTCACTGGAAGATAAAAGTGATAAATTCCCATCCACTGGGAAGACACTGGCACAACTCCAGAGCAGAAAACAACACTGCCATCTTGGAAAGAGTGGTCGCTAGGTGTGGAGAGAGTAAATACGTCATATGCAGGCTGCAGCTGGAGTGGTATGGAAGAGAACTCCTGTTGGCTGCAATGAAAGAGGTGTGGGGTTTCATTGAGCCTAATGGAGGGTTCTGGACAAGGTGGAAGCTGTAGAGACTCTACATTTTGCTCCCTGGATGAGCTAATGCATTCAACAATATAAACTAAGGGCCCATCATAATTGTAGGTATAAGGATAAATAAGTGAACTAAAAAGTCCTCCAGTTCATTAGGACTACAGACAACAAGACATGGACAAATAAATGCCTTCTATGTCAGATAGTGTGAAAAGCTAGCAGGAAAAGTAAAGTAGGTAGAGAAGGATGAGGGTGGTGAGGGGACATTTTACCACAGTCCACAAGTAAGCAAGTGACTGGGCACTCTGGGCAGCTGGGAGCCATCTAGATGTATAAGGAAAGCACCTTCCAGGCAGAGGGGGGACTGGTACATGCAAAGGCCTGGAGACAGGAAGATCTTTGGCATGTTCAAGGAACACAAAGGAAGCCACTGGGATGGAATGTAACGGGAGGGAAAAGATAGGAGCTGAGTCCAGAGAGTTGAAGGAGGATGGAATCCTGTAGGGCTTCATGGAATGATGTTAGAACACTGGATTTTATTCTGAGTCTTTGAAAGTCTTTGTCCAATTGTGATTTGAGCAGTGATGTAATCAAACTTGGATTTGAAAAGTCTCCCTCTCCCAGGTCTGTGACAACCATGTGAAGCAACTACAATTCCCTAAGTAACTCTTTCCCAAACAAAAAACCCAAAAACTAGGGCATGACAAAATAGGTTCAGACCTGGATTTCCTCCATACTTGCCTATATTTACCTGTGCAGTTTTTATTTGTAATTTTTTAACTATGGGAAACAGGTCCCTCAACCCCACCCTGCCAAGACTCAGGGCAGCTCAGCATCGGACCCTGCATCTAGTAATGTTTACTGTCACCAAGGAAAAGTCTCTAAAAGCAGGCTCGAGAGGAGGACATTCCAGGCAGGTCACCGGCATACTCATGATGGATGGCAAAGCTCAGGCCCACCTGCTCTGGAGCAGTCACTGAGGACTACGATGGCCTGGGCCTGGCAGCTGAGCCTGAGTGGAGCCAGGCTGCCCAGGCAGCCAGTTGGCCAGGGATGTGCTAGCTACCTTCCTGGCAGTTGAGGAGTGAGCCCCAGATTCTTCTCAAGGCTCTGCTTCTCTGGCTCCCTCTCTCAGTTTCATTCTTTGAAGTCTTTAATTTGCCATGCATAGTTCCATTCCATCTTCCCCTGCATGGTGCTATGCATCCACTCGCTTATCCATTAGTTCAACATTTATTAACAGCATCTTTGATGATGCAGTCATGGGGCCAAGGCTGGGGACAGAAGGACCAGAAGACAGCCTTCTGCCCTCCAGGGGGTTCTAAGACCCCATCGGTATTTTGCTTTACAGTTTACAAGACACTTTCCCATGAATGTGCTATCTTTTAAGCATCATGATACTTTACTTGGGATTAGATATTTTTATTTTCCCCATTTGTCATAGGATGTGCTAAGAGATTAAGATACTAACCCGAGATCTCACAGTTTACAAGTGAGGAGCCAGGACTTTGACACAGGTATTTCAGTGTCACCACAGCTCATGTCCAAATGACATCACATTTCATGAACAGTCATCATAGAGAAGGTACAAAAAGTTCAATGGAAGTTAACATTAGATTATGTACCTGGTGGCTACAAAAAAAAAAAAAAAACTGCATGTTTTACACAGTGAGGAGAAAGACAGTTTCCCTCCAAGATAGCTGGGGACAACTAGAAAACTTCCAGGAATGTGGGTGAATGGAGAACCCTGCCAGATCCATCCCCCTTTCCCAGGACCCTCCAGTACAAACAGCCCTCCTTGGAGTCCTGACACATCTTAACTCAGGTCAACTGCCCAAATTAACTGGATGTAGACAAATGCTGAAAATTCATGACAGGTATGAATGACAACCCCTGATCCCACCCTACCTTACCACACACACACATACCACTACCACCATTTCTGGTATCTCCACCTTTAAACCCCGAATTTTCCTCCAGGAGAAACATCCTGGTGCTTTTACCAGGAAAAACATCTTCCCACAGCACCACCAAGTGGTTGAGTCTCTACCCACTGAAAACTCCAAGAAACAGGGAGGAGAAATTTAAGTTCACTTGAGCATGAGCCAAGGCACAAAATTTCTGATGGCCAGGATTGAGAAAAAGGAGCTGGCACAATGAGGTAGGGTGGAAATTCAGGGGAAACCCAGGTGACACAGATGTCCCCAGGGTAGGGACAAGGCAGAGTGGAAGCCTTATTAGGCAATAATTGGGCAGCAATTCATAGAATGTCAAGGTTGGAAGCGATTAACCCTTCCCTTTTACAGATGGGGAAACTGACAGCCAGGGAAGTTCCTGCTCTTACAGCCTGATGGAGAGGCAATGATGGACTCTGTGCAACCTCATTTAATCCATATGTGTAAGACAAAAGTATTTCTGCTCCCCACTTCTATGGATAAAGAGCAGAGGGCAGTGTACTATGGCCCATCACCTACTTTTGGGCCTTATACAAGCGAAAAATGGTGTTTGCATTTTTTAAGTGGTTGGAAAAAAATCAACTAAAAATAATCTTTCATGATGCCTAGAAATTATACGAAATAAAGATTTGGGTGCATAAATAAAGATTATGGGACTACAACCATGCCCACTTATTTCTGTATGTCTATCCCTGCTTTTGAGCTACACAGGCAGAATTGCATGTTTCCGTGGAGATTGTAGGTGTGGCCATCAAAGCTTAAAATGTTTCCTATCTGGCCCTTTACACAAAATTACAAACTCCTAGGACAAAGGCTCAAAGGACTTGAGGAACCAGGGAGAAGTGATCTGGTGGCTAGAGAACAAGAATATGAAGTGAAAGTCTGGTGAGGTGGCTCACGTGGTAGAGCGCTGGCCTAGTAAGCTTGAGACCTGAGTTCAAACCAAGTACCACCAAAAAGAAAAAAGAAGATAAAGCAAGGAGGCCAAGTCCATCACTAGCTGATCTGTAAAACTAAGAACAACCATAAAACTCCTGAGAGGTTTATTGCGTGGATGGGGAGAAAAGTTAGACAAAAGGAAAAACTCTTTGTCAGCTATAAAGGACTATATAGTTTTCAAAAGAGCAGCAGCTTCCTTGTTCTTAAAAGGGCAGCTGATTGGATTCTCTCAAGACCTTCATTTTCCTGGAAGGACACTTAGTGAAATTAGCATATCTTGGGTATTTCCACCCCATAATCCCTTCCTGCTGTGCTCAGTTCTCACCCCTGGCCTTCTCAGGTTACCAGCCAATCCCTGCATTGACAAAGGAGCCATGGGCAGTCCCCCTAGTGGTTCATACAGAGAGGAAGGGATCTGAGCTGAGCAGCCCGCTCAGGCCATGTCCCGCCACAGCACAGAAACAGCAATGATTCAGAGTTTGGGACCCTAACACCTTAACCTGAAAGTCCCAACAGCTCTCACCAAAATACCTTCCAGGGTCATTGACCTAGCTAACTCCTGGCTCAGACCTCCACACAACAGTGTAGCCCCTTAGCATCCTGCTGCATCAGACTAAAGTTAAATAAAAACAAAAACAAAAAGCAGAGAAAAAATTGCAATGTGGGAGAGCTTACAATAACAGTATAAATGAAAACTCTGGAATCAGATCTGAGTCAAATCCCAGCCCCTTCCATTTCTACCTGTGTGACCTTGGGTAAATGGCTTAATTTCTCTGGGTCTCTGTTTTTGCATTACAAACTAGGAGCAATACCTATAAATTTAATTTGGGAGGATTTTATTAAAGTATACCTGGTGACTGGTAAAAAAAAAAAATAATAGTAATAAGGACTCAATTAAGGGGGGGAGGAGTGTATTGTGATTTTTGTTGTCGGTTGGCAGCAATTTCTCCCTAGGCATCATTGGTAGCACTTTGTCCTGCAGATCAGGACTGCAAAAAAAAAAAAAAAAAACACTTGTTAAATGTGAATGAATGGACTAACAAGCAAAAGAAAAGATAAAGCACCATGCATCCTTTTGTCTTCCCGCAGGACTGTGCTATTACATTATTGTATCCAATACACAGATGAGCAACAAGAGGCCCAAGAGTTTATGTCACCCATAGAAATTTGGAATGCAAGCCAAGGACTTAAATTTTGGCTTCTTTTTGGTCTCTGTTTGCTCATCAGTTAAATAGGTATAATAATCACCAAACCTATCATACCAGGTTGCCAGGGAAGGACACCAATGAGAGGAGGGGAGGTGAGAACATCACTTTTGTGATAAGAAGTAAAGTGGAAAGGTGAGGTTTGAAGACTTGCTAGCTCTCTAGGTAGGAATATATTGTATGTAATAAGACACAGACAGATTCTTTTGTGTTAGCCAAAAGAACAAAAGCTCTGGCATAGCCAGATGAGCTTGATGCAGGTAAATGAACTGCCCATCCCCTTTTTAAAAAAAGTGCCACGAGGCAGTGCTGGCCAAGGGCAACCTTGTCTGCTGAGGGTGGACTTCTACAGTCTAATCTTGACTGTCGCTCTGGTCTCATGAGTGAAACCTACAGATGACAGAGCTCCACAAAATCCATCTTTGTTACTTTAACAGAAGCATCCGGTATAGTCCCCACTTACAAGCACCCTGTCAAAGGCATGGAGGGTCACTCTACTAGCGCTGGCTGTCACTGGTAGAAATCCATCAGATGAACATTATGACACACACGCAATTAGAATTGTTTAACCTTAGACCAAACATCCAATATAAATCTAAGCTATCTAAACTAAACCCTCTCATTCATGTGCACATGCATGTAGTTTTCCATTGGTATTCTCTAGGGGTTGACTCCAGAAACTCCCACAAATGCCAAGTTACATGAGCCATGCATTTCTACCTTATGTAAAAAAGCATACTATTTGCATTTAACCTATGTACATCCTCCTATATGCTGTGTAAATAGTTGTTAGACTGTATTGTTTAGACAATAATGGGAAAGAATCTTACATGTTTAGTACAGATAATTTTTTTTAATATTTGCAATTCATGGTCAGTTGAATTCACAGAGGCACAACCCATGGATTCAGAGGGCAGACTATATTTCTTTAGGATAAAAGGCCTTATCAAGAAGGTAACTATAGGAATCACTGACCTCTAGGAATGGATGGTCTCTCTTGCTTTAGCCATAGACTGGACCTAGCAGAAAAAAGGGTTCTCATCAGAGCATGATCCAGAGCCTCTGGCAAAGGCCTCAGGAAAGTAGGTGAGGGGTAAACACAGCACAGCCCCTGCCCTCTAACTGTCAGCCATTAGGGTGCTTGGGCTGTTTAGTAAGGAGTTTCTTTTTGCCTTCCCTGGGCTGTTGTTGTTCACAATTTTCTTCTGATATGCAAATAAGCAAGTTCTGGTATGTTGATAGGTTGTTTTAGTGCCATGCTGTCTCTACTGCCCCACCCATCTTTCTCACTTTCTTTCTTGGATGTGTAAATTAGGCTAACTTGAAATGCCAAGACTGATAAGATATGGTGGTCCTGGTTGGGGTGCAGGAACCATCTCTCTTCTGATGGTATTGGTCCCAGAACTGAGACTTCAAATTACAAGTCATATATGCTCACACACTCTACACAGCACACAGTAGGTAATAAATCTCTTTTCTGGTTTGATTTGCTCCTCCTCACCCATGCCCTATAGCTGAGTTCCCCCTTTGTTTACCATCTTGCCCTTTCTAGTTTTTGTTGGATTTATCTGCTTATCTACTTGTTCTCCCTTCTAGACTATGAGCTATTTGGAGGCAGTGTCTGGGTCTCTTTTTCATTGTGTCACCCTCGTGCTGCAACAGTCTTTGATGCGGTTGATGCTAAGTAAATATTGAACTAAGCTGAATTGAAGCCCAGAAGTGTAATTATAAAAAAAAGAGAGACTGATTTTTTAACACACCAGAGTGTAAAAAACCCCAAATAAATGGTGTCCATTTCAAAGTAGCTACCATAAAAGTGGGTTCACTTGATGGATCCTTGGGGGAATAACTTCTTTAGTGTGTGGCACATTCTTTTGAACAGCCTTAAGGAAAGAGCACTTCCCTCCTGTGATGGAAGGATTTACAGAAGACCCCTTTTAGTGCCTGAAACAATAAATGAAGACATGTTATCATCTGGCAGGACAAGAAGCCTGCAGGTGAATTGTTTCAGAGTTGACTCAGCTGCTCAACAAAGACATCAAGGACATGGATTCTGTCTATTCTTCTTCTTTACTATTCTTAGCTTTTTTTAATACCTTGGATTATTACCTCAGGGTCACACATAGTTGCCCTAGTTCCAGGTGTCACGTTCTGATACTATTGGCTTCAAAGAAATATGAAGGGGTAAGTTTAAAGATCAGTCAGGGCAAAAGCAGATCTCTCTTCATGTGTCTTTCTCTTCTTTTATGATAAACAGAAATACTTCCAACACGTCCCAGTGACATAGCTACCCTTAGCTGCAAAGCAGGCTGGGTATTTGATATACTCAGCTTCCACAGTAGGAAAAGAGGTTGTGAGTGATTGCTCCTGGGGAGCTAACCAAGAAATGTTCTCAGAGATTTAATTTCTATAAGAAGTTAAAATTCAGTTAACATCTGACTGGCATCAGTTGGATAACACCAAGGTGAGACCATAAATAATGATAACATGTTGAACACTAACTATATCCCAGATTTTGTAGTAAGTACTTGGCACCCATTAATCTTAATTAAGTAACCTTCTCAACATAATTGGATAGCAAATATTGTTAAACACATATTTTCTTTGAGGAAACTGAGTTCCAGAAAGGTTAAATTACTCACTGCAGGGCACACATAATAAACGGTGAAATCCTGTCTGACTCCAAAGTGAGGCCTCAACCCCAGCATCAGACAATTCACAGACAACATAAGAAAAATTCATAGAAAGACTTTTCAATCACGACTCATAAAACCAAGGCTGAAGTGGACAGTTATATTTTGCCTTTCAGTTTCCTATGCACCAAGTCACTGGATCCTCGGAACAATTTGTTAGAAATACTATGCTGTATCAGGATTTTTAGCAGTCCTATACCCTTCTCCTTCTCCTTTTCTCTGTAGTAGTAGAACTCTGATTTTTAACTGGCTACATCATCATCCAGAATAAAGACCATATTTCCCAGCTGTTCTGGCAGCTTAGGTAGGCATATAACTAGACTCTGGACAATAGGACATAAGTAAAGGAGATATGGCAACTTTTGAGTCATGTCCTTAAAAATCATGACAGTACTTAGCCTTTTTCCCTTTTTTTTTTTTTTTTTTTTTGTGGTACTGGGGTTTGAACTCAGGGCCTACACCTTGAGCCACTCAGTCAGACCTTTTTTGTGATGGGTTTTTTCCAGATAGGGTCTCCTGAACTATTTGCCCAGGCTGGCTTTGAACTGCCATCCTCCTGATCAATGCCTCCTCAGTAGCTAGGATTACAGACATGAGCCACCAGTGTCCAGCTAGCCTTCCCCATCTTGCTACCTAGAAGGTAAATCTGATGATGATCTAATGAACCATGGAGAGAAGATGAAGTCCCAGAGATGGGGGACATCAAGACAAGAGTCTGCCATCAGTCCATGTCATGGTAGTGGTATGGTGTCTTTACTTTCTACACTTTTTATTATAACTGGATTGTTACATGAAAAGTAAATATCTTCAAACACTGGTTTGAGGTCCCATTAAACTAGTAACTTCTGTTCTAAGATATCCCACAGATAAATTTTGGAGAACTACCCAATGCTCTTGACCTCCCATCTCATCCATAAATATGAGCTCCTTATTAAGTTTGGGCTCCATGACCTTGACCTGACAGCCACATGAGGGGACAATCAATCCAAAATGGTTCCATCTTGCAGCCAGTCATTGAGTCATCTTGTAGTTGACTATAAATGCATGACCCCAGCAACATGAGTGCCACCTGTCCCAGATAAGAGAAACAACTAGTCAATACGCTGTCTCTTGAACCAGAAGAGTGGCTGTGGTTTTAAATCACTAAATCTTAGAGTCCTTTGTTACAAAGCAAACGTTAACTTACTCAATGGGCAACGCTGAGTTGCACAAGGGTGGTGGTAAGAGTTGCAGTGACTGTGGGAAGTCTCCCCTAAAGATGAAGAAAAGATGAAGAAACCAGACCACCTGCTGCCCTTGTAAGCCAGAGAGTCCAATCCTACTCTCAAGCCAAAGACTACTCATATGGCCAACAAGATACAAAAGGACTATGGATGAACCAAAGCACTGTGAAAATAAGCCAATCAAGAGAACATGTCTGTCATTCCAGTCTCCAAGGGTGTTAACATACTAGCTATCCAACCTGAAATGAATCTTGCTCTACCAGGAAGAAACTATTTTGTGTCCCAGAGCTAGAACATTTCAAAGGAATAGTCAATGAAGTAAACAAAGTACCAGGAAAGCTTTTATGTAATTCAAAGGGAATGAAGCCAGTCCCTTTGGAAGTGACATGGATCTTGGAGAGGACAGTCATCTGGTTTGTTTTGTTGTTGTGACTGTTTAGAGATACACAGCATTTCTAGGAGTGAGAGCCTTGGTCTTCCCTCACCAAGTCCTAGTTCCTCTGCCCCAAGCCTTTTGTTTTTCACCACCTAATGATCCCTCTAAGGAACTGATCCCTCCAAGGAAGAGGAGATGTCTCTTTTATTTTATTTTCTTCCTTGCCCTGCTGTATCTATACACTCCAAATCAATAACCTCAAGGTGAATTTCTCTGGAGTGTTGTAGGACAGAGACAAGCCTTTTCTTAGGAATAGCCCTTTGTCCTGTATGAACAGAAAAAAATTCTAGCAAGCCAGACCAGTGATAGACCCCAGAAATGAAATGAGAAGGAAATGAGCAAGGGAGAAAGAAAATTGTCATCACAACCATAAGTTTTTGCTCCTTACATTGGTGGGGTTTGGTTTTTGTTTTGGGGGGGGTTTGTTTGTTTGTTCTTGTTTTTTTGGTGGAACTGAGGTTTAAACTCTGGGCTTCATGCTCACAAAGCAAGTGCTCTACCACTTGAGCCACATCTCCAAGTCCATGTTGCTCTGGTTATTTTGGAGATGGGGTCCCATAAACTCGATCAGATGGTAATTCTAGTCTAAATTTTTGAGGAACTACCATACTGCTTTCTACAGTAGCCACGCCATTTTTATCTTCCCATCAACAGAGTGCAAGGGTTCCAATTTCTCCACCTCTTTGCCAACACTTGTTATTTTCTGTGTTGTTCTTTTAAGCAAAATAATAGTTTAAAGCGGTAGCTCGTTAGGGTTTTGATTTTCATTTCCCAAATGATTAATGATGTTGGCATATTTTCATGCACTTACTGGCCATTTGCGTACCTTCTTTGAAGAAATGTCTATTGAGTCTTAGTTTTAATCATCATGACCATACAGTGCCTCCATGTTTTGTGTTCTGTATCCTGACAACTCCACAGATGACTTACTTGTTTAACCTTGCCAGAAACAAATCAAGGATTATTATGCCCATTATGGAAACTGAGGCTCTTTTTGTGACTTGTCAGACACACCTAGGAAAGGACAGAGAAGGATTTGAGGCAGACTGAGCTCACCCCCACTAAGCCACAGAACAGTTGAAGCAGCAGGAATGGGGAAACTGGGTGCACATTAGGCCACCAAGCAGACAGTCTTTGTGTCTCAAACACAATATTCCCTTTGGTACCTTTGCTGCATTTTCCTCCTCCCCTTGCTTCCTTCCCCCCCACCCCCACTCCTTTTCTCTCCTCTCTGGATCTGGGCAAAGTAAATATTTCCTTCCTGCCCACCAGGATCTGGTGAATTCTTAGCACCTCAGTAAGAATCACTCCCTCTCAGGAAGATTTTCATTTTCAAAGGCTGAACTACAAGAGAAAGTCTCCAAGAGCCACCCCTGGGTCTGCGGGCAGGAGTGGGAAGGTCCTGAATCTAACTTAGGGAGAGCACACCTGAGAAGAGGTGGACAAGCAGACCCTAGTTCCCCATCCCCATCCTCCCCAGGATCCAGTGGCTGGCTCTTTTTTTTCTACCAGGAAGTATCATCCAGCTATTCACTAGTTCTTAATAAGCTTAATGTGGACATAGTTTCCCACTATGTACCAGTATTGTTCTTTACAGTATTCACTCAGATGTCTCACACCACCATCAATCTCATCATGAGATGAGGAAATTGAACCTCAGAGAGGTAAATAACCAGTTCAAACTCACACAGCTGTGCACAACAGTAATTCCAACTACTTGGGAAGCTGAGGCAGAAATATTGCAAGTTCAAAGCCAGCCTGGGTAAAATTAGCCAGACCCTATTCTCAAAAACAAATTGAAAAAAAAAGGCTGGAGGAGGCTCAAGTGATGGAGCATTTGAACTGGATGCCCTGGATTAAATCCCAAATAGAAGGGGAAGGGGAAGGAAAGTAGACAGAGGAGGGAGAGAAAGGGGGAGGGAGAGGGAGAGAGCGAGACAGAATGAAAGAAAGGAAGGAAGGCAGGAAGGAAGGAAGGAAGAAGGGAAGGAAGGAAGGAAGGAAGAGAACTCCCTGTTAGTGATCCAGTCAGCATTCAATTCAAATTCATGTGGTCTGGCTTCAAAGCCAACACTTAGCTACTATTCTATACTGTCTCCAATTTTCTCCTAGGAGGATTCAGAATCATGATTGAATGATTGATATTGATCCAGTCATTCATCCTTCCATCGACAGAAAGACAAAGGAGGGCTGGAGGAGGAGCTCTGTCCATTCCTGACTTTTACTTACTTGTGGAGTAACTCAGCCATCATCATGGACCTCACTCACTCCTCCCCTGGAAAGAATTTGTTGATTCATTGCCACTCCCTGTTCCTGCTCCATTCTGTTCTTTATCTGGCCCTGAGAGGCTGACCTCTGTGGGCTATACCTCCTGGGCTCCATTGACCTCTGGCTTTCAACTGGATACAGCACACAGAACACTCCAGCAAGGGCAGAGAGTGGGAAGTGCCCTGTTGCTGGCAGTTTCTGTGTCCTTTCATGGCCATGGAACCTGCCCTGCAGTTCCCTCATGTCCACAGGCTGTCAAAATGGAATCCCTGGCTTTCCTTACATCCCTAGGGGAGGCACGTTCTTCAGTTATTACTAGTCTTGGGGCCACTGCCTGTTTGTACCTTAGCCATTTCTCCCATAATATCACTCCTCTTCATTGAGATCTGCCCTGCCAGCGCTCTCAAGAGGTTCAGATGTCACACAGAAGGGGGACCATTTTGTCAGATCCTACGCACACTAAGGCACACCTACTACTGGGGGTACTGGGAGGACACAAGCCAAAATGCTTACACTGGGTTGCTCTGTGCATAAAGATTACAGGAGATTGTTTTGGGTTTTTTCTTTGTGAATTTTTATATTTTCTATGATAATCATGAGTTTAATTTTTTTTTTTTCAGTACTGGGGCTTGAACTCAGGGCCTACACCTTGAGCCACTCCACCAGCCCTTTTTTGTGTTAGCAATTTTTGAGATAGGGTCTCCTGAACTATTTCCCTGTGCTGGCTTTGAGCCACAATCCTCCTGATCTCTGCCTCCTGAGTAGCTAGGATTACAAATGTGAGCCACCGGCGCCCGCTGTAAATTTTTCCTAATGTTCTCTCTTTTTTCAAGAAATGTCGATCCCTTGGTGAGGGGACACAGCCAATGATGGCATTTAGGGGTCAGGAGGTACTTTCTTCTCTTTTCCCCTGAAGCCAACACAAGAATAAGAGGGCCAAATCTATCTTTGCAGATATCCTCCCCATCACTCCTTCTGGTCATCTCAGAAACTGAGCTCACCCTCTGCTCCCTCTTAAGGCCACTTGGAAGCCTCGAGCTTGGGAAGGGACCTTAGAAATGACCAGAGAAGCATCTGGCTTTCTGCCTGGGCCCTGTTTCTAAACATCTCTGCTCTAGGGTACAGAGTCCTGCCCAGTCCTGTCCCACATTGTGGGAAGAGTCAGGCAGGCCTGGACTGCCAACCACACTGTCCCTCCCACCTGCCTAGGGCCGCCCCCAAATGTGCTCAGCTTGATTCTCTCCCACCTGCTCTGCTATCCTATACAAGGACAGGCAACTGGGGAAGTGTTGCTCCTCCCAAGAGCCTCTGCATTTTCAGTAGAGGAAGCCCAGAAAGGCAACACAAAGGCTATACAGTAGGAATGTCAGGCCAACGTTGCAGCAGTCTGCTGAAAGGTAGAGGCAAAGAACTTGACCATAATCCATCACATTTCAAAGTAGAGACAACCAGGTCACTGCCCATGACTGCATCTCATCTAACAAGAACCTAGCAACACCAAAGGGAGAACCCAGTTACTGAAATGTGAAATTGTGTCCAGTCTTTCCACCCCCTCCACAACTCTGATGCAACTCATAGGTAGCTGCAGTCAACAACCTTTTTGATGTGGTCAACAGTTCAGAATCTAGAAGTTAGAAGTATTGTGCTCTGCTCCTAGCTGCCTGTGAGTTTTCTGTGTGATTTTAGGCCAGATCCTAAACTTCTCTGGGCCTTATGTCATGATTAACAATATGAAGAAATTGGATTAGATGATTAAAGTTCCCTCTGACTCTAATATGCTATGGTCCCCTCCTCCTCCTTCTCCTTCCCCTCCATACCTTCAACACCTGTCCCAAAGAGTGTACACCGAGACAAAGGCCGAGTTCTGTTCAATGCGGTTAGGAGATTTCTGGGAACTTCAATTAACCTGCAACCCACCTGTGGTCAACCATGGGCAGCTGTCTTAGGGACTGAAAGACCATCTCTTCCCAGGTCAACCAAAGGTTCAGGCCTGGATAAAAGGCCGGCCCCATGCTCAGCTGGTTGAGTTGTTCAGCCTGCATCCAGAATTAACAGAGACTCCTTGCTGGTTCTTTGATTTCAAAACAAAACAAAACTTTGAAAGAGAGCTGCATTCAGTGGAAAACCCCCAGTAACAAGGCCCCTGGGAGTTTGGGGGGGAGCACCATCTGTCAAGCATCAGCTCACACAACCTGTAACCAAAACAGCCTTTTAATGTCAAAACCAATCATGATAACGGCACTTTGTATGTTTAGACAACGCTACTGACCTTTCCAGAGCCCTCATCTGGGCTCAATTTGGCCTCGAGCAACTTTCTAGAGTCCGCAGAACAAGGGACTTTCAAATAAAACTTGGTCCTGTTTTAGAGATGAGGAAACTGAAGGCCAGAATAATCACAGAGGTGGGAAGGGATGCCTTCAAACCTGAGACTGTGTCCCTAAATCATAGGTCAGTGTTTCCCCACCCACCAACCCATCACCACTACCAGTACATCCCAAATGCCAGCCGCAAATGGGGGCCTGACTGCCACACAATACAACCTGCTCTTTTTCCTAAATCTTGGATAAAATTCCCACACAAGTATTTTTTAATAATGTGTAGACAGATTTTGGGCCCCCCTGTGCACAGGATCTGGAAAATCCAGTCTGGAAAAGAACATCAGAGTCTTTCTACCCTCCCTAGCCTCCAGCAAGTCCTCAGGACACAGGCTCTGGCACAGTGACAGACTGGGAAATAGTAGCAACTAGAATAGAGGAACAGTTCTTTCTTGCCCACATCCCAGACCAGGTATAGACAGTATAGGGTTGATACACAGATCCCGTGGAGTCTTGGACACAGGATTCACTCAGTTTCTTTACTGAGTGTTGCAGTTCCAGCTCTCCAGAAAGCCAACTCCAAGGTGGAGATCAGCAGGCAGGAAGTTTAGTGAAGACTACTCTCAGAATCAACACTTGTGGCAGAGGCACAAAGCTGGACTGAGCAGAGGGAGAAGGTGGGCTGTGATATAGTCACAGCCAAGGCCTCAGACCAAGTTGACATGAAGGAGTAGGATCGTTCTACACTTGATAGAGATTGGCCGTCCCTGGGAAAGGGATGTGACTTTGAACCAAGGATTCTTCCAGCTGTAGGAGTAAGACCTCTGGTCCTGAAAGGTGATCTAGAACAGTGCAGCATCTACTGTGAGGCCTGTACAGGTTGCATTGGGCCTCTCCAAAATTCACAGGTGGGAGTCCAAGCCCCCAGAACCTCAGAATTTGGCCTTGTTTGGAAAAAAGGTCACTGTGGATGTGATTAAGTTATGACGGGGTCACACCAGAGTAGCTGAGCCCTTAATCCCATATGACTGGTGTCCCCTTAAGAAAGGAAAACCTGCACACTGACCGTACAGAGAGAAGATGATGTGAAGCCCGAGGGAAAAAATGGACACCTGCAAGCCATGAAGAGGCCTAGAACAGCTCCTTCCCTTACCTCCCTCAGTTACCTCAGACTCCCAGCCTCAGAATTGTAGAATAATAACAGTCATTTAAGCCCCTACCCCACCCCATTTGTGGTGCTTGGTTATGGCAGCCCCAGAAAACTTCTACAGAGGCTGTCCCTTCATGCCCATGGGTCAACATGGCTTACCACCTATGTGCCTTCTAACTGGCAGGAAGAAGAAGGAGAAGAAAAAGGAGGCAGACAGGCTCTCCCTTGCTAAAGATCCAGAAGTTTTCACATCACTTCTGTCCGTACCCTAATTCAGCTCCATGGACACAGGAGCTGCAGGAGAGGTTGACCAGTACAGTCTTTATTCTGGACAGCCATGTGTCCACATAAAAACTATTCTTAAATACTAGGATCATGACGAGGAGCCTGACATAAAGACAAATACTTCTAGAATCCCTTACCAGAGGGCTCCAAGAAAGAAAAACGCAGGGACAGTGGTTAGCGCAGGGACAGTGGTTAGCACAGAAGAAATTTGGCTTTCCTCTGACTATGAGTTGGGCAGATTTTCTGAAGAAGGTGACATAGGATCTGGTCCCTGAGGGACAGA
Source organism: Castor canadensis (assembly GCF_047511655.1). Classification (NCBI taxonomy): domain Eukaryota; kingdom Metazoa; phylum Chordata; class Mammalia; order Rodentia; family Castoridae; genus Castor; species Castor canadensis. The sequence continues at coordinate 142,246,642 of NC_133393.1, forward strand.
GATGTTCCCAAAGTAGAGCTGGAAGGGAGGGAATTGCAGGAGAGAAAAACATTCTGAATGTGCAGTGTGCCAGGAAGAGACATCACTTACCTCATTTCATCTTTAGAACAAGTCTGCAGAGCAGCCATTATTATCTCCACTTCACAGAGCAGAGCCTGAGGGGTTGAAGTGGTTACACAAGTTATTTGTCAAAGGTCACACAACTAGTGAGGGTCAGAGCAAAGGCATAAACTCAGTTTTCTAGTTCCAAACAAAAGCTCTGCTTTTAACCCAGATGTAAAATAGGCCTTCCCAGGCCTTAAAGTCTATATAGGATTGCTTTGAGCAGAAAGAAAGTCTATATAGAATTGCTTTGAGTTGTCCATATGTGCACATCCCCAGGGACTCATCAATTCATGGTTTCCTATCTCACCCTGGGGGTTCTGAGACTGTTACCAAGGAAGGAAAAAGTTCATGGAAGACTTTCCCAGGAAGGGAAAAAATGGAGGAAAAGCCCTCAATTCAGCTTCTTGATTTCAACACAAAATACAGGAACTTGAGATCCACCATGAAAAGCATTTTGAGAAGCCTCACAAAAAGGGATTCTCCAGCCAGTTGTGGTAGTTCACATCTGTAATTCCAGTTACTCAGGAGGAAGAGATCAGGTAGATCATGGTTCAAGACCAGTTCAGGGGAAAAGTTAGCAAGACTCTGAGGCAGGATAGATGGATGAGGAGACAAGGAAATATTATTTTAATAATTATTTAAAGGCCCAGACTCAGACATTGGAATGAGGAAGTAAAAACTGAAAAGCCAGAACAGCTGGCCCCCTCCCATCTTTTAGATGCTAAAGTTACAGGAACAGGGACACAAAGAGGAGCTACTTGCTTCTGCTTTCCTCTTTGAGATGTTAACAAGCTGCAAGGAGCCTTGGATGGGTGGAGAATAATTGTGTGCAGCAGAGGGAAGATCTAAAGCACACTATCATCTCTGTGTTTGGACCAGGATGACATCTCCCTGTTTCAACAGCCATCTTAGCCACCCAGATCCATTATCTTTGACTATGTGTATCCCCCTGCAGCTCTCCAGAATAAGGCACAGAGATGGGGCCGCCATTTTAAGTCTCTACTCCCATTTTCTGCATGGAGCAGGAAATGTTTCTTTTTTTTTTTTTCCTTCCCATTTCTCCCCATGCTTATCCTGTTATACTAAATTTCTTTCCTAATAAACTTTACTATTTTTACTACATCTTCTGCATCTTGCTTGGATTCTTCTCCTGCCAGCTATAAGAACCAAGGTAATTATCAACACTATTTTTCCAGTAACTGACTCCATCTTAATAAATGAGCTAGTCATAGTGGTACACACCTGCGGACCCAGCTCCTCCAAAGACTATAGGTAGAGAATGTGGTCCAGGTCAGCCTCAGGCAAAACCACAAGGCCCTACCTAAAAAAATAACTTGAAGCAAAAAGGGCTGGAGGCATGGCTCAAATGGCAGAGTGCCTGCTTAGTGAGTGCAAGGCCTTAAGTTCAAACCTAGTAAGGATTTATTTAATAAAATAGAATAAAGTAGGGAGAAATAGGAAAAGAAGGAGGAACATCTGTTCTGCTAAATTTTTAGGCTTATAGACAATGGATTTAGGGTGGATTTATTACCCAAAACATGACTAAGATTGGTCTTGTTATTACTTAAAATATGGAGACGAGTAGCTCAAGCCTACCCAAAACACAGGGACAATAGTGCAATTTTTAGGGTACATTCATCACACATGTTCTTTTATCTGCTGTCTACCTATTCAAAGAGCTTGTATCTTCTTAACATCTAAAAGGAGAAAGCAGACTTATCCTTTATTCCACATCTCCGTACTTAAGGAAATTGTAACTTAATATCAAAAAGGAAAAGGGAAGGTGATGGGAAGGAGAATCTGCTGCTCTGAATTTTCAGCTTAACTTCCTGGTTCTGTTTTAATTCCCAAATCTGGTCTTTTTGTTATTTTTTATTGTTTTTAATTTCCCTGTCACCTCATCTATCTAGCCTGCCTCAGGACTTCATAAACTGAATTGGTTCATCATAGTATTAACTTGGATATAATGCCCTTCACCTTTTTCCTAAGTAAGTAAATAGAAAGTCTAGCTAGAGCCGGTTGCTGGTTGTTCATGCCTGTAATCCTAGCTACTCAGGAGGCAGAGATTAGGAGGATCATGGTTCGAAGCCAGGCTGGGCAAAGTTGGCAAGACCCTACCTGGAAAAAACCTAACACAAAAAAATGGGTGATGGAGTGACTCAAGATACAGACCCTGAGTTCAAACCCTAGTACCACAAAAAAAAAAAAAAAAAGAAAGAAAAGAAAAGATAAAGAAGGTCTAGCTAGGAGAGATGGGAGTCAGGATCCCATTATGCTCTGCCTAACTGTTTCCTGATTCCCTAGCCCAAGACCCATCCGGAGATGGGCCTGTAGTTGACACTATGAGCATCACATTTAGACCACCCTGTGCTCAGAAGTGGGCTTTTCACTTCACCCTCCAAAGTTTCCCACCATACAAGGGTCTGAAAAAGGAACAGTCTAGACTGACAAAAGTCCTATTTTGTCTATTATCTTGTCAGGGAGGAGGGTGCAACAAGTCAAGCTGGAGCTTTATGCTGACTGGAAGAACTTTGGGGTATCTGGCTGTCAGTGTCTTATATTTGGGCTTAGATAGGAGAGAACTGGAGAGCCCAGAGATGAAGGATCAAGGCAAGCTTGAGAGATACTTTTTAAAGGACCCAAGAATGATGCTGATATACATATGGAGAGCATATGTGTCTCCCTGGGAGCTCAGGGGAAAACATGGCACTCCCCTGCTCTATGCATCTTCAAACATTAGTGATGGAGCCACTCATGCCTTCTTCTGTCCTTCAGATGAGCAATAAATGTCTTATAGAAAGGCAAGGTTACCTTGTGCTTACACTATGACTATCTGGAGTCACAGACCTGGCTTCAAATCTTGGCTCTGCCTTTTATTATGAATGTGTCTTGGGTAAATGGTTTAATCTTTCTGAGCCTCAGTTTCCTCTATGTGAAAACAATAGAGGTTCATTATACTTCTCTCAAAGGGTGTTGTGAGGATGAAATGAAATAATGTGTGTACTCACAGTGCCTGATCAACATACACTTAAGGGCTCACTAAGTCATTATTGGCCCCTGGACCAACAATCTTGGTCTTCATCTTTCTCTCCAAGAACCATGACCCAATGTAACCACAATCCTCCTGATCTCTGCCTCCTGAGTAGCTAGGATAATAGGCATGGCACCCAGCCTGTCTCCATTTTTGTATCTGTCTTTGCTCTGAGCTACTCAACTTGCAGCCACATTGGAATCCAGAAAGAACAGGACTTATTGAAACCAGAGTTTTGGACCCAAGGCCCAACCTCCTAAGCTTCTACATGTCAGGTCTGGCCACTTACCAAATGAAGAGACATGGTGAAGAGCAAAGTAGCCTTATTACATGGCTCAGGACATGCTGGGGGAAGAGACCAGAGCAAGCATTCAGCCCATTTTCAGCCATCTTTGGGGTACAGGCATGAGCTTTAGCTTTAAATAGAATTAGAGCAGAATTCAAAAGATATGCATAGTTGAATGGTCTCAGTCACAGGTGTGTTCCAGTGGTCAGTGGGGCCTGGCTGACCATTACCTCAGTCCTTGTTCCTTGAGGGTTCAGTAGAAACTGTTGCTGTCTTCACTCCAGGGGAACAATCTGGTTCCTAACAGATGAGTACTCCTGCTCCAGGGTAAAGCTGCATCATTATAGGTAATTGTCCTCACTTGGAGGGGTGGTCTGTTCTGCAAGGCTCCGCTGTTCCCTAGGGGTAGTTTCAGTCCTTTGTCATAAAGATGTCATCGATCATTCCTATCCTTACTTGATTCCAAGGTGGCTATAGGAGAGAATGGCTCAGAGCAAAGGACAACAGGTGTAAAATGAAGACAGAGATGCCAAGTTTTTCTCCTGCTTTTAGTTAATTCATAGGCCCAAGTTAGGAGTCAGTGCTTTTCAGCAAAAGCAGTTTAAACAACTCTTACATTATCAATAACAGCTTTACATGAAGGGATGGAGAAAACTGCCCCCAAGGTAAAGAACAGCAGAGCCTCCTCAGGACAGACCACCTGCCAGACAACAATGACTTGTTTATCCTGATCATATTGCTCCCTTCAAGTGATGACAACTTCTTGGTTATCTCCAGAACCCCTCTGAGAAGAAAGACTGAGATAATATCAATCAGGACATACCTGTGACTAAGATTGTTGAGCTATGCCTACTTTTCACCCTGCCCTAGTTCTTTTCCTATTTAAAACTAAACCTCATTTCTGTACCCCGAAGATATGCTGACGTATTTACTTTGCCTCTTCCCACAGCTGCCAGTGCCGTATAATAAATCTTTCTCTGTCCTTCACCATTACTCATCTCTTCATTTTGCGTGTTGTGATGAGTGGCCAGACTTGACATCCCAAATTCAAGGAGTTTGGATATGGGATCTAAAACTCTGGTTTCATCAAACTGGGCCAATTTGGAATTTGTCTTTCTAAAATTTGTAATTTATACTCTGAAATTCTGGTTCTTCACTATTGGCAATCAAACCAAGCTGGCAGGTAAGAGCTGAGGTGGCCATTCTGTACCTGTCTCCAGAGAAGCAGGGGAAGCCTCTGAGAAGAGGGAAGAAAGAAAATGGGCAGAATGAGAAGTAGAGATGAGAGGCCAGGGAGTCTGGGGGACAAGTACAAAGGGAAAAGGGGATAAGAGAGACAGCAAGAAGGAAGACAAGGTGGGAGAGAAAGAGGAAGATAAAGGGAGAAAGGAGGAGAAGAAAGGAGAGAAAAGAAGTATACTCATAGTTTCCCATAAGACACCACACCTGACCTAACACATTTGTTATTCAGGTCTCTCCTCAGCTCTCTGATTCTTCTCATGTCCCTTCTGTAGAATCCTAGTTGCTTCTTCTATAGATGAAGACATGAGACTTGGAGAGGTTGAGTGTGTGGTCAAGGGCACCTGGCTAGTCAACATCAGCCAGGACCCTAGCCCCAGTCAGTCTGCCTCCCTGTGCAATTGTATAAATAGATCCAGGATTGGAAGACCTTAGCTGGAGGAGAAATTTTGCCACACACAGAGCAGGGAACCCTAATCAGTTGCCCAATCCTTGAGCACTCTGCTTGTCTGTTTTATAAAATTGGGATAACAAGGGCCCTTCCTCTTCCTTACAAGGTTCTCTGATCGAATCCTGTATGTGAATGGGCTTTATGAACTGCAAAGCACTGTATAGATACTAGTCAGTATCAGTTAATACAGAACTTACACATCTTTACCCATACTATGAGGTTTTGAAGTTGAAAATCCCGTAAATAGGAACCATATCTACTCAGATGCCTCCCAAACACCTGGAAGTCTGCCAGTCCATGGAAAATATTAAGTAAATGAAAGTTAAGAAACAGCAGGCTCACTTACTTTTTGGAAGCCAAGAATACAGACTTCATATGGAGAGTAAGTCTGCTAAGAAATTGGTCAATTTCTTAACTCACTTTCCCAGTTATTCTTTGGAGACACTATTGGATGGCATTTGAGGTGATTAACAAAGAAGAAACAATTTATGAGTGACTGTTGTTTCTTAAAGTAGCTATTAAAAATACAACTGAATAGCACATGTTTTTCCATTCCCTGGCAATCAAGAACTATAGAGCTGTTTTTACTCAAACTTTTCCAAAACACATCACCATTTGTGATGGAAAATGTTACCTGATGGAGAGAAATCTTCAAAAAAATTATGAGTAAGTGAAAGAAAACATAGCACCAAATAGTAGTTCTCACTAATGAGAACAAGAACCTTGGCCTGCAAGTCTAAGTCCACTTGCTGTCTGTGTCACTCGGCTGTCTCTCATCTCATGAGACTGACAGTTTCAAATACAGCTGCCCCTGATATTAGCTGAGTAACCTCTCACTTTACCTTTCTAAGTCTCAGTTTTCCCAACAGCAAAATGAGGATAAAATACCTTCATTGTAGAAAAAATTAAATGAGATTATGTACTTCAAATTCTCATGTGTTTTAAATCTTGAGTATGTAGTCATCCCTCCATATCTGAAGGAGATTTGGTTTTAGGACCATCCCACTCCCATTTACCAAAACCTACAGATGCTCAAGTACTTTATATAAAATGGGGGTACTATTTGCATATAACCCATGTATATCTTTCTGTATACTCTAAACCATCTTTAGATTATTTATAATACCTACTGCAATGTAAATGCTGCATAAATAGTTGTTATATTGTTTAAGGAATAAGGACAAGAAAAACAGTCTGTACATATTCAGTATAGATGCAATTTTTTTCCAAATATTATTAATCTGAGTTTAGTTGAATCCAAGGATATGAAACTCATAGATGTGGAAGGCCACTGTATTGTCATTTCTTAGGTTGTAACCAACATGTGGAATCCCACTATATATATAACACTAGCCTATAACACACTTGCCAAATCTAAGAACCACTCCTAGTGATACCTATTGGAAAATTCTGTTCCTAAAACTAAGATTTTAGGTCTCTCATTTTGGCAACTAACAGAAGAGAAATTAGGTTTATAAAAGCAAAGTTATTTCATTCTTTAATGTTACCCATTGTTTAAAATAACTCTATCAAGTATGAAAGACAGATGGGAGGGAACCCCACTATATGCATGGCACCAGTGCCTATATCATATGAGGTGGCTAAGGCAGGGAGAGGAAGGAGAAAAGCAGAAGTGGGCTGGGAAGGAAGAGAAATGGTGACTTCAACTTTATCTTAAATTTTTAAAATTTCATTCATATAAAAATATTTGAAATAAATAAGGTAAAATGTCAACAGTAATTCAAGATGGTAGTCACATGGATATTTCATATATTCTTTGAACCCCTCTGCATTTCTAATTATCAAAATTATTTCCAACTAAATGAATTGTTAATTGTGATAACAGTCATACATTCTTTCATGGAAAGAACTTTGCTGGTATCCTGAGCACCATAACAATTTATGTAATTTTTATATCCTGTGTGTTTTTCATGTCTTTTATACACAGGCCCAGATATTTTTTCAGAGCATAAGTATAATCCATTTCCACTTAATTAGGAATATGCGTGATGGCCAAGAAGAACCCCAGGGCATGTTTTGTTTGCTTCACCTATATAATCAAAAACAAGCTTGTCCACATAACAAGCAGTCTGGCATCTATTGTCTCAAATGCAGATAGCTTCAGGGATTTTTGTCATTGTTGTTTTTACTACCCTGGTTCTGGAGTTTGTAAGTTCCCCATCGTAACAACATAGCTTCCTGTTTTAGCACTTCTGTTAGTCCCTCACACAGATGTTAGTTGGGCACCTTTAGGAATTAGGCCCAGTGCTAGGCCCAAGGAAATTGAATGGGTCAGGCCAGGTACCTGCCTTGCTACACAAAACCTCATGTATTAGGAGCTTTCCTTCATTGTGACAATAATAGTTGAGACAATCCACTGAAAAGGAAGAATGATTTATCTTGGTTTTTTAATTATTGTACTGGGGGTACATTGTAACATTTACAACAGTTCTTATATCATAGTTGAATTCGCCCCTTCATCATTCTCCTTTATCCCCAATCCCTAGGAATCATTTATTTTAGTTCATAGTTTCAGAGGTTTTGTTACAGGATGGGTGATCTCTGGAGACTCTGGCCAGAAAAGTCCAGGTACTGGCCTCCCATGTGAGAAGAATCCAGGCAAGACATGAAAATGTAGCAAAGTTTATTAAAAGTGAGGGGAAGTCTCCTCAAGAAAAAACAGTGATGGGTCTCAGTCAGGTGAAATAGAAGAGCACACACTCAGGTCTTTGTTCAAAGAGTCTTTATAAACTGAAATGGCAGAGGGTAAGAAAAATCTGAGTGGGTCTTTGCAGGACGGGCTAGGGTGACTGACAGGTTTGATTGACAAGGTCTTGTCATACAACATGGGGCACTCTGCACACCCACTTTATGTATCTCTCAGGTATTTTAAGTACATGTATGAGATGTGATCAACATTCATGTTTTAAGCAAAGGGCTTTCACCTGAGAGGTAATCAAGGGTGGCATTTCCTTAGGGCTTTCTATCTTACAACTGCAGAGGATTTACAATTGAAAAGATCTACAACTGCTAAGATTTTATAATTGAAAAGAAAGTTACAACTGCAAAGGATAGCATTGGGTTGAGAGGAGTTTAGCATGAAATGCAGTGGGAAAAGCCTTATGACAAAGTCACAAAATCCTGTTGCTATTCTGCCTCAGTTTCAGGACATGATCACTTGGCCCCATTGCTTTGGAGAAACTGGTTGCACAGTACATCATAGCAGGGGTATGTGGGGGAGGGGGGCTGTTCATCTCATAGCAGCTTGGAAGCAAAGAGAAAGAGAAGGGGCAGGGGTCCCTTCAAGGGCATGCCCCCAATGACCTAACTAACTTACTTCTGCTAGACCCCACCTCCTAAGGATTCCATTAACTCCCAACAGTGCCATGGGCTGAGGACAAAGCCTTTAACACATTGGCCTTTGGGACGGGGCGGGGGGCGGGGGGGGGGTGGACTTTCAAAATCCAAACTATTGTGCCCCTCTTATCTGCAGTTTTGCTTTCCACAGTCTCAATTACCCATGGTCAACTGCAGTCTGAAAATATTATGTGGAACATTCCAGATATGAATAATTGATAAGTTTCAAATTGTACACCCTTCTGAATAATGTGATCAAATCTCTCACCCTCTCTGTCTTGCCCAAGGTATGTGAATCATCCTTTTGTACAGCGTGTCCACAATGTATATACTACTTACCCGTTAGTTACCCTAGTAGCCATCTTGGTTAATCAAATCAACCATCCTAGCATTACAGTGCTTGTGCACAAAGTTTGGTAAAATTCATGGTTTCAGGTATCCACTGGGGGTCTTGGGAGGGATCCCCCATGGATAAGGGGGATTACTGTAACTCATGGACAAGTGGGAGACACAAATAAGCAACCATGGAGAGTATGTGAAGTAATGCAGTGTGATGATGAGAGAGACACCAAGCAGGCTGATGGGAAGGGAGGACTCTCCAGAAGAGACAATAACTAGATGAAATCTTGAAAGAAGGTAAAGAGTTGCTAATGAGGCAGCCCAGCAACAGGGAAAATAACCCACTATGGGACTCCCTTCTCTTAAGCAAACAGATAACCCCATGCTAGACTTTTTTTTCACTGCTCTCCCAGCACCACCCTGAGTCATTTCTAGAGCAGTCTTATTACAATAAATCCCCTCTATGTTGTAAATACCCTCATGGTCATAAATATCTTTACAAGATAGTGTCCAAACGGGTGCTTCTGAGCCAGGTGTGTCTGGTAAAAGGGGTCGCCCCCCATTTGACCTCTCAGGCAAAGTCCTCTACTTAAGATCTTATGAATATTGGTCACATCTCATACACGCAATTAAAGACCTGAAAATTAACATAAGCACTTGTACAGAATATCCCATGTTATATGATAAGGCTGTGTTAATTAAACCTGCTAGCCACCCTAACCCCTACGTAAGGACTCCCCAGATTTTTCCCACCTTCCAACTTATAAATTGGTCTTTAAACAAAGAGATCAGTGCTTCTGTGCCACCTGGCAGGAGCCCACTGCTTTTTCTCTTTCCGTGGCTCTTCTTACTCCTTCTTTCCTTTTCTTTCAATAAAGTTTTGCTGCTGCTTTGCAATTTGTGTCTCTGTCCAATTCTCTGTTCAGGTGACACAAGAACTTGGGATCTTCTGGGCTAGTGTCTTCTTAGACCACTCAGCCTAGTAACACTAACATTTAAAACTTGAAAGGTTATTTTATGTTTTTAAAACCAGATGCTTGGGTTTATCTTTAAGAAGTAGAAAGTCTGACAATACTAAGGAAGAGCCCTACAGGGCATGAATTGATGGGACAGGGAAGACAGTGGGCCTTCAAGGGCAGGACAGATTTCAGAGCACACTCTCTAAGTGAGAGCTCCTGCCCTCAGGCTGGGCTGCTGCCATTGGTGGGAGAAGTCTACCTCATTGACCATGGTGGGCACATGAAGTTCAGTTGGAGACACAGCAGAGGCTGGGCAGTTAAGTTGGTTCCCTTTAGATTCTATACTGTAGTCTGCCTCTTTCCACGTAGCCTCACACAGAAGTACTCCCGGCCAAGTGAGGACAGAAGGGAGGCTACTCAAGAGGTTTTCAGGCCCAGAGTGAGCTGAAATGAGACAACAGCTAGAAAGAGTAATCAAGAGACACTCTAACTCATTACTAATAAAACACCTGCAGAATTTCCACAGTGTCCACACTCTGGAGGTTGAGATCTTCTGTTGTGCTGTTGGTCAGTGGTAATCACCTACCAGGCATCCCTCCAGTGCTGACCTATGAGGCCTTATAAGCACCTTTGGAGTAATGCTTTTTAATACATGTTCCAGAGATGAGAAGCCAAAGCTCTGACTTCTGACACAGTACGTAACTTGTCCAGGGTCATCTAGCTAGTGAAAGGCAGGGACAGGACATGAACCCAGCTTGTCTGACTCAGAGATCTTTCCACTAACTGCCTCCAACTTCTGGGAACCTAGCCTAAGAAGATAATCTCAAATTTGGAAAAAGCTTTATTATGTAACAAAATTGTTTGCCTCAGACTATATATACTATTAGAAAAAGAGACACAACCTACGTAATAGGACTGGCTCTGTCTGGGACCTTCAACAAATATCTTTCAGATGAAAAAAAGGAAGAAGTTAGAGAAACGATGGGCCATCCATCCTGATGGAGTATTAGATTCCCTTTACCAAGTGAATGTAAGGGTTTATTACAGAGTTATAGGGAAACACACGGCACACAATTATATGTGATTAACCATCCCAGCTATATTCACACACATTTCAAACAGACAAAAAGAATGTAAGAAAATATGATATAAGGACTTTCGGTCACTATATTTGGATGTTATTTTAGACGAATGAAGATTTAATTTTTATTCCTTCTTCCTCTATTTTCCAGATTTTTAGTTGGATCACTTTTTTTTTTTGAGACAGTGTTTTACTATGTTGCCTAGGCTGGGCTCAAACTCACCACCTCCCCCTTCAACCTCTCAAATAGTTGGAATTATAGGTAAGCGCCACCACCTGAGTCACTTTTATAACAAACAATAAATACTTTGTTTTACAGAAAGCCTGAGAATTTCAATTATAATGAGAGCATGGGACTAGAATATGCTGGGGAAACTGGCTGGACCAAATGGCCAGTTCTGTGGTCAGGTGACAGGGAAGGGGCATCTACCTTGGGAAAAAGTCTGAAAGGGGAAAGCAGGTGAGCAACAGGGACATATGCAGGAGGTGAATGTCTTAGTGGAGAATGTGGTATAGACAGGGCCTCAAACTGGGCAGGAGTGAGCAGCTGCCTAACACAGGCAATAAACGTGTTTACTGAGCACCTGTCTCTATTTTCTGATTGAGCATTTGCTATGTACAGGGTACATGTTATCTTCCTTAACTCTAACTACAACATGGTAACTTTTATTATCTCAGTTTTACAGATTAAAACACAACAGATTTAGCTGGGTGTGGCAGTACTGTCTGTAATCCCAGCTACTTAGGAAGTACAAGCAGGAAGAGCATAAGATTGAGGGCAGCTCAAAGTTAGCCAGATCCTATCTCAAAAACAAAAGAACAGGGAGTGTGGGTCAGGTAAGGTCCTGGATTTAATCTCCACTATCATGCACGATAGCACACACACACACACACACACACACACACACGTAACAGACTTGGAGCCACCTCAGAGATGGAAGACACACCTGAGTGCCAACTGGCACAGGGGTCCTGACTATCAATTCCCAGGTACACTTTTAGCCAGGCTGAGATGGACGCCCTCTTACCACCACTGTACTATGTGGTCTTTGCAAGGTACAGCATAGCACTCAGAGTTCAGGAAGCATCACTAATCTGAGGTGGATGTCATGAGAGAAACTTCCACCCAGGTGTCCCTCCCAGACCCAATACTCTGAGCCTGATCCCATCAACGGTCCTACATTTTTAATGTGTTTCTGTCTTATGCACATACAATAGTCTCGTAGTTATGGACTATTACAGTCAGGAGACTTCTTATAGCTTACCTGGTTTAATACCCTCATTTGTCAAATGATCTGACTCGCAGAGGGGTTAAGAAACTCACCCAAGTTCACACAGCTAAATAGCACCTCTAATTTTACTCTGTTCAGATCAATGCTTCAGACCAAATGCTTTGACTTCCAGCCCACTTCCCATTTTCTTTCCTCTATTCACTTAATTCTCATAAATTCCATTTCATTCTTCCTAAAAAGTAGGATCCATAGTCCTAGATAGAAAACAACATTTTGTCCCCACTGGATTGTACTTCCATTAGGCAAAGAATTGTTCTAAATGGCAGTAAGTAATATGAAATCATTAAAATAGTCCTGTGTAAAATGAAAGTCATTTCTAGGAACCTGGCTTCAAAGTCATTTTTCAGAAATTAGAAAAAAAAAAAAAAGGAGGAACAGGGCAGGAAAAAATACCACAATTGATCCAAAACGAACACATGAAAGTTCCAGACTCAGTCAAAGGAGGGAGAAATAGCCAAGTTCTTTCAGTTACCTCCATTTTTCCATCCCCTAATCTCAGAGCAGGTTGTCATTCTATTGGCTTGTCAACCTTAGCAAACCTGACCCTGCGTCTCACTTATTCAATCATCTCTCCAGCCCCAGTACGCTAGCCAGAGGGAAGCATGTGGTCCAGGTAAATCATGGTGGACCTCCTCTGTGTTTCTTTGCCCAAACAGCTCCTCATTTCTCAGTTTGGTGACTTTTCATTTGCCAACATTCCTAAATGCTATGCTCTGCCCACCCCTCAAATTGCATGGGTTTTAGAGTTAACCTGAAGTCTGGATTTAAATTCATCTGGGCCATTAACTACCTGGGCTGTTTTGAACATGTGATCTCTCTGAGCCTCAGTTTCCCAGTCTAGAAAATGGTGATAACAAACTCACATGTGACTTGTGCATTAACTAAATAAGAAGATCATGTGTATAAAGAACCCCACATAAGCACTCCTCTATAAATGCTGGTTTATCCCCCGTAGCACTTGTGGGACACACATATTCCTTTAGCTTAGCTACCGTATCAGTTAACACTCAAAGTACTACCCTTACCCACTATTCAAAGATTTAGAAAACACAAAGTCGGGTTGGGGGCAGAGGGAACAGTTATTAAAAAATAAACAGGAAAGTGAAGTTTTCCCTTAAGAAAGATCAGAGAATGGAGTTAGACAGGAACCCAGAACCAAAAGGTACCAAGAAGTCCTACAGAAGGAAATCTGTATCCTTTCGATTCGTTAAGATTTTTCGAAGGAACTTTTGTCAAGTCGTGCCTATTAGCTCTGAAAGAATCCACATTACCTTCATGTACTTTGGGAGATGTTGCTAATTATTTTCAGAGTATTCATAGCTATCACTGGTTGAGACAATCCTCTGTGTTAGGTGCTTCAATAAGCTTGTGTCTGCTCACATATACATGAGAGTCATTCCTAGCCGTGGGAGGCAGTGGTCTCTGGGGAGCCACAGTTCAGCCTCCCACAGGCAGCGTGGCAACAGAATCTGTGCCCAAGTCCAACCAACTCTGTGCCCAAGTCCACTGCCCTTCCCCATACCATGCTCCCTCAATTTTATCTGCTCTCTCCGCCTCTACCCAAAAGGGAACTGTTACTAAGTTCCACCAAATCAAACATTTCAGAGCTACAGGATCCAACTGATGCAGTGTTCCTTTAATCAGCAAATAGGCACAGTGACTCTACTAGGCTTGTCCCTACTCTCCTCCCTCTGGACCCTTCTTTCTTGGAGGGTCTCCTAGGCAGACTGTTGTCCATACTTGGTGGGAGGCTCTACTGGCAGCCACGTAATGGGGAAATCTGGTTAGTGTAGCTTACTCAAGGCCTGATTCCCCCTCAGTTCATGGCAGGAGTAGGAGTCAGGCTGAGTTTTGACCCAGTTCTAACTCCAGGCAGGGGTTTTCTTGAGTGAATCTTCAAGGCTCCTTCTCCTAGAACCCCAACATGCTAGCTAGAGGATAGAAAAAGTCTACCAGAGGACTGATCTTTGGGGTTCCCAACAGGCACAAACACAATGAAATGATCTGGACTTGTTCCATAGAGACTTAGGTTATGAAGGCCAACTGTTGGATTGAAATACTGGCTTCCCCACTTCCTATGTGATTCTGAGCAAGTTACTTAACCTCTCTGCTCCTCAGTTCCCTCATCTGTCAAGTAGGACTAAAGCAGAGAGGCTATTTTGAAGGGTAAAGTGATGAAAACAGTACCCGCACATTTCAAATACCTGATAATGTTAGTTATCATCATTGTTAGCATCACCTTATTGCAAAGTGCTATTTAAGAGATTACAAACCTCAAAAAGGCCTGGTTCCTAGACAGAGATGACCCCTTACCCACAATGCTTCTTCTCTTCCACCCTCTGCATACTCTCCTCTCTACTCCTCCCTTCTAGCCTCAGAGTCAGAGTCCCCCCCAAAGAGGAGTTTGCAAGGAGTGTGTCTGAGGGGAGAAAGGCTGGCTTCTTATAGCTGGACTGCCTCATGGTGGCCAACTGAACCGATGCATGCAAAGGCAACATCAAGGTCAAATAAGCCCATTCATGGATACCTGGTCCAATGTCTGGCCACAGGCCTCAGGGCCTCTGGGCTGTTGTAAGAGGGAGTCCTCTCTGCTGGACTTAGCCCTAAGTACCCCACAAAGGCTTGGCCTGCCCAGAGCTTCTCTGAAGTGACTCATACCCTTGAGTTCATTCTAGAACCTGGACTCAAAAAAGAGCTGCAGATGGGGCAAAGACAGAGTGGGCAGCTAAGTGTGTGCTAAGATTGCTGCCATGAGCTGCATTGCATCTATGTGAGGACTCAGAATATGTGTGGGAAAGAAAGCTGCTGAGCACCAACACAGCTCTATCCCTGTGCCACCCACATGTCCCCTGACCCCTCTATGGCTCTGCTAAGGGAGGCAGATGAAATACTACATGGGAAATTGTTGGACGGCATGGTAAACCCACTCTAAGTCTTAACTGTGATTAGCACCAATCATTCATTTATTCTTTAAAGCAATTCACTGAGGTAGAAAATGTCCCTCTTTCTGGTAAGGAAACTGAGGCTGGCAGTAAGTTTTGGAGCCTGGGTTTACATGCAGCTCTAACCACCATGTCTACACTGTTGCCTGTCACCCACTGCCCTAGAGTTTCAGATAGTCCCTCCTTACCACACGCTCCTCTGATGGCGACAAAAACTATGAAGGTGGCCCATTCTGTCACCTGGGATGTGCCAGGCACAGATGAAGCACAGAGGAATACAGTGAGGAACAACAGACACTGTGTCCACCCTCATGGAGTTCATGGACTATGGTTTAGAGAGACACAGAGCAAATCAACAGGAGCACCCAAGGGAGCGATCCCAAAACAAGGTAAATGCTCCAAAGCTGTGCTGTCCAATATGGTAGCCACTTGCCACTGGGGACATTTAAAATCTAACTTCATTTGATTAAAATTAAACAAAATGAGTAATTCAGTTTTTAGTCACATGAGCAAAATGCCTCTAACCAATATGGCTAGTGGCCACCATGCTGGACAGCACAAATGCATTCCCATCATTACAGAAGCTTCTATTGGAGAACACTGTTTGAGAGAGAAGGAACCAGAACTCTGTGATCTGGAAGCTCAATGCTAAGAGTCTTCCCTGAGGGAGTGGCATTGAAGCCAGAACTGAGGATGAGGGGAAATAGAGAGAAAGGAACTTGGGGGAAAGGCAGGAAAGCATGCATGGCAGGGAGAGCAGGCCCTGCAAATCCAGTGCAAGAGGGAACCACACAGCAGGAAAGCACAGAGAGGGCATGGGTGGTAATGGTTAGAGTCTCTGAAAGACTGGATGCCTATGTTTGAATTCCAGCCCCAGCTCTTCCTAGCTGTGTGCCTTTAGACAATATGACTTCTCTGTCCCTCACTTTTTTCCCTGGGAAATGATGACAGTAACACTACCTGCCTCCCAGTATTGTTCTGACAATTGAAAGAGTCTGGCCATGGCTAGCACAGTATGTGTTTGACAATCCTGTGACTGGTAGAAGATGAGATCAGAATCAGACTGCACAGGCCTTGTAGGCCATGAAAAGGATGCTCACTTTTATCTCAGAAGCAGTGGGAAGGCTGAGGGCTTTAAGTACAGAAGGCAGAGGGTGGACCATGGCCAGTGCAGAATTCTGTACCATCTTAACGCTACAGTGGCTTTCACTCAACACTAGCCAGGCACTGGAATATGCAGAATGAAGCCAACATGACCAAACCTGTTGATATGTAAAAAGACTAGAAATCCAGATTTATTTAGTGTAAAGTTTCCTAACATTTTAAAAGTAGGCCTCTCATTGCCAAAGTTTTAGAGCTCTTAAGAAACAAACCAGCCACCTGCTAGGACATCTGGTCTACCCCAAAATCAGCAGCTCCCAACCTCCATAAACCAGTTGATTACTAAGGCCATTATCACCTGATAAGCCAGGTGGCTCCAAGAAGCAACCAATAGATTGCCTGGAACAAATGTGGCATATCAAAAACTCACCAAATTAAATCTGAACCAAATTGGGCCAGAGGCCCCCAGAGTCAGAGTAAAAGAGTCCAGTACTAAAAATAGGAATAAGCTGCACAGCCTTTTGATTTGTAATTTTTCACCTTTTGGTGGTAAAAATAAAATATATGAAAACCAGTATTCTTTTCACTCTGAGGTTGTTAAAAAAGTTTATTTTCATTCTCTTGCTCGAGTCTGTTATTTTTTTCACCAACCAAAAATATATATGGCAGGTGTTCTTTTGGGGATCTGCAGTATGAAATTGCTTGGTACCAAGTTACAAAACAAAACTGCTTAGTATTGCATGGAGAGCAGGATAAGGTAAGAAGAAAGACTGATTTGATAAGTAAAACTACTTGAATGGAAGACTTGGGCCTGAGGAAGAATCTAGTATTTTGGGTTTTCATTCTTGAGATTTTAACCTTCATTAGCCACTGATTTTTCATAGATGAGTTTTTTTCCAAAGATACTGAATATCTAAATTGTACTCTGTGTATATCCTCAGGGAATTTCCAGTCAACCAAAGGAGAACTAGTTATACAGATCAGTGATTACTGTTGCTCCACCTAAGGGAAAAACCCAGCTAAGCAGTAAGCAAACCAACTGGCATTTTATTCTCCCCACCTGTCATGGTTTGAAGATGAAATGTCCCCCATAGGCTTATGTACTGAGGTGTATAAATGCCAGCTGACGGGCTGTTGAGAAGTGATTACTGGGTATTGAGGCTCTGACCTAATGAATGGATTAATCTCTTGATAGACTCAAAACATGATGACATTATGGGGAGGGGTGAAAGGCAGGAGCTGGGGCCTACTTGGAAGAAGCATGTCACTGGGGGTGTGTCCTTGGGGTTATACCTTGTCCTGGCCCCTTCCTCTATTTCCCTTTCCTCGGGTTTCTGTCTGCCATGAGGTGAACTGCTCTGTTCTTCTAACGCAGTCCTGACATTATGGACTGATGCCTCCGAAACCATGTGCCAAAACAAATTATTCTTTCTTTAAATTATTTATGTCAGCAATGCAAAAGTAACTAACACACCACCCCACCATCTGCCTCATCCAGTCCTCCGATCAGGAAGAAAAGACAGGCATTGGGTTTGTAAGGGAAGATTCTATGAACCAGGCAAGCAGAAACTGCCATGGAAGAAAGAAGCTTCTAGAACATCCTCATATATGGACCCTCCAAGGATCCAACTCAGAAAGAAGTCGTTTAGAAACATTAGATTACTTTCTGAGTAGGGTGGGACATTTTATTCTGTGAAGTTTGGGCTGATGCTGATTAAGCTAGAGAACAGAGCTGAGGGTTACCAGCAGAGGCATTAACCCCCTTTCCATCTTCTCTCATCACCCCCAAGCATCCTGAACAAACTAGGAAAGGTAGATTATGTGCCAACTTAGGATGCTCACTGGCAGTCCAGCTTTGAGAGAATAAGCTGAGTCACAATACATAAAAATACAGAATGCTCCCAGGTCTTTTTAGATCAGAGACATCTAAGACTAGAACAGAGTTACTAACCTGCAGCTTGTAGATCAAATTTAGGGGGTTCTAAATTGAATGAAAACCTATTTATCTTGATTTTTCACTAACCTTTAGCTTAAATGAAGCATACTCTTCTGTTATTAATACAGGCAACAAACCACAGTGGTATTAGCCTCTCCTGTGGGTTTGCAACAAGTTGTAATCACAGATACTCTCATATCGATTTTCATTCATAGCAGAAACCTTGACATAACTTTTATGTGGGTCATAATATCAAAACCATGGTACTTATTAGACCCACTGCTATGGATTGTTATTCAGTGCATGAACAAAGAAGCATATATATTGCTCTATCACTAATTCATTGGGGTACAAGGCATAACAAAGATTACTGGTGCCTAGCCTAGGAGATGCAGACCCAATCTTTGAGGGACTGGTTACTTGAATTTAAAGGGTGTGAATTAAGCCAGGAAAAGAAAGAGGTGTTTCAGTGAGGGAGTAGCATTTAGAAAAGCACTCATTTTGCAGACGCTAACTTTTTGGTGAGGCTGCAGAAGCCCCAAAGCTAGAAGGAATTGAGGAGAGTGTGGCTGGAAGCCCATTCAGCTTGAGTCTCGCTCTCACGGCAAATGCCAGACACAGGTTCTGGGACCTAGTCATCAAAAGAGAGTCTATAAACACTAAACTCATAATGCATGTGCTAGAGGGTTTATTTAACCAAAACGCTTCAAATATACCACAATTTCCCTAGTTCTGTTTTGGCATGTCTTCAGTGTTCTTCAAGGAACCTCCAGCCCAGGTGTCTCTTGACCTCTGGGACAATGAAGGTGGCCAGAGGGAAGGATTTACTGAAGGTGGGGAAGGAAATGAGTCAGCAAAATACACAAGAGTCAAATCAAAGAGTTGGGACCTGAAAATTACAGATGGATTTTTTAAAGTTTGTATTCAAATGTCATAAGTGCAATGCTCGTTTGCTCCTTTTCTTTGCTCGACATCTATCTCCTGAGATTTTTTTCAGAGAACTACCCCTCCATAAAACTTAGGGGTAAGGGAGAGAGCCATGTGACCCCAACCTGGTCAATCGCAGCACAGAATTCCCTGAACTACAATGATTGGCTTAGAACTAAGCTTATCAGAATAATCCACTCTACTGACTATAAGGATTGTTTCAAGGATGACTCACCCAAGTTGGTCAAATCAGAGAAAACTTGCTATTTATACAAGTTTTATTGGTGAAAGAATCTCTCTCTCTCTCTCTGTCTCTGTCTCTCTCTGTCTAGGCTGGATTGGATTTATGTGGTAGCTTCTTGTCACCATATAAAGTCTGAGAATGAAGCCAAACGTGGGACGATATGGAGGGTTCCACCCCTTTGGCTACCGGGCTACTTAGATCCTGGGTTGGATTCCTTCTTATCTGGTTTTAGGAAAAGCACACCATCTACTGGGAGAGGAATGAACATGATGATTCTGCACTGGACGCAGGAAGCCCCAGGACTGCAAAGTTGGAAAATGCATTAGTCCATTTTCCTTAGGTAAGACCGCAGTAACAAACAAGCCCAAGTAGTGAATGCTTACAACAAAGACAGGCAGCAAAGTTTTGTTCTTGTTTCTTTGTTTTTGCTTTGTTTTGTTTTTTTGGTGATATTGGTATTTGAACTCAAGGCTTCATGCTTGCCAGGCAACTGATCTACCACTTGCAGCTTGCCCCAGCTGTTTTTGCTTTAGATATTTTTCAGATAGGGTCTCACATTTTTTGGCCAGGCTGGCCTTGGGTAATAGGCATGCCACACCACACCCAGCTTATTCGTTAGGATGGGATCTCACTTTTTGTCTGGGCTGGCCTTGGATCACAGTCTTCCCAACCTCTGCCTCACATGTACCTGGGATTACAGGAAGGAGCCACTTTGCAAGGCCCACAAAGATTTATTTCTCCTTCACATTGAGTGTTGGCTACAGATTGTGTCTGGCTCTGTGGCGCCACTCAAAATATCTGCTCATTAGGGGATCCAGACTGGGGATCAGCTCCTATCTCAGTCTCATGGGAGAAAGTAACAGAACAGTAGCTGAACCACACAATGGCTCTTGAAGTTTGCTGAGTTGTGACTCTGTCATGCCTGGCCACATTCCATTGACCAAAGCAAGCTATGGCCAAGCTAACATCAATGAATAGCACTGAAAGTCATGTCACACTAAGCAGGGATATATAATCCTCTTATAAGAAGAGTAGTGACTAATTGGGAACAATATGATCCGCTGCAAACACCTTAGGGGGAATTTGGTTCAAGCACCTCATTTGACAGATGGGGAAACCAAAGCCCAGGTTGGTTAAGTAACTTGCTCACAACTACATGGGTCACAGTGGCAGAGAAAGGATGAGGACTTATATCTCATGGCTCTGAGCCCAGTGTTCTTCCCTGCACCCTGGGCTGCTCTCCTGTAGTTCTACTCTGGCAAGCAAGGAAAGGCTACTCATGGCAGTCCTCTGCTTGTCTTCTTCAACTCACTCGAGCAGTATGTTTCCAGCAGAGAGCTGGATGACAGGCAGGGCAGAAGAGAACCTTCTCCAGAATCAGCGTTTAAGCTTTTTGTCCTAAGGCATCTAGTGAGAAGAGCTAGTTGGTTCTGGGTGATCGAACAGAGCCTTGGAAACAAGTACAAAAATCACAATACTGCAATGGTTTGTGGCTTGGTAACTTCAATGTGGAATGGGGAGATTGGGACTCCTTTTGTTCTGATTTGTTATTTTCTGACTTTTAAGCCAGTAGAGGAGAACAAAAGGAGTGACTATTGACTATCTAAAAGGAATCAGATACTGGTAGGTTTGATACACAGGTAATTATCACATGAATTTTCCTGGGTAATTAGGAATTTTTTTTAAAGTTTCTCAAATAACTCTCTAATCTCCTTTCAGTAGACCAAAGCTGTTACATAATGTATTCCAAACACTAAGTGTGCAACCTGATTACAGACACAGGATTTTGGAGAGGTCATGCAACCAGGACTGATCTTCCAGACCTGGGCCAGGCATCTGGATCTGTGCTCAGCTAGCTTTCCAACATCCCACATGACATAGTGACCTGCATCCTGCCCCAGAGCCACTTCCAGCAAAGGTTCCCTCGGTGGAGTCAAGGTGGCCTTACTTGTCCCAGGCTGAACATTGGAGCTAAGCAAGGACCTCCTCTGCTTCTTGCTGGACCTTTGTGTCTCTGATCCAGAAGGGAACTATAGGCTGGTCCCCAGTAATAGCTACTGCAGAAGTCCCCTTTATCTGCAGTTTCTGACATATGGTCAACCACGGTCTGAAAATATTAAATAGAAAATTCTAGAGCTAGATTACATTCATATAACTTCTATTACAGTATATTATTATGATCATTCTATTTTATTATTAATTATGGTAGGTTGCTAATCTCCTATTGTGTCTAGTATATAAATTAAACTTTGTCACAGGCATATATGTATAGGAAAAAAACACAGTATATAAGGAGTTTGATACTATCCATGGTTTCAGGTATATGGGGGTCTTAAAATAATTCCTCTATGGATAAGGGAGGACTGTAGTTGAGGAAAGAGGAAAAATGCTATTCCCCTCAATTGCCCTTACCTTACCTTACCTCTGCCTATCTTCCTTCCCTCTCCCCTATGGCTCCATTGACCACTGTTTTCCTGTCTTCCCAGAGTCACCATTGACTCTCTGACAGTATCCCTTCGCTGAATTCTTCATTAACTAGTACAGTTGCCCACCAATCCTCAAAATATCACTGTGCAATCAATATTATTATATCCATCAGGCAGATAAGGAAAATAAGGCTTAAAAAGGAAACTGATTATTTTGGCTAAGTGGTTGTCCAGCCAGCATTTGAAACCACATTTGCCAGACTCCAAAACCACAGATGATAAAATTCACTCATTCATACCCATTATAGAGCACCTACCATCACCAAGTCCCATGAAAAACTGGAAATGAAAAACGGGGGAGAAGAGAGCGGAAGAATGGTAATATAACGGAGGGGTATAAACGTGTTCAAAGTACATTGTTCACATGTATGCAATTATCCCAGTGAAATCTCCTCATATTCTTAATGTATGATAATTCACAAATAAAATTTAAAAAAATGTGATGGAAATAAATGGTGAATAATATCCAGTTTTCATGTAGCTTATTCAAAATTCACTCAACACATGTGTGAGAGCTATAATAATTTATATCCTGCTAGCAAATGCGGACAATTCATACATCTATCAGTTCAAGTGGCAAAGTCTTAACAATAGGGTTAAGGCAAGGGGTGGGTGAGAACAGAGGAAGAATGAGACACACATTTCTACTGCTTGCCTTGTGTTGGGTTTGATAGATCTTTGAATAAGCATCTCCAATTCCACTCCAATTCTAATTTTCTCCTTAACAGCTCATCAAAATCAGGACCTGCAAGGAGTTAGGATCCACTGGTCTTTGGCCTGTTCCTTACAGCTTTAGAGAAATGTACTGGAGCAGTGCCTGGCCGGGATCAATTTCCTCTACCATCCAAGAAGGCAGGCAATATGTGTGCAGCTATGGAATGATTCTAGAAAAGCCCAGAGCTGGCTCTGCAGTCAATTACTGATGGTGAGTAAAAATGAGGTCAACTGCCTGACAACAAGACCCGAAAGAGGCAGCAAAATACCACAGGACTCCCATTCTCAGTGGCCCCAAGGACACATACCTAAAAATAGACAGACAATACCACTTGGATCTGCCGAAGATTTCACAACTGCTGGCCCAGCACAAAATGTCTGGCTTTAGCCAAGTTAAGATGCAATGAAAACCAGCCGGAAAACTGAGCATGATCAAGGTCAAGAATCCCCAGGACAACAGCCATTCATCTGTCCGTAAGGCCTTGACCACAGAAATGCAAAGACCCACCGCCCCTAGTTCTTGTCCTCCAAGAAAGCCTTGCACACCAGAGGCTTTCTAAAACATATTTAAGGAAAATTGGAAGGGGTTTACTTGTGGAACTTTGCCTTGAGAAGTGGAAAATCAGTGAGCAACAGCCATGATTCTAGTTTAAGGAGAAAACACACTGAAAGTGTGGGCTGTGGGTGGGATGGGGTAAGAAAACATATTCAAGAGAAAATAATTACAAACACATTGTGTGGGGGGGGGAACAGGCTAAAAATGTGTAAGCAAATAAAATAAAAACAAAGATTTGATGTCTATTTGTGGGTTTAAAACCAATTTGAAAGTAGACTTTACTCTATGGCAAATATCTATTTTTATGACTTACAGGGACATTATTTACTGAGTAAGTAAGCACATGCCAGAAGCTGCCCTCAGCCTTTGCATGTATCATCTCATCTAAGCCTGACACTAACCCTGTGGGCAAATACTCTGATTATTCCCGTTTTTAAGATAAGGAAAGTGATTTGGACCCTTCACGCTTAAGAAGACCTTAGCTAGCACTTTAACAAGTAGTTCTAACCTGACTTGTACATCAGCTTTGTCTAGGAAATCCTAAAATCTATAGATCCAGGGGCCTAATCTAGATAACTCAGGCCCAGCGATCTCTACTTACAAAGCTTCCCAAATCATCCTCATGTAGGAGCCTTGTTTAGAATCCACTTGCCAATCCAACTGACCTCTTCATTTTCCAGACCACAACGCTCACGTCCAGAAATTTCTAGTGAATGCCTAAGCTAACCAGCCTACTGGCAACAGAGGCAGAACTGGAGCCCAGGGCTCAGAGTATGGTGCTGTTGCTACAGTATCATAGCTCCTTCACTGGAATCCACAATGGGGCAGAGCTGTGGTTTAATGTCTTTTAATCACTAGATTTGGCATTGCATTTACTCAGCATTTACACAAACCTTCCAATTCAATTCAGTGCAATTAAACAAAGATTTACTGAGCACTTACTATGAGCTATACACTGCGCTCGACACTAGGAATTTCATGGCGCACAAGATAAATGTGATTTCTTTCCCTCACAGGACTCACAGTCCAGCAGAAAGGGAGGTCATTTTTTAAAATGTAACCTGCTTACTACTGCATGAACTGGAATCAATTAAAGCAATTTTCTTTTCTCATTGCTACTTTTTCAAACCTGCTCTGTCTTCCTATTCCCTGGAAATCTTAACTATCTTAGATGAATACTATAACTATTCTGATCTCTCTTAGGCCTTACAGGACAGAATAGCCTCACTTTTCTGATAATTCATATAAATCCCATTCATATGTTCATTGTAATGTCAAAGCAGAGATCTCTCTCTTTCTCTCTCTCCATTCTTCCCTCCCTCCCTCTCCCTTTCTCCCTTTCTTTCTCTCTCTCTCCTCTCTCTCTCTCCCTCCCTCCTTCCCTTCACCCCCCTTGACTGAAGCTGTCAGTTGTGAGCTGGTTGGCTGCTTGATTGACAGCTGGCAGACCCTTCCCCCTGCTAGACCAAAGTGGCAGCTGCCCAGGATCACAGCAGAGCAACTGTCCCAGGTGGGGCAGAAGGCCAGATCCATGGTTCTCCAGTCCAGCATGGCTATGAACAATATTGCTGCATTCCTGAGGGTTCCATTAGGGCAGCAGCAACTTCAACTTCAGCCCCACTATTTTTGTGGAACCAAGGGAGCTGTCAATCCAGCTACTCCAGCAGTGGTTCCTGGAGCTGTCCTCTGTGTCCATCTGTGGCTGTTTTAAAAACCTTGGAGCTGCTAAAAGAGACTCCAATCCAGCCACCAATGCCTGGAGGAGACTTCAAACTAGTCACTATGCCCTGAAGATACGGAAAACGCTACAACAGTCATGACCACTGCTCCAAGGGGGACTTTGCCTTAGGAGTCTTTGCTTTGGCTTCAGATACCCCTGCCCTCAGCTACTCCAGATGCCCTGGCCCACAGGCTCTCTGGATCTCCTTGCAGCTGTCCTCAATCTGGTTGAGGAGGAACACCGTTCCCACCCATGACAGCTAGCCCATGTGCTACTACTGGCTATATTAGCAACAGTCCTCTCATTCTCCTCCAGGTAGCCCAAGAGACTTTCTTCTATATACTGTTCTTCCACCCCAGTACTGCAGCCTAGACCTTGAGAGAGCCTCATCTGAGGGTTTTATTGCCTACTTGTGGTCTAAGGGTGGGCTGAGCTGGTAATATGAAGAGCCGACAACTCTCAGGTCTTCCAACCCTAGGCACATGTAGCAGAAGCTAGAAGGTAGCTGAAGAGTTCCAAGAGCTGCCAGGAGCAGAGATGGTAGAAAGCTGATACTGCAAAGAACTGCAGAGAGCTGAGACAATGAAAGACTGAGGAAGTGCTGAGAAGAACACAGCAAAGAGCTAAGACTACAGAAGGTGGAGGGCTACAAAGAGCCACGACTGTGGAAAAACAGAAAGCCCAAGCCACTGGAGGAATTCCAGAAAGATAACAAGAGTTACTAGCTTTGGCTGCTCAGGAGCTATAACACCAAGAACAGAGTCCCATCACCTAAGCTCAGGGCTGCTGACACTGAGGGAACTGCACTTTGCCTATTTGTGATTTCCATCCAAATGCAGCAAAAGAATCCTCAGCATATTGGTGACACCATATGTCTTCCTCTCCACTTCCTTTTGTTATTAATGGAATTGGCCTCCTGTGATTTCCTGATGTTGGTTATGCCTCCTGCACATGACCTCTCAATCCACTGTTTCCAGCAGTACATCCTGTTCAGAAACTCTGTGTTGGGGTCACCTGGGCCCTGGTTAAGAGTAGCTCCATGACAAAACTTGGTCAGGCTCTTCCTATGCCTTTTCTCAACTAGGCCTCAACCTTGGTGCTATGTTTTGAATGTGTCCCCTCCAAAATTAGGTGTTAGGAGGTAGAAACTTTGAAAGGTGATAGGGCCATAAGGGCTCTGCCTTCATCAATGGAAATAATATCATAATAAAAGGGTGAGTTCAGCTCCCTTTTGCCTCTTTGCCCTTCCACCTTCTACCATGTACAAATGAAGCATTCCTTCCCTCAGGAGGATGCAACTTTCTAGGCACCATCTTGGAATCAGAACCACCAAACCTGCCAGGACCTTGATCTTGGACTTCAAGCCCCTGAAACTGTGAGACAATTAGCTTCTGTTTATTATAAGTTATCTATCTATGGTATTCTCTTATAGAAGAATGAAACAGACTAGGACACCCAGTCTCAGGTATGTTGTTATAGAAGCACATGACAGACTAAGACACTTGTCCTATAAAACCTCAGTACAAATAATTTCAGACACCCCTTTCCCCCACCCACATTAAAAGACTTAAGCAAATACTAACAGTTTCCAACAGCTCATCTCTAGGATGACCCTATCTTCCCTTAAAGTGCCATTGACAAAAGCTCAAGGCTGCCAGAGAATCTTAGCCTCTCTCTTTTAGACCCTTCAGGTAGGAGCTGTGCACTAGTCCCTAAGTCCCTTCAATGCTGGGGACATTTCTGAATGATTCTCAGAGGCCCTGATCATCTGGCTGGGAGGAATGGGGCAGAAGAATGCCTCTCCTCTCCCCCATTAGGAGGGAAAGGAAAACACACACATGACGCTGACAATTTTCTCAACAGAAGTACTCACTCTCTAATCTTTCTCAATCAGTCCTCTGGCCTTCCCATATATGTCTTCCTCATGGATGATGAGCTAAGAATTTTTAAAATAAAAACTGATTTCACAATTTCCTAGCATGTACTATACAGATGGTCTGAACCCTTGTGTGCTTTGCCAAAATACCAGAAGTCAAATTTAACATCCTGTTACACAAGAAATTACAAATTCAGAATGCCAAAGGAACATGCAATAAGGGCATTTGGGGTCAGTCCACTTTACAGGATCTTTCACTCATATCCCTCAGGTAAATTACCAAGTACCTCCTTTCTCAGGCCTCAACAGAAACTGGCTTTCCCATCCAGAAAATGAACAGCTGTTGCTATGGTTCGTGATTCACCTTCCCATTCCACCAAAACAGCCATGGCTTTGTATTATATAGTATATAGCTAGCATTATAAGTGTATGAAGTCAATATATTTTGTTCCTCTCTTCAAAAGCATAGACTGTAAACTCCTGTAAAAGGTAGTCTAAGACATCTCTAGGATGGTGATGGTGATGATAATGTCAGTTAATGGTGTTCATAATGATTAGAGATGAGGAAGCAAAGATAAATGGTTGCCTCATACTTCCTGTCTTTTCTAACCATTAATATACTATTCAGCCTTCTGGATCCAATTCAAAGTCTATCATTTCCATCAATAGCATTTCAAAGACATGATTTTATTGTGCTAAAGGGTATATCAAAATAGCCAGCCTTTAAAATAGTCCCCTGTGGCCCTCACATTCTAGTATTCATACCTCAATATAGTTCCCTTCCACACCAAACAGGGATGACCTGCATTATCAGAAGAATATCATGGAAATGATGGTACATGACTTTTGAGGCTAGGTCATTGAAACAACAACAAACACCACAGCTTCTGCCTGGCTCTCTCTTTGAACATTTGCTCAGTGAAAGCAGCTGCCATGCTGTGAGGACACTCAAGCAGCCTTCTGGAGAGTTTCAGATGGTGAGGAATGAAGGCCTCCTGCCAACAGCCAGCACCAATTGTCAGCCATGTGCAAAAGCCATCTGATAACTGGACCTCCAGCTCCAATTAAGCCTTGAGATGACAGCAGTCTCAGCTGGTACTTAGACTTCAGCCTTGTGACAAATGTGAGCCAGAAGAAGAGACTCTTACCACCTACCTATGCTGCTCACGAATTCCTCTGTGGTTTTAAGCTGGTAATTTTGGGGGTAATTTGTTTCACAGAAGTAGATTACTAATAATATATAATGATAGCTCAAAGTACAGGCTCTGTAATTCTACTGTCTAGGTTCAAATCTCATCTCTATTAATCATTACTATGAGATAGTGGACAGATCATTTAATGTTTCTGAGCTTCAGTTTCCCCATCTGGAAAATGGGAAAACAACAATGCCAATGTCATAGACTTGTACTAAGATACTTAAATGAAATGTGCTCATAATGCACTTAGCACAGAGCCTGGCATAAAAAAGTCACCAAATAAATATGTATCTTTTTAAGCCCCTCAAACACTTTCCATTAGGAAATCTGACATACAGTATTTGACACTCCACCACTGAGAGGTGGGATTTGTTTCACCTCCCCTGAATCTGAGCTGGCCTGAGACTGTTTTTGACAATAGGTTTTGGCAGAAGTGACACAAAACCATCTCTGGGTCTGGCCTCTTGAGAGGACTTGTTGACTACTTTTTTGGTCTCTTGGGGCTCCAGATCGGACACCAGGTATCAGATGAAATTCACCAAAAAATTCTAGTCAACACCATGTACAGCAGCTGTGTGATCTAACAGAGCCCTGATTTTCTGTACATACCCAGATCTGTAAGCTATAACAAATAATAAAATGCTGTTGCTTTAAGCTCTTTAGCTTTAGGGAATTTATTATGCAACATAAGTCATATCTGGGACATCTGGAGCCCACATATCCCAAAGCACTGATGGATAAAGTTCAGAAACTCCAAAAATTTGGAGAGGAAAAAAATTACATCTTTATTTGCACTAAACTATAACCAAAATATGATCTTTTTTCCATTTAGAGCAAGACTGCAAACTATGGTAGCGTTGGCTTCCTCTATGACTTTGAGAATGAGAAGGGATTTATAGGCTCTTTCACACTGCATGAGGGAGGGGCTCCTGGTGCACGTAATGTACACATGCACAGAGCCATGTACACACACACATGGTCACTGGAAGGAAGAGTGAAAGCTCTAAAGCCAAAGTCCAGGACAACAGCCCATGTGACAAGGGCAGGATGGATATTTGCATGGAATTCTGTTCTCAAAGTATTTCCAACTCATGTCGAAGACTCAGGAACTAGGGGGCTGCTCTGAAAGTAGCCAAAAATGCTGTTTGAATTAAATAACTGAGGCCTTGCTAAGGTTTGAATGTGCCCCCCATCCCCTAAAAAAGTATTTGTTGGAAACTTAATTCCTAGTAGCACTGTGCTGGGAGGTGGGGCCTTTGACGGGTGGTAAGGCTGAAAGGGCTCTGCCCTCATGGGGAGGGGGGGGTTAATGCTGGTTATAAAAGAAGCTACAAGTTCTATCCTTTCTCTCTCTCTGGTCCTCTCTCACCCTTTTTTTTTTAGGGGGAAGGGGTGGGACTGGAGTTTGAACACAGGGTTTCATGCTTGCAAAGTAGGCGCTCTATTACTTGAGCCACACCTCCAGTCCATTTTGCTATTTTCTCAGGCTGACTTCAAACTGTGATCCTCCAGCTCTCTGTCCCCCAAGTAGGTACATGAACCACCAACGCCTGGCTCTTTCTCACCCTCTTACCTTCTGCCATGACATAGCAAGAAGAACCTCCCCACATGCTTTATACCTTGATACTGGGCTTCCTAGCCTCCAGAACTATAGAAAAGAAATCAATTTTCTGTACAGATTATGTGATCTGTTATAGCAGCACAAGATAGACTAGGGCAGACCTGAAATTCCAAGGTGAGCTGTTGCAGCAGCTCAGGTAACAGAACCAGAGGGAAGAGCATAGTACAGCTAACAACTTGACTATGCTTGGTTCTTCTGGGGCCATTCAGAAACAGGGATAACTCTGGACTGGTTTTTAGTTCCACAAAAGAAAGGAGACAGATTCTTTTGTGACAGTTCAGTGACTCAAGTTGGAGGGTCTTGGAAAATATGGGGTTGTATAGCAGAGGTATAATTAGTATCCTTTTGCAGGGACCCAAAGAGGTTCACTGACTTGAATCAAAGCATTGAGGTGGGAGGTGGCAGAACAGAGTTAGAGCTCAGGCCTATCTGGATTCAGAGTCCGTGTTCTTCCCGCTGAGTTAGCCCAGGCTCACCTCCTTCACTCCTCCTCCTCAAAATTTCTTGGGTCCCCAAACATACATGTCTTTGTTCATCTTGTTCCCTTTTGCCAGTTGCCTGTCCCTCACTCCCATCTCTGACACCCAATTTCTATGAAGCTTGTTCCATTAGAATTTATTGTTTTCTCTGTTTCCATAATCCTTTGTACATTCTAAATTTTATAACATTGTGAGATTTGGCCTATTTATCTCCCTGACTAGGTTAGTAATAATCATAGCTAACCTTTACTGAACCTCACTAGATACTATTCCAAAGACCTGACATTCAAGTATTCAAGTCATTTCATAACCACAGTCCTTTATGTTATAAAACCTGCTATTATTGCCATCTTACAGACACTGAAACTGAAACACAGATTGGGCTAACTTGTCCAAGGTCACCCAGCTACTACCTCTGTCTGACTCCCAAGGTCATGTTCTTAACTAGTAGGTTACAAGGCAGAGCTCATGCTTTGTTGTTCTCTGATTTCTCTGCACTTAATACAGGGTCCAGCCCTGTGCAGTAGATAATAGTTGAATGAATAATGGAATAAAAAAGACATCTCTATTTTTTCACTGCAGTATCCCAGCTCCTAACCCAGTGCCTGATCCATGCCAAAATGCCTAATAATAATTTGTTGATTGACTGAATGAATTAATACAATACATTCATTTTCGGCTCTAAAGCCCTGGGATGATGGAACCAGGAATATAAAAATAAGTTATAACTTCTTGAAGACTCTTTTTTTTTCTGAAGCCATCACCACCAACAACCATATTTTTTTTGGTGGCACTGGAGGTTTGAACTCAGGGCTTCACACTTGCCAGGCAAGTGCTCTTACCACTTGAGCCACTCCACCAATCCAACAACCATCTTTAAAAAGGATAACAGAACCCAAACCCTGCAAAGGTTTTGAGCTGACTCCCCAATACTCTGGGGAGCCCAGTGAATGAGTGAAGAAGAGGCTGAGCATATAATCTGTGAATTTCTTAAGTTATTTTCCAAGCCAGATTCAGAGGCCTGGACTTGAAACAAACCAAAATCCAAGGAAAGTAGACAGCATTCTGAAGCAGTACTTCAATAAAACAATAATAATGAGTTGAAAGAGTAACTACCTTCCAAGCCATTATTTTTAACCCCTGAGCCAACCTGGCAGCTTTTGGTGCAGAGCCTTCTAGGTGTTACATGCGACAGGAAAATATGAGGTGTTCGGTGTAGAGAGAAAAGGAGGCCCATTTGGCTCTCTTGGCACAGCCCCTTCTGGTTTTGCTGGAGGTCTTATCCCAGGTGATTCGTATGGCAGCCCACTTTTCCCAACCTGGTTTTAATCAACCACTGAGGTCTCAGGAGTGCCTTTATACCAGTCAGGTGTGCCGCTAAAGTGGGCACCTGGAGAGGAAAGAAGAGGCCCAGAGGAAAAACAATGTTGGAGTATGCAATTTGGTTTTATTTTGAAATAAAACAAACAGTTAAGTTAAATAATAGCTATAAAGGGCCCAGCCCAAGATCTGGCACAAGATTAAATGCTCAGGAGGTGTGAGGTCCTCTTCCTTCTGCAAGTTACACTTACACTAACAGAGCCCTTAACTTTGGCAATGCCTGTTCCAGAATGTGCTCCATATGTTGCTAAGGAGAAAGTATGAGATTTTTAGCTGCTGTAATTACTGTCCCAGGCAGGGTTATGATTTAGCAGGATGTCCGATAAATCTGTACCAATGACTTCTAGTGAGTATCTGTCCAAACTGGATCAAACAGTTTGCCTGGATGCCAAACTGTTTCTAGTTATGAAACAGTTTGAACATCTCATCTTGTCCCAATACTCATTTATTTAATCTGTATATATTAAGTGCCTGTTACATACCAGACATTGTCAAACAGCAGCAAAGGACTAAATGGAGCCAGGTGTGGTGGTGCACACCTGTAATCCCAACACTTGTGAGGCTAAGTGAGGCAGGAAGATTAGGAGTTTGAGACCAGTCTGGGCTATAAAGTGAGACCCTGTCTCAAAAGTAAAAAAGAAGTACTAAATGGAAAAACCTTGAAAATGTAGTTTTCATTCCAGTGAAATAAACAAAATAAAAATAGTACAAGCTGGATTATAGTTGGGAAATATTGGAGCAATTTCAGTTGGGTTTTCAGGCAGGACTTCCTGAGATGACATTTGGGAAGACTGGCCTGAATGATAACAGCTTGTTAGCCATGCAAGAATCAGAGCAGTACACCCTATGCAAGGGGAATAAGAAATGCAAAGGCCTGCATAAAACTACAGATGATGTTAGAGCGTGGGTTCTGATTAATACCATCTAGTGACCCTACTGTGTCCCCGTGGACTGGCCATAACCCTCTACCAGAACAAGTAAATAGGGACATCTCTATGACCCTACCTAGCTCGAAGAAGTCCCGGAAAATGAGACTCTGTCCCCACTTAAACCAGGATTGTTTTTGTTGTTCTATCAAGGACAATGTGAAGGAAAGCCCATCTTAAGGAGGCATGGTGGGATCAAAATACTAAGAGCCAGGTGGAATGAGGAAGCCAGGACTAAGAGTATGAAATACTGCAATGAGGAAATAAAGACCAAGGGCATGAAATATTCCTTAGATACACAAATGTTCAGATTCTAACCACGTTCTGAGGTTGGAACAACCAATCAACAAGGCCCACCAGAAAGAAACAGCCATTCAGCAAAATACCAAGTGACTACATAAAAGCCTGTCCCCAATCCCATGTCAATACAGCAGCAGTAACATCCCCTTGTTGCTGGGCTACTCTCTGCTTCCTTTAGCAGTGTTCTAATAAACCTTTGCTGAGAGAGAGAGAGAGAGAGAGAGAGAGAGAGAGAGAGAGAGAGGAGAGAGGGAGAAGGAAGAAAGGAAGGAAGGAAGGAAGGAAGGAAGGAAGGAAGGAAGGAAGGAAGGAAGGAAGGAAGGAAGGAAGGAAGGAAGGAAGGAAGGAAAATAAAAGGCCCTGAGGTAGAATTTGGAGTGTTTCTATAATAGAAAGACCAGGTCATTGTGAAGGGCTTGTGGCCATCGGAAGGGGGCTGGATTTTACCCTGCCATCTTGGTTCATGTGACACTCTACTGCATCCTTCTTTAGCCTTTGGAGGGACAGAGGGACCACTCCTCCTAGCACCTTTCATGCCCCACCTTCTGGTCAGGACCCTTGACTCAGGGGTCCCAATGATTGATTTGCTTCAGGCTCCTATTCTTGGTTTTGACTCTGCCTGGCATTAGATAAGTTACTCAACCTCTCTGTGCCTAGAATTTCTCCATACATTTCCATTCTGCCCTCTGAGAGTTATTACCTCAACCTTACAGGTAAATTAGGAGAAACAGCAGAATTTTCTCCCACCAGAAAAGAGCATTTTGAGGTTACTCGTTGTACCATCACCACTAAGAGCATGGCCTTTGAAATCAGATGGACTTGATTTTGCAGACTGGCTTCACTACTTTCTTGACAAGTTATCTAATCTCCCTGAGCCTAAATCTCCACAGTTATAAAATACTAGTCATTGTTCCTACTGCATACTTTTTTAGGAATTGTTTTTATGAAGTAATGCCTTTAATCACTTACCATCATGTTTGCATATAGTGAAATTTAATATGTGATTTCTATAATTTTTTAATCAACCCTTCCAACACTGTCTTGGACTCGGGTCATCTCACTGTTCTCTCTTTAAAAAGGCTATGCAAGGATTCTGAGCCACCCCCAAAAGCTCACCTCAAATCTTTGCACAATGCAAAGACAGGATCCTAAACCAGAATTCAAATACCCTTGCAGTTTAAAGCAAGTTTCCTCTGTCTTCAGGATCTCGCCATACAAACAAAGGCATTACCCTTCAAAGAGGCTGGCAGTAGACTGAATAATGCCCCCTCTACAAGAAGTTCACATCCAAATTCCCAAAGCCTAGGAAGATATTACATGGCAAAAGGGAGTTGGCAAATGTGATTAAAGATCTTGAGATTCTGTGTTGCCATAGGATCCAGGGTACTCACCAGGGTCCTTCAAAGAGTCAGGAAAGGAGATGCAAAGACGGAAGCAGAGTGTCTGAGGGACAGTGTGTAGTGCTAGCTACACTGCCAGCCTTGAAGGGGCCACAAGCCGAGGAATGTGGGCGGCCTGTAGAAGCTGGAAAAGGCAGAGGAGGAACCTCCGGAAGGAACACAGCCCTACCAACACTTTGACTTTAGCCCAGTGAGACCAATTTCAGACTGTAAGAGAATGATTTTTGTGTTATTTTAAAGCATTAAGTGTGTGGTAGGGAACTTATGTGAGTCTACTCTGTTTAAAAGTCGCTCTCAACTCACTTGCTTTTGTGCCCCCAACTCACAGTCATTGCTAATCATTTAAGGTGAGTGACTCCTCACTTGGCAGGTCAGCAGGTAGTCTGAGCTCTAACCTCAGTGATAAGGATAAACACAGGGCTTTATTGCCCAGAACTCAAGGGTCCCCCTACCTTCATTAGACTAGAGCCAAAGGTCACAGAAGCTGAGAATTGAAGCCTCTGGGAGACCCAGAGCCTGGAGAAGGTCAAGGAATTTATGATCTTCCCAACAAACACTTATTATGCTTTCCACCCTTAGTCAGAACCAAAAGATTTTGTCCCAACCAGACCCATCCTGGCAAAAAACGGGATCACCCGCAGGAATTTAGCATAGTCGTGGTTATTGCGCCTCCAACATTAAGAGCACTAAGGAAAAACAATAGTATCCTTCCAGACATTGCTGACAGTGCTTCACTCCTTCCTTTGTAATTACCCTGTGTTACTGTTGGGTTCTTGTGTTTTTCTTTTTTCCCCCCCAAACAGTCCAATTTGCCTTTGCTTTTGAGAAAGTCCCGTGGAGAAAGCATGAAAGAAGGTTTTTTTGTGTGCAGGGGGATCCCTCTCCATGATTTCAAACTGCTAGACTCCAGATTTTTTCAAAGGAAAAGTTCCAGAACCATTGTGCCATGTGGAGAG
This sequence comes from Castor canadensis, assembly GCF_047511655.1. Lineage (NCBI taxonomy): Eukaryota > Metazoa > Chordata > Mammalia > Rodentia > Castoridae > Castor > Castor canadensis. The sequence continues at coordinate 142,281,542 of NC_133393.1, forward strand.
CTCCCGCCTGGCACCAGAGACATTGATTTTTGGCAGCCGGATGGGTCACCAGGGGCACACCTGCAGCCCTCCCATCCAACACCAAAGCTGAAGATGGGTGGGGACAGGGACCCTGACAGGTGTGACCCTGCCAGGTGTGCAGGATGGAAATGAGAGCCAGGATTAGGTCTTAATGGGATGCACCCATTGGAAATAGCCTCCCAAAGAAGCCCTTGAGGCAGCCAGGATGGGGGAGAGGGCTTTTAGGAGCAGGTGCTGTTAAAGTGCAGCCCAAGAAGTAGTGATAATGAAGAAGAGTGGGTGGGTGGTTGGATGGATGGAAGAGGGGAGAAGGACAAAGAGGAATAGGAAAGGAAGTTGAAGGAAGGAAGACTGAAGGAACAAAGGGAGGAACCAAGAGAAGAGAGAAGCCATGAATGCATATTACTTTTTAAAACTTATGGCTGGGAAAAAGATACACACACACACCCCAAACCCTGACATATCTGGAAATGTCAGTGTTCTGTGTATTCACTGCAGTTCAAGGTCATCTCTTGTCTGAAGGTTTGAGACACTGGAAGAGGAGGAAGCTAGTCTTCCTCTGAACTCATCCTTCGTGGCTGGTCCTATCCAGGCAGGTAAGAGCTGCTCTCTAGCCACTGCTTTTTCTCTACAGGGCCTGCAGTGGGTAGGGCTCAAGAGGAATGGTGGCATGGAAGGCCAAAACCCAAGGTCCTGGGGCATTTCTGACCACCAAACTGTGCAGACTGGAGCAGCTCACCAGACCACATCTAGAAAGCTGTTCAACCAGCAGAGTGTTGGACACCTGGGAAAGGATTCGGAGCCTCAGCTAAGCTGTAGGTGATGGGAAGCCAGGGAGGGATGCAAGAAAGGAACGTTTTAGAGTAATGAAGCTGGTGATCTTGGGCTGAGTGGATTAGAGAAGGGAAAAAGGAAAAAGAAATTAAAAATGCAAGCATCTTGGTTGTCCACAAGAAGATGGAAAGAATAATAGAAGGAAGGGCTGGGTACAGAGTCTTTGTAAAAACAGATTTATTGGCTTTCACTTTCTCTTTTCATTCTGGAAAATATACAGAAAAGGATGATGAAAATTTAAAAGACCCATAATCCTACCATCAAGAGATATCCTTTATAACAGTGTGATTGAAATATAATTTGGCATACAATAAGGGTCACTGTTCAAAGTGTCCAGTTTAGTAGATTTTGGTATATGGATACACCCATCAGATTAACACCTCAATAATACAATGATCATATCTTGTCCCCCAGGTTTCTCCTGTGCTTTTGGAATTCTTCCTTCCTACTCTTTCCATTTTACCTCCTCTCAGCTTATTAGCTCTAATACAGCTCTTGGCTTTATGATATTAGTGGATGCTCTAGGATTTATGAAATATATTTTTAACTTGCAGCCTACTTTCAAGTGCATAATGCTACTTCATATATAAGAATCTCACAACAGAATCCTTACATTTCGCCTTTCCTGCCTTTTGTCCTATGTACTATTGTCAAACATTTTATTTCTGCATGTTATAAGTCTCACAGTACACTAGTATTTTAAGCAAAGAAGTGATATAATTACATTTGCTTTGTTAAAACATCACTTTGGCCTCTGTGCACAATAGACGGAGGGAAACAAGGACAGTGGTTGAGAGGCAGTTACAAGATCTAGGCAAGAGAGGATGACAGTTTAGAGAGGTCATGGTCATGGTGACCAAGAAATACTTGTTAATAGGATTTGGTGACTGCGTGTGGCTAATGAGAGGGAGGTTTGAGAACTGCTTCTGACATGAGAAACTGGAAGGTAGAAAAGTTCTTCACTTATATGCTTTATTGCAGAAGGTTTCAGAGGAAGAAATAATGAGCTCATTTTGAGCACAATGAATTTAATAAGCTGGTACCATGTGTAGGTCTTGGTTGCAATCTACCCAGAACAACCAAGAAAGTGTAGAGAGCAAAGAGGAGGGACAGCCCAGGCCAAGCCCTGGGGTCTGGTAGAGGAGGACTGTATAGATCCCAAAAGGGAGTAGCCAAGGAAGTAAGAAGAAAATCAGGAGCAGAAGGAACACGTCATGGGCACCTGGAGTGAGAAATGAAGGGACATGAGGACAGGAAGTGTTTGGATCTTGAAAATCACTGGTGACTTGGCAGGAAGGATTTTGATGGCAGAGAGTAGAGAATAGAGGGGTTTAGAGAATGAAGAAAGAATGATACATGGGTGACTCCTAGGAGCTTGCCTGTGGGGTGGAAGCAAGAGGTGAGATGAACACACGACGTTTTCTTTTCTTTGTTTTTCCTGAACAGGAAAGAGAGGAAATGTTTAACACTGGGCTGGACAGAGCCAGGAGAGAAGAGGCTAGAGAGACGGAGAGAAGGAGGGAGGAAGAAGGGAATTGGGGGAGGAGGAGGAAGGAGGGTGTCTTCTCCCAGATGGTTGGGGTCACTCATTTAACAGTATTATGGGACCCTTTACTACTTGCTCAGCCATCCTATCACTGCTTCAGAACACAGCCTCTGAATGGTCAGATCTTCATTCTGCTTCTAATAGCTAAGTGACCTTGTCCAGTCACATAAGCCTCCTGAGCCTCAGTTTCCTTTGCTGTAAATATGACTAATAACATCTGTTGCAAGGAGTAAGTTAAGCCATTAAAACAATAATAACAGAAAACCTTTCAAAAGCACTTATTTTGTGCTTACTAATGAGCCATTTCAGACAGTCCATTAATCCAGTCCCTGTTTCTCACCTTGGACAGAAACAGAAGAGCATGATTTTTTTGTGTATTTATTTTTTCTCTCTGCACATATTAGTCTCTGTAATAGTCTCAGGCATCCATCAAGTGCCTAACAGTGTTCTTAAGCACTTTACAGATTTAATCCTTAAAAATTCTTGATAAGGTAGGTGCCATTACAGTCTTCCCCATTTTACAGGTGAGGAAGTGAGGCAACAATTAAATTTGAAGTAACATTTCCCAGGTCACACACTAGGACCCAGGTCCTAGTCTAGCTCCAGAGCCTGTGTTCCTAGTCACTAGCCTATTCCGTCCCCACCAGCTCCAAGAATAACCTCGGGGGTAATAAGATGTGAGGCAAGTGGGCCACACATCATTCCTGCCATTCCTGCCAATGGATGCATGAAGAAGATAGAAAATAGACAAACCGGTAGGGTGGTTTAGTGACAGCACCTGCCTAGCAAGCACAAGGCCCTGAGTTCAAGCCCCAGTACCTGCCTCCCTCCTCCAGAAAAAACCACCTAGAAAAATTCTATCTCTGCTTCCTGGTCTTACCAAGCCTCTTTAAAAGCTGGGCACCAGTGACTCACACCTATAATCCTAGCTACTCAGGAGGCAGAGATCAGGAGAATTTCGGTTCAAAGCCAGGCTGGGCAAATAGTTCACGAGACCCTATCTCAAAAAAACCCTTTTAAAAAGAGCTGGTGGAGTGACTCCATATGTAGGCCCTGAGTTTAAACCCTAGTATTGCAAAAAAAGAAAATAGGAATCACATCCTGAACAAGTCTCACATGTCTCGAGTTAACCTTCTGGAGCTGGCTTTGTGGTGTTTGGAGAAGTGTGATAGAATTGAGAGCCCAGTGGAGATTCAGGGATCTGAAACCACCAGAAATACCTCCTTGTCTCTTAATGACAAGCTTAACCTTTAATGCTCTTGTAGGCCATTGCCCCTGACTTCCAGGGCACCTACTCAAATGACCCCAATGGGAAAAGACCTGCCCCAAGTCAACAGCCAGACTAGGACTCCCTGGGGTTACTAACACATAACAGTGGCTTCCTGGGCTAAGCCAGGAAGGCCTTCGCCCAATGACTTCATTTTTCATGTCTGCCAAGGGACACCCCGAAGCTACCACAGGCTCTGTATCAAGCCAGAAGGAAGAATTTCCATCACGAAAGAAAATAGGCTCTGCTATTACAAAATGTAGAGATGGGGGAACCACTAGTGCTTGGTGTTTGGAACTTTAATCACTTCTTGCCCCAAGAAGGGCCGAAGCAGACCGTAATGCTGGATTCCAAATGACTTTGAGTGGTTTGACAAGCTGCCCAACTGAGCACCAGATCCTAAGAGAGAGGTTTTAAGGTTATTTTTTTCCCACTTCTGGATTCACTTAAAGAGACTTGAGCCTTCATGAAAGAAGCTTCCCAACCACACCCACCAAAGCCCCAGCCCTTGCTTCTGGTTTCTTTCTTATATAAGCCCATTTGGAATTCTTAACTGATTCATTTCAATTCTTTCCTGTCGAGATTATAGAATGTCAAAGCTAGAAGGGCCTATCAGGAAAAACTGGGCCAAGCTCCATGTTTTGCTGGTCACAGCTACTTCCAAGCAGTGTGGTCTTGAACCTTCTACTCCAGGCACCTGGTCCCACCCTGTTCTCTGTACTACACTGCCCTCTCCTGGTGGTGTAGGGAAATTCCCTCTAGGAGGCATCTGATTTTCAGGACTGTCTTATCACAGTGACACATTCACAGCACAGACCTCTCTACAGAGGGGCTTCAGCAGTTGTCTCTAGGCTATGTCTCTCAGGATTTCACTCTCTCCTGCACCCCTTCTTACTTCCAAGAGCCCCAGTTCCTCCCTATGAAGGATGGGAGGAAGAGAGACATCATGGAAGGAAGAAAGTGGAGCCAGGGTTGGGCTGAGGAGGGGAGCTGCCCTGGGCCTTAGCTCTTGACTGCAAGACCCTCTGTTCTTGGCAGGAGAAACCATATTGTACTCCAAGAAAACCCAAAGATCTTTGATGTACAAAGCTGTGACATCACAGGCCTTAAAGGAAATCCACAAGGAGCTCAAAGTTTCCATTTCTCAGGGTGGTGGCATTTCCATGTATTTAGCTCAGACACTTACAAACCCAAACCCCAGTGCCTTTAGGAGCCAAACAAGAGACCTAAACAGATGAAAAAGCAGACAAAAGGGAGTGGTGGGAACTGTGAGAAGCTGGAGGCTACAGGTGTGCAGACTCAAAATTCTAAGCGCACATTTTGTTGGCCTTGGATGTGCAGGTCCCTTCACAAGCCTGGGCTTCAAATTCCCTACCCCATAGTCAATTTCTAAGTAATATTTATTGAGCACTTTACTATGCCTGGTCTAAGCATTGGTCTAAGGACCTTAGAGGTAGTAATTATTTTAAGCCTCACAACAACCCCATGAGGTAGGTACAATCATAAGCATCACCCCATTTATAGGTGGGGAAATTGAGGCACAGATCACTGAGTAGCTTTCCTCATGACAGATGGATAGAAAGTGATGTGGCTAGGATTTGAACTCAGACAGTCTGGCTCCAGAACCTAACTTCTTTTTTTTTTTTTTCATTTTTCTTTTATTATTCATATGTGCATACAAGGCATACAAGGCTTGGTTCATTTCTCCCCCCTGCCCCCACCCCCTCCCTTACCACCCACTCCACCCCCTCCCGCTTCCCCCCTCAATACCCCGCAGAAACTATTTTGCCCTTATCTCTAATTTTGTTGTAGAGAGAGTATAAGCAATAATAGGAAGGAACAAGGGGTTTTGCTGGTTGAGATAAGGATAGCTATACAGGGCATTGACTCACATTGATTTCCTGTGCGTGGGTGTTACCTTCTAGGTTAATTCTTTTTGATCTAACCTTTTCTCTAGTTCCTGGTCCCCTTTTCCTATTGGCCTCATTTGCTTTAAGGTATCTGCTTTAGTTTCTCTGCATTAAGGGCAACAAATGCTAGCTAGTTTTTTAGAACCTAACTTCTTAACCTCCATTATTATATATATATTTCCTGGGATGCATTGGGATGCCGATTTTATCACAATGAGAAAAGGAGTGAGATTTAGTGGACAGAGAACAGGCCTTGGAGACGGATCCCAGTCTGAATCCTGTATCTAGCACATGCCAAGTGATCCCAGGGAAATCAATGAGCCTTTCTCAGCTGTGGTACTGATCAGTAAATCAGAGACAGCCCTTTCCACGCCCTAGGATGATCACAGCAGGATTTCATGAAGTAATAAATGTGTTCAATCTAAGACATGCCATCAAACATAGATCACAATTATGGATGCCTATTACTTAAGTTAATGGCTAAGCATCCAACACTTGACTTAACCTGACTTAAGAGTCTTTGCCCACCTTTCTGTGCTTTCTAGACATGGAAAAGACAAAGGCCCCTAGGACTAAACATCTAAGAAAAGATTTATATTAACAAAACCATTTCTCATTACCTAAAATTCAAAAATGGTCATCGTCTAGTACACATTTTACAAGAATGGGTATGTCATAGAAAAGTATACTCATAGATGTTTTCGTTTTGTTTTTATTTTGTGGGACTGGGGTTTGAACTCAGGGCCTTGTGCTTGCTAGATAGGCACTCTAACACTGGAATTATGACTCCAGCATATTTTTTTTGAGACAGGGTCCCACTATGTAGCCCAAGCTGGCCTTAAACTCAAGATCTTCCTGCCTCAGAGCTAGAATTACTACACCATGCTCACAGGTCTTTTTAATAGTGGGCTTTCCTGTTATTTTTTTAATGGTAGAACTGGTTATATCCTCTCTACAACAAGAGCTGAAAATGATCTATCATTCCTGTGGTCCCTAACTCAGACACTAGATGGCAATACAGTCTCACTTCAAGTGCACTCGGTTCCTGCAGTCACAAATCTGATTTTGGGCTATATCTGAACGTTCAAGGGCTTCAGCTGCACTAGATTTTTTTTTTTTTTAAACTGGTGCATCAAGCATCTTCTGAAAGCAAACAGACTTCAGATGAGGTTGTACAAGATGTCATCCAGCCAACTATCCCCCATTTCACGCCAATAAATGAGAAAATATTTATTGAGTACCCAGTCCCCAGTGAGAATGTGGCCTTTGTTAAGACAGAAGCTACCCTGCCTCTGGGGATTTGTCCATGCTCTGTCTTTACTGACAAGCCTCCTGCTACCAGTAAGAAGATACAAAAGAGTTACAGCAGATGACAGAGTCAAGGAGATTTGGAGGAGAGCATGGAGATCACTGTTCCTCTGCTCACATTACAGAGAGGAAGTCCAATCGTGGCCCAGAAAGAAGTGAGTTATCCAAAGTATTAGTAAAAGCCTGGCAGACCAGAATCAGGACCAACTTCCAGATCCCAGGTCCCTTCCACACTCTTTGCTGTCCTTACAGTTCCACTTGGGAACCTTCAAGGATAGTCAAATGGGAAAAAGGACCTAGATTTCTGTGTTTCTGTGAGACCACACAACCAACCAGAAAGCTACCACACCCCACGGGTAACACCATTTCAACAGAACATTAACAGGTATTTAAACACAGATAGGTGGTGGTTTCCCCACAAGCCCATTACCCAACAGGTCTTGCTCATGGGTGTCTTACACAAACATGCTGGGTTTGCACAGCACAGCCCAGGTGCCACTCCCTTTCCTATCAAGGACACATTTGGCTCCCTGCAGCAGCTCAGTTGCTCTGATCTTTAGCTTATACCTGTGGGCATTTCAAATCTTTGTTTACCCAAGAGTGGAGCCAAAACAAACAATCAAGGAGAAGGGAAGGAGCCAGGCTCTTGTCTCCGTACCTGCAGGTCTGTGAGCTTGGGTGAACAGCTTCTACTATCCAGGATTCAGTCTCCTCATCTGGAAAAATAAGGGAGTTGGATCAGAACCCCTTTCAGCCTTCACCTTAGAAGGCTTGTCACATGGCTATGTAGCCTGTCAGGATTATATAAAGTGATTCAAGTTTAAATATAACACTTCGTGGAATATATGCAGTTTGTCATTTTCTAGTTTTCTAATCTATACTATTTTAAGTATTGTGGTCTTTTTTTCCTCTGTGTTTCTCCTTTAAAAAAATCTTAATTACAAAATATTCCTGACATAGAAAATGGGGCAATAGTTACATGTGTAGTAGGTGAACAGCAAAGTGTTAATTATAATATCTAAGCAGTAGATAGGAGTGGGCAATTTTTTTTCAACTTGCTACTTGCTGTTTGTCTGAATTTTCATAATAAAACATTGAGAAGAGAAAAAAAAGATGAAGAATAATATAATGAACACCTATGTAGGCCCCAGTCAGTCTAAAAAATCGAAGTACCTAACTTTGGATATTCAGACTCCTGACCATTTCTCTGTACATATGTTTACTACAATATACAGGTGCTCCCCAACTGATAACAATGCAAGGAAGTCTCTGTAGGGGACCAAATAAGAATTTTTACCAACTGCAGGTGCAGAGTTGTCAAATACAAGACTGGGTCGCAGGCCATTTCAGGTGTCAGGTTAATATGGGCCCTTTGTCATCATGAGCAAGAGAAACTGCACTCAAGCTGGAGGCTGGGGTTAGAGGCAGAGGTCCTTCATTTTGGTAATTTTCCTGAATGAAGTTTATGACAGGTGACCAGGTCATGAGATCAGTGTGCCTGCCACATCTCAGTCTTGGGGTGCTCCTTCTTTTTTACAGTCTCAGGTGAGGGATTTACATCTGGTGTGAGTGATAAGTTCGTGTGTTTGGTGTTTCTGATATGATGTGATATATTTACAGATGTAATTATTGGCACAAATAAATTAAAAGTTTATGCTTTGTGGTATTCTGGAAGATGATAGTTTACTTGTATAAACAAGACATAGAATTATTCTATTTTGGCACTTATATTCAAAACGGAGTAGCCTAGGTCAAAACTGTCACTTTATAAAATGGAGTAAGTCAAGGGTAGGGGCAGACTTAAAGCTGCTTAGCCTGTTTTCTTCACAGTGGTGACCCGGAGGGAGGAGCACTTTCAGATAAGAAGCATTTAGGAGGAGCTTTCAAATTCAGACTGTGGTTCAGATTGGGGAGGCAGGGAACCAGAATAATGCTTCTCAGCCACAGGGAAAGCCAAAGGTGGGGCACAGAAGGACTTAGTGGGGAAGTGATGAAGGCAGAATCCCACCTAAGAAAGGTCACACTGGTCACCTGTGGAGGAATCCCTGAATGAGAGGCAGGGCTAGCAGGCTATGCCTGTCCTTCCAGCACACATTGCAATTTCTACATTTCTATCTACTTCTTTAAGGGTTTTTTTTTTTGCAGTGCTGGAGTTTGAACTCAGGGCCTACACCTTAAGCCACTCCACCAGCCCACTTCTATGATGGAATTTTTTTCAAGATAGGGTCTCACGAACTATTTTGCCCAGGTGGCTTCAAACAACGATCCTCCTGAGTAGCTAAAATTACAGGTAGAAGTCACAGGCTCTGGGCACCTGCTTCCTTATTTACTTATGGTCTCTTCCATACTGGACCTGAGTGCCAGAAAGACAGGATCCTGTCTTGGTAGTGGTTGTCTCTTCAGTGTCCAGTAAACAGTGGTGCTTTCTGAATATTATAGATTGATGAGTGAGCACATGAGCCACAGTTCTGAGCTCAGTTGACCTTGTCCTGAAGAGAGCAAAGTGAGAGCATATAGCTGGAACGCAGGCACCATCTGGCCCTGGAGAGGAGAGAAGGCTGGGAGAAATGATGAAGGGTATGCCAGGCTTCAACTCTAGGAGATAGGGAATTAATTGGAGAGAGGGGCAGTGAGACAGGGTGAATCCTGGGGTTCTGGCTTAAGCAATGAGGGGACCAGTGGTTCCATTTACTGGTGGGCAGGAGGAGAATGAGTTTGGTCTGGAACCAAGTGAGATGGCTGGGGAGGGAAGCATCAAGGTATTAGTGGAAAAACAGTAGCTCAGAGGTATGGTCTAAGCTAGACATGGAGATTTGAGAATTAATACTGTGCAAGTGGCAAATTACATGAATGTATATACAAGAAAAAGTCTAGAAAATGACTTTGCAGAATTCCTACAGCTATGTTGAAGTAAAAAGTCATTTAATGTATTCATTCACAGTGATCCTTGTAATGAAAAAAGTGAAATGGGACTCTTTAAATACAATTTTTAGAAGAATGATGGAGAGGGTGAATTCAACTATAATATATTGTAAGATCTTCTGTAAATGTCACAATGTACCCCAGCACAACAACAATAAAAGTAAATAAATAAAATTTTTATATTTATTTTTAGCGTATAGCTGTCTGTTCCTGCACCTCTTCCCTCTAGGTGGAAATAAATCCACCTGGCACCATAGAAATTTGATCTTCCCTCTGATTTTAGTCTTAAAAATCATCTAGTCTAGTGGTTCTCAAACTGTGGTCCCCAGACCAGCAGTATCAGAATGAACAGAAGCTTGTTAGAAATGGAAATTCTTCATTTCTCCTACCCCACCCAGGCCTACTGAGCTGGAAACTCTGGAGGTGGGGGTCCAGCAATCTGTGTTTTAAATTGGTTTCCAGGTGATGCTGTGCATACTAAAATTTGAGAGCCACTGTTCTGGGCAATTCCATCATTTTGCAGATAAGAAAAAAGAGATAGAGAAATTAAAAGATGGACATGCCTGACATCACACTCTGGCAGTAGTGGGTCTGATGTAGACAGCTGAAGACTGAGGCGTCAGTCAATGGCAGCTGCCCTTCACTGCAGCCAAGGTGTCAGGAAGATATGACAAATCTCAAGGGTTTACCCCAAGTCATTCCATTTCCAGCCTGGCCTTCAACCAGCTCAGAAGTAATGGTATAGACATGACTGGAAACCACTAGGGAGGGACAGCATATTTTCCTTGTCACAACTGCCTCCTGTATGAGTTAGGGCCTGGCCAGGAATCAGAGATTAAATTAGTACTTTGATTAGGGAAATTTTATTATAAAAAAAGTCACCTAGTAAAGCATGGCTAACTCTTAAACCCACACTGCTTGCAGCCAGGTGCCAGTGGCTTACACCTGTAATCTTACCTACTTGGGAGACTGAGGTCCGGAGGATTGTGGTTCAAGGCCAGTCCAGGCAAATAGATCTGACACCCCATCTCTAAAACAACCAGAGCAAAATGGGTTGGTGGACTGGAGGTGTGGCTCAAGTAGTAGAGCACCTGCTTTTGCAAGCCTGAAGCTCTGAGTTCAAACTCCAGCCCCACCAAAAACAATGACAAAACACTGTTCATGACCACAGACTGGCTTCTCCCTGGTAATTTTCTCCACTCTAGATTTCCTTACCCTTACCCATTACCCCCATTACTTTCCTTCCTCCCTTTCTTTTATAGCCACTCTTTATTCTCTGGGCAGTTTCCTCCATTTCCCCCTCTGCTGAGCTCTAGACCTGGGCATCCCAGGTCTGGGATGAATACAATCCCAAAATACAAGTTGCCTTCCTTATATCCTCTCTCATTTGGGGAGGCCATTTTCTTAGGGTCCTCTCCCTCTCTCACCCCACATGCATTTAGCAACACCTAAATGACAAGCTCTGAAATTCATCTGCAACACTCACCTTCAGGCCTTCACTCAGGTCTCATCAGGTCCAGCCTGGACCAAGTCTTCTGGTGTCTCTGTCCCCATCTTGCTCTCCCCTAATCCTTCTTGGGAGGTGGAGGGAGGGGCAATCTAAAAGCCCTTTAGCTCTGAGCATGGTAACTCCCTGCTGCATGCCTTGCCATTGTCAGAATAAAATCCACTCTCTAGGAAGGCACAGGTCTTCTAACCTGGCCCATATTATTCCTAGCAGCACCCTTAATTCCTTAATACACCAATTTGCATGACTGTCACGACTGGGCTGTAAGACCTCTGAGGTCAGGATCATGTCCTGTGCATCTTTAATTTACTGTTATTTAGCAAAATGTCTGGCTATGAGTCCAATAAATGTTTGTTGATGAATGAATAAATGAGCCAACAAATCAACAAGACTCAACTGTAATTGTTACTTGGGGTTAGACCTATCTCTAAATGCTCTACCATCAAGAATATGGTACACATTCGCTTTTAGCATCTGAACTATTTGATTATTTATCTGACACTTGTATGTTTTCTACCGTATTAAATGAGGATCTGTTTAACTGCATGCCACAGTCTGAGGATAGGGCTGTAGAAATGACGGCAGGAGAAAGAGCAAGAGTATAGCCAATGCAACCAACAGTTCTGAGAAGGGAACAGAACTTAATTTTCTCCATTGTACTGTTTAGCACCCTTTACCAAGAGGGCAGAAGTAGCTACTGATGCTTACATATCAACTCCTGTACTCTAAAATGATTCAAAAATTAAATTTTAAAACAAAAACTTTGAAGTTAAAATTGAAACAATTTAAAGAACCTGTTCTGATTTATACACTAGGAAAGACAGTGCTCAGAGTTGTAAAGCCTTGATACTACTGCCTTGCAAATCCATGATAACTAATGGAAAAGTCCTGAAATGAAGGGCCCTCCAGCCTATAGTAGAGCACAAAGCCTGTGCTCCCCTGTCCCCTTCTCCTCCTGGGGGTAGGGCAAATAAGACTTCCTTGAAGCCTCAAACTCTGAAAAAGGCCAGTGTGGACCTCCACTGCCTCTGGATGGCAGAGGAAACTCACATGAAGAGCAGGGGCTGGGGTCAAACCTCTTCTATAACCTTGCATGATGCTTCTGATCCTACTTCCCTTCTGTGGAAAGGGGAATGATACTGCCTATCTCAGGGAATATAAGGAAGGGTAAACAGAGGTCTACATAGTGTTCACCGCAATACCTGCACACAGGTACTCTACTGAGTAACACCTTCTGTTATTATGAGGTGGTGGGTGGTGGAGGGAAATAGAGAAAACAGACCCAAATATGCACTGGGTCTCAAGATTAAGGTTGCTAAAATGGGCTCAGTGGTTCTCTGGTGGCAAGTTAGAATCAGCTAGAGAGCCATTCAAATGTGGGTGCTAGCCTCTACCTATACTGGTTCAAGCAGGACCCCTGCGGGCAGGGCCCAGGCATTTTTTCACTCTCCCCAGAAGCTTCTAATAGGCTGAATTCCTCTGCTAAAGCTAACAAGAGTTGTAGACAAACAATAACCTCTAAGCAGACCACTAACAGTACAGCAAAGGAACATTCCCAGGTCCAGGAGTGAGACCATCTTAGTTTTAGAATTTAAAATAAAAGTCTTCTCTAATCCTGAGTACTGCCTGTTGATAAAATACATCGTAACTAGCCAGGCACCAGTGGCTCACACCTATTAATTCTCACTACTTAGGAGGCAGAGAACTGGAGGATCACGCTTCGAAGCCAGCCCAGGCAAATAGTTCAGGAGACTCTATCTCAGTAATATCCAAAGTAAAACAGGACTGGCAGAGTGACTTAACTGGTAGAGCGCCTGCCTAGCAAGCTGAGGCCCTGAGGTCAAACCCCAGTGCCACCAAAAAAAAATAAATAAAAGACATCATAATTACTAAATCCACAGAAGAAGACACTCTGGAAAAGTTGTAACAAAGCTCAAGTGTTTATTAAGAATTAAAAATACTGTAAATAAGCCATACAGTTCATTTCACAGTAAACTAAACGAACATTTTTTTCTTTTGCTTTACGGCTTTTTTTTTCTCTTTTTTTCCTTTTGTAAGGGCAAGATAGCCATTAAAGAACAATACAGCTCAAAGAGAAAGGGATACAGCAAACAATTACAGAAATGCAGTGCACACATCCTCAATGACAGATAGGGTCAGCCCATAGCAGACCTCTCTATGAACATCATGTTAAAATAAGAGATTTGGCCTACATTCCCCAGGGAGACACCCCATTGTTTTGAGGACAGCTCTCACAATACATTTCTTGGAAGAACCCAAAGACTCTCCTTTTTGGAATCCTAAACCTATGCATTACTTGGTGATCCTCCTAAGAGCTGGTACAGGTCAGGCAAGTCACCAGGGACAGAGGGCTTGAAGGGCACCAGCCTCTGGGCACTGTGCTTTCACATTCAGAACCCTCTGGATTCTTTGCATAGTTACCTTTGAAATCACTAGAAGATTCAGGAATGGAAAAAGACACCTCACCTCTGGAAGTGACCCTCCAGTAGCTGATTCTTTTAAAATGAAAATGAGGGGCCTACCCCTCCCCATTCAGAGCTGACATCTATGAGTTTTAACCAGTTTTAAGTGGAAGACAACAAGTGAGAAAGCTCATAAAAACTTCAGCCAAGAATATAAAAAAATAAGTAAAATGAATTTTCTTTAGACAATTAGAAAAAAAGCACCTCCCCCTTTTTTTTTTAACTTGAAATCTGTCGGCCAGACAAGGGTTTTTTTTTTTTTTTTTGAGGTTAGAATTAATCTGCTTCTGTTAACCCTCAGTTGAAGCCACTGTCATTTTTCTGACAAGAGACACATCCCTTCTAAAAGCCACCTCTTACACACAGGGGCTTGCCCTTCAGGAAACCAACCAAACAAAAACAGAAGCAGTGGGCTTAAGAAACCAATGTATGTGGTAACAACTGCAAATAAGTTAACTGGGCCCAGAACACAATGCCTGGTGTTCAAATAGTGTCTATCATTCTTCAAGGGGAGACAAGAAACTGGGGCAGGGCACATGGGAGGAAACAATACATTTTTTGGTCATGAAAAATTGGACTACAAATCGGCACCCAGCACACAACTCATCTAGATCTTTTCATGAATCTTTTCAACTTTCACAAACAACCTGTCAAGATCGTTTCTCAGGTCATCTAGTAAGCCCTTAGCTGATTCCAGGTTGTTCTCGTTGGTTTCTATTTTGACCGAATAAGCAACCAAACTGTCCACTGCAGTCCTGAGCATTTTCAAGTCCGATTCCACTTGGCTCACTGAGGATTTCAGGTTGTCTAGAGCAGAAAGTCTGTCCAGGATGTCCTGAGGAGGCAGACGGGAGGCCTGGCCTTGGTCCTGACTGAGCAGTGTGTGCACCTGCTCTTGCACCTTTTGCAGCGACTCCACAGTGCTGGGGAGCTCGCCCACACTTCTCTTCAGGTCCTCCACATCACTGTAGAGTGCCAGCTGGGCCTCCCCCAAGCTCCTTACCGTGTAAGCCAGGCCATCCTTGTCTGCCTCGGATGAGGACCCCAGGCCTTCCAGACGACTCTGAAGCATGGCCAGGCGCTGTTCGTACTCCTGGCTCTTTGACAGGAGTGATTCCAGGCTCTCCGTGTTGCGCGCAGAAGTCACCTGCACAGAATGGACTCCATCCTCTACATTCTGCAGCCTGGAGTCCAGTCCCTGACTCTTTTTCTGGAGCACATCTAAGGCATCCGAGTTTTTGAAGCCGCCATCTTCCTCTGGCCTGTGGGCCTCAGCCTTCAGCTGGCGTAGCTCTTCCTCCAGCCTCCTGATCTCCTCAGGAAGACGGGAGGTGGACTCTTCAGACTGGAGTAGCTTCTCGGTGAGCGCCTGCAGGGCAAGGCGCTCCGTGTCCGCAGCTTCCTTGAATGCCTGCTGCTCCTGCTTGAGGCTCACTAGCTCCCGGACCTCTGTGTAGACGTCAGACTCCATGGTCTGCAGGGAGCTTTTGAGAGTCTCAATGTCCTTCTCCCTGGACTTTGTAGAGGTCTGGATCTCCTCTACCTCTGCCTTTAGGGCTTTCAAGTCCTGCTTGTACTCCATGGATTCTTCCAGGGAGGCGACCTTGGCCTTTACATCATTAATTTCCTTCTGGCTCCTCTTCTGGACTTCAGTGAAGATGGCGATGTTGTCATTGATGGACTTGGTGAGCTCTGTCAGCCGCTCCTCCACAGTGTTCTCCAGGGATGTGAAGTCCCGTTCCCGGGCGTCCTTTACCACGTGGATCCCATCTGAGAGGTCTTTGAGAATCTCATTCTGCAGCTTTTGCAGAACCTCACTGATCCGGTTGATCTCACTCTCTCCTTGCTTCACAACTTTCTCTGTGAGGTCCTGCTTATGCTGGGAGCTTCTCAAGATGGACTCAAAGGTCCCAAATGTGGCTTGCAGAGAGTGCACCTGTAACCAAAACCCAGATGTCAGCTTCAGAGAAGAGCTGGAGACTTTTATATGACACAACTATTTTCTGTTTGCACCCTCCAGGTCCCTTCTCTTCTAGACTGGCATAATTTCCCTTTGGGGGACCCTCCTTCTACATGTCGTCAATGACATAGTAGGACCAACCCTAGGGCCCCTCCAAAGCATCAGGGGTAGTTTATTAGCCAGGCCTGACCTATCACCATTTTCCACCTGCCATCTAGAAACCAAACCAGCACAGAGAGAAGCAGAGCTGAGAGATGGCAAGATAAAGTCCCAAGATAAAATCTGAACTCCTGGATACAGCTATCCCTAAAGGAATCTGCTCTTGAACTTTTTAGCATAAGCTAATCAATCTCTCTTTCTCTGTCTCTTTACACCACTTTGGGCTGGATTTCTAGCCCCTGCAACTGGCAAGTTTACACAGGAAAAAAGCTGAGGCACACGGAGCCACTAGGCTGGGATTCTAGAGACAGGGTCTGGGTCTCTGCTCATCAGTTCCCGCTGTGTGGCCCTGATCAAGTCAATGTCCTTCCTGGATCTTGTTACGCTCTGCATGCCACGGCCCAAACAAATCCATAGTGTTCTCTGGCTTTGTAAACACTGTGATCCTATTTGCTGGTGCATACTCATTTTAAATAAATTCTATCTGAACAAGGACTAACCTGAGAACTATCCAAGGCTGGTTTTATATACTGAGAGGCCATGTAGATAACAAACCTTGGCTTTATATTGATGTGACATACGATGCCACCTACAACGCTTAGTGGCAAAAAACACCTTGAGGGAGAAGGAAGCAAAGTCCAGCTGTGTGGCCCTGACGCTGTCCGGTTCCTAGGTCTAACCACCATTTCCCAGAATGCTCAAGACAGAGACATGCCAAGCATCATTTGGCCCTGAGCAGCCAAATTCATAATGTGGAAAACTGTGTAAGTGGAATGGCCCTAGTCAACATTCGACAACTAAATTCATTTTAAAAGGGGGAGGACAAGAAACGTCAGATTAAGAGAAATTGAAGAGATTTTTCAATCAGAAATAATGTGTAGATCTTAAACAGTTCCTGATCAAATCAACTGAAGATAGTTTGAGGGAGAATCAGGGAAATATGAATATGTCTGAGTGTTAAATGATATTCAAAAACCTCTGTTAACGTTGTTAGGTAACATATTCTGTGTTTTACTAAAGGAAACAAAAAGAGTATCTCACACCTGTAATCCCATCTATTCAAGAGGCTAATGGGTGAAGAACATGAGATCAAGCCCCGCTTAAGGAACACTGTAAGGGCCCATAAATATGCATACCTATAATCCCAGTTATGTGGGAGGCAGAAATAGGAGGATGGCAGTTAGAGGCCAGTCCAAGCTTAAAAACAAAAAGCAAGTGAGATCCTATCTCAAAGACCAAGCCAGGCATAATGGTTCATGTATCCAATCCCAGTGATCCAGGAGGTAGACATAGGAGGATCATAGTCCAAGGCAGGCCTGGGCAAAAGCACAATACCCTAGTTAAAAAAATAAGTAAAGTAAAAGGAGTATGGGTGTAGCATCTGCCTAGAGAGTGCAAGGCCCAAAGTTCAAACTCCAGAACTGCCACACATACACTGGCACCAAAAAAAAAAAAAAAAGAAAAAAAGAAAGAAAGAGAAGAAGGAAGGAAAGAAACTTATTAGCTAGAAATAAATCCTGAAATACTTCAGAGTAACTAAACTAACATGTCAGTCAGGGATTTGTTTTAAAACTGTTCCTAGAGCAGTATCCGCTGAGTCTGCCAGGGTAATGCAGGCTCTTCTAAGGGCCTAGAAGTGAACCGTACCCCGAGTCCCTGATGAATCTTCTTGGGAAGGACAGCCAGTCTCTTTGCCTGGGCTATGGTATTTGATGAACTGGACCATTTTCCAACACCAAGAGCAATTGGAGAACAAAAGAGACCAAGTGGGCACCAGTAGGGCAGCAGAGTGGTTCAGGGTCAGACTGCTTGAACTTCCAACCAGAAAAATGGAGGGGGTCTACAAGTGGAATGAAACAGAATGGCAAAATAATAATAATTATCCAAACTAGGATTCATTATATTGTCTTCTTCTTTTGATTACACTTGAACATCACCATGATAAGAAGTTAAAAAAGTAAAATAAAATAGCTTTGACACTTTCTAGCTGGGTGATCTTGGGCAGGTTACATGGACTATGGACTGTCTGTGCCTTGGTTTCCTCAGCTATATGAAGGGAAGAAAAATAGTACCTGACTGATAAGATGTCACTGTGAGAATTAAATGAGCTCATATACGAAAACTGCTTCACTGTGCCCAACACACAGTGGATGCTCAATACACAGTGTCTACTGTCTTCATTACTGTTTCATCTTTATTCTGAAATACCTCAAAAGGATTCCTAGCACCAGCCTCAGTCAAAGGCAAAGGGCAGGAGGAGAATATGAAAACACACAGGAATGTGAACAGAGCACCTGGATTCTAGTTCCATCCACTCAGTGAGCACAAAGAAGCCATATTTGCTCTCCAAGTCCTGGGTTCCTCATCTGTTAGCAAACAGGTCTTTCCAGCCCCTTCTATCTCTTCTAGTCTGTGATTTTAAGATATATCAGAATAAGGTTCTCAGGGACTCCAAAACAGTAGACAGTTTCCCTGCCCAACCAAATACAACCTGAGGTGTACAGGACACTTTGAGAAGATACTGGGGAGAGCTCATTTCTAAAACTGGGTTAACTGAATCACAATACCTGTCTGTTCTAAGCAGAGTGCTCAAGACAGATGTGAGCAGGCAAGCACTGTACCTGCAACATGGCAGGCATGCATCCAGCATCTTCTCAATGAAGCAAAGAATGACTAAAGCCCAATGTAGACTGGGCTGGTCCATTTCCACCTAATCCGTGACTGTTACCCCTAGCCCAGACTGACTTTACAAATGGTTATGAAGGGGATTCAGTAAGACGTTACAGATAAAACCAAGCCAACCAGCCCCCAATGCTATTAAAAACACAGTGTCCCCCACTGAAGGTGATATGAGGTCATCTTTATGTGCAGAGGCTCATAATAGTCAGTATGTACTGGATGTAGCTTTTCTCCAAACAGATGTGGGATACCCAGTAAGTGGTAAATACTTGGTAAGATGCCAGAAATAAAATAATGGCTAGGACAGGAAACCTACTCTCAAGGAGCCTCACTGGTGGGGGGGGTGGCTGGATTGGGTGTCAGCAGCGATGGCTAATGTTCAATGGGGTGCTTACTGTGTACCAATAACTATGCAAAATATAACTGGCAGAGTCAAGCATCAAAATCTCAGGATATCTGATTCCAGAACTTGAACACTTAAACTACTCTGTGACGTGCTCAGAGCAGCTGCCAGCACCCAAGAGCCCTGACTCCTTATCTGGAGAATCAAGACCAGAAGACAAAGAAATACAATGGAGAATTCACTCTACAAAAGTACCTCCTCTCATTAAACTGTTCCTACCAGCCTAAGCTACTCCAGCAATTGCTTACGCCACCTTTGGTCAGCCACAGCAACACAGGCTCTTCTGAGGGGCTGAAGCTTAATTGTCAACATTTTCAGAAGTCCTGGACCCCCTTGAGCCTGAGTCTTCTGGGTAAGGATAGCGCCTCTTTCCTGTGCTAATGGTATTGAAATGACAAGGGCCATTTTCCCATACTGAGAGCATCTGGAAAACAAGAGGCACCCAATTCCTACTCCAGCCCCAGCTCTACCATTTAGTCTGTGACTCTGAATGAGTTACACAGCCAGTCCTGGCTCAGCTGCCCCATCTGTGAAATGACACTGGGAGAACTGAATCATGGCTATGAAGCACTAATGGAATACCTGGCCCGTAGCGAACACTAGTTATGAACAGTAAGACTGCAAGTTCATTTCCCTGCTGAGAACCCATCTCACCTCCCGCCCCTACCAAGTCTCAGAGCTACACAGGAGTTTAAACTTAAGGTGCCAGAGGCCAATTGTGACTGGCTCCTCAGTGCACAGTAACTTACTCAGTGGCTCCCTAGAAGACACAAACACACTGTGGCAAGTCCTAACCCTGTTCTGAGCAGGCTGAGGTCCCAAGTCAATGGAACAAACATTTGTTGAGCACCTCCAATGCAGTAGGGAAAGACAATGAAATAAAGAGCAAAGTGATTAAGAGGTTCTAGTGGTTACACTGCAGTTTTAGTCCCAGTCCTGCTGCTCACTGTGTGACCACACATTCTGGAACCCCTCACTCTCCTCATCTGTGAAACTAGACTGATAATAGCACTTACTTCTTGGAGTGGTTGTGAGAGTCAACAGATAATGTATTTTCAAATACTTAGCCCAATGCCTAGCACATAGTAAGTGCACAATAAACAGGAGACACAGAGTAATAGCTGGATCACACTTACTTACAAAAAAAGGTGCTCACTATTTCAATAGCTTTAGAGCCAGGCACATTCTTAAAAATTTGGATGGTACCTCTCCTTCACTGTGTGGATGGGAAATTGAGCCCCAAAGAGGAAGGTAATCTGTACACAGCTGAAACAGAGCAGGATTGAGAGCCCAAAAGGAGGGATTACAGAAGAGATAAGGAGGAAGCATGGGACTAACACCCAAATTCTTCAACTTGGATTCAAGACCTCAACTTCCAACTTCCTCTCTCATAATTTCCTATATGTTACTCTGCCACAGGGAGGGTAGCCATCTCCTGTTCCTGGAGCATGTATGTACAAGACTTCCCCCGTACCTGTGTGTTCATATCCCTTCTCTCAACACTTCTCACCATCAACTACTGGTACTGCCCGAGTATGGGGATACAGGCAGGCAGACTCAGGGAAACTCCACACCCTCCTCCTTGGCAACCTGCGCAGGAGTTACCCTTGACTGACAACTACTTCCGTGCTGATTCATGAGTATGATCTGTGCCTTTCGCTCCTCTGTGCCCTATGGAGGCACAGCGCCTACGCAGAGCTGTATGATTATCAGACTTCAATAAATATTATGATTGATAAGCAAGTGGGTGGACGGAAGAGAGGAACGGGGCTGGTGATTAGGCTCCAGCAGGATGTCTATTTTTTAAGGATGATATGACATTCAGGATAGGCAAAGCAGCACTGCCTACTTAATTCTCTTGGAAAAGTCACCTCCCTTGGCCTGCAGCATAGCAGGCTGACTCACTCCAGTTGCTCTACCAGTCTTAAGAGGAAATTCTAGTGCTGCACGCTCAACAAAAGTAGGGACTTGGCAGGACCTGCAGCATGCTGGGAAAAGGAGACAGCAGTTCCGGCTCAGAAGTGGCGGGATTTTTTGTTTCAGTCCTGCAACCAACTTTCTCTGAGCAATGACATGGTAGAAGATGGAGGGAGAATGCAATCCAAGGGGCTGCACTTGGTCTGGAAAAACCACGAAAGGGTTTTGCAATTTTGCCTTGAGTTGGATCCAGCCATCCCTGAGACAGGCCCCTAGGGACTCTTAACTGGGCAGTGGCCTAGACTTTGCCATACAATCTGCCACTCACTCATCAGCTGGGCTCTTTGTCAATTCACTTAATCTCTCTAAACCTCAGTTTTCTAGTCTGGAAAATGGAGTCAAAACCATCAGTCTCCCTCTCTCCCTTCCTCCCAGGGTGGCTCTATGGATTAGATGATATGTGAGTAAGCCCTCTACACCCCACATAAACGAATCTACTAGTACTATTCTCCAATATGACCTAATATTTTTGGCCTTTCCTTTCCTCTAAAGCTAAAGTAGGCTACTGCAATGGCCCACATGGGCACTCTAGCCCAGTAAAGGCCAAGGGGCCTAAAGATAGAAACTATTTCATCTGAACTTACCAAATGACTAAGAATACTAGTTTTTCCTTCCCCAAAGTCTAATAAAAACGGGCTCCGATGTCTCTCTCCACCGGCAGAGCCAAGGTGCGGCCTTGCCCGAGGCATCCAGGGATGGATGCGCCGGCGTCCCTTCCAACCTCCTTTTCAGACAACTCTGCCCATTCAGCAGTTCCTAATCCAAAAAGAATGGACTCCCCAGAGCCTGCCGGTTTCCTTACAGGTCACCGCTAATGTCCAGTGACAAGCCCTTGGCCCACCCTTTCCCACGGGCCTGGCCATCGTCGCAGCGGTCCATCCCTCGGGCCCATTCCTCCGTGACCATTAACAAAGGGGGTCTTGGGACCTCCGGGGAACGACGGACAGCGGGATTGGGGCCACGGGGCCTGGGCAGGCAGGCCGGGAGTGCACGAGGGGGCTCGGGGTCCCCCGCCAGTGCGGGATGGGGGATCGGGTGTGAGAGGGGGGTACCCACCTTCTGCTCGACGCCCTGCAAGCCCTGGCCCAGCTCCTCCCTTTGCCGGGAGAAGTCCTGGTGGCTACGCCGGACCTGCTGGACCTCCTCCAGGACGTGGTGGACACACCAGCCCGAGAAGGCGGCCGCCGCCACCAGGGCGAGGTAGAAGAGAAAGTTGAGCACCCGGCCGAGCCTGCGGGAGCAGGACGCCGGGGACGAGGCGCCGGCGGCGGTGGCCGAAGACCTGCCGCCGCCGCGGTGGCCGCCCTTGCCGTGCGCCTGGTTCTGCGGCGGGTGCGGCGCGGGCGGCGGCGGCGGCGGCTGCTGTTGCTGCTGCTGCGGAGCCGGTGGCGGCTTCTTCGCCACGTCATCCGCGCCGCCCGACGGGTGGGCGCCCTTCTCCGAGGGGCTCCCGGCGCCGTGGCCGCCCTTGGAGCCCCTTTGTTTGGCCGAGGGCATGGCGGCGGCGGCGGCGGCGACGGCGAGGCGAGCGGGGGTGGGGGGCGCGCGGCCCGGGAAACTTGCTGGGGCTCCCCCGGGGCTGAGCGAGCGGCACGCGGGCGCAAGCTGGCGTCGGAGCGGCCGAGAGCGCGGGCGGCGAGGAAAGAGGCCGGCCCAGGAGGAAGGAGGAGGAGGAAGGAGGAGGAGGGGGCCTGCCGCCGCCGCGGCGCCGACCCCGCCTCCCGGGAAGGGAGGCCGAGCGAGCCGAGCCGGGAGAGCCTGCCACGCACGCCGGCCGCCGGCGGCCCCTCCTCCCGCCGCTACGACCCCTCGAGAGAGAGAGGAGAGAGAGAGAGAGAGAGAGGAGGGTGGCCCAGGTGGCCGAGCGGCGGGGGCGCCCACCGCCCGGGCTGGCGGCCCAGCAGCGTCGGAGGGTCCCCGGGGTGGGTGGCTGGACGGCCGAGGTGGGGTGGTGGCCCTGAGCACTGGGCCCAGCGCGAGGGAGGAAGTGGAGGGCGCCCCTGGGGTGGGGGTGAGGGGCGGGCGCAGAACCCCTCTCTTTCCGGCCCGGGGGATCTCCCCACCCCCACCCCAGGCCGTCCTGCAAGTCCGCGGCGGCTTGGGCCTTGTCTCGTCCCGTGAGTTTGAAGGCACAGGCCTCAAGGGCTTGTCTGTAAAAGCCAGTGGGCTTCGCAGGCATGTTTGCTGTGAGAGTGGCTGGCCAAGGCCACGCAGTTAGGGAGCGTCCCTTAGTTAGCCCAGCTGGTCTGCTGGGGACGGCTCTTTTTCAGAAACCCTCTTGATTCAGTTTTCCTTTAGGGGGTCACACAGGTTTTCCACAGTCCCTACTCCTGACAGGCGCCGGACTGGGTGCCCAGAAGCCCGCAGTAGCCACACGGAGAGGGACACAGCTCAGGCTTGTCAACTCTGCTTTTGTAGAGGTGAGCTGTTAAAACCTCACAAAAGACCTGAAAGGAATTGTTTTTCCCATTTTGTAGGAAGGAAACTGAGGCTGAACCCCACTGATTGGCTCAAGGTCACACACAGCCATGATTTGAACCTAGTTCTGCTTCAGCCAAAGCTGTGTGGCTTAATCACCACCAAATGGGAGGAAACTGGGGCCCAGGGAAGTTAAGCAACATGCCCACTCTCACTCAAGATCATTGGTTCCCCTGGCAGGCATAGGACTCCCCTGCTTCCCCATTGAATCTGCTTCCTCCTGTGTGCTTGGCATGTGTTTCTTCTTCTTGTACCACCTTCCCAATCTGTTTAAGAAAAATAAATACTTCCTGTCCTTAAGGCCAAGCTCAAATACCACCACTTTCATACTTTCCCTTCTTAACACCACTAAAACTACCTCTCACAGGACATAGCAAATAATTGCAACAAGAGTCATTTTATATATGTGTGTGTGTGTGTGTGTATGTATTACATATGTTCACATATATATTACATATATAATATTTACATCATATACTTGTATAGCAAAGCCTTGTTAAGGTCCCACTATAAACCAGACAGATGTGTGTCAACGATAAGTCTCTCTTCCTTTGAGGATAGGAAGCAACCATTGCTTACGCTTCTCTTTGTATCTTCGCTTATAAGATGCTTTTTAAAATCTAGTGAATGAATGAACACGTATGTGCCGGCCCTAATGGAATCTGCATTGCACTTGGAGAACTATGCAGGAACATGCCAATGGCTGACATCTGAGAGGTGAGAATAGAAATATAAAGAGAACTTGGAAGGCAAACCTTGGGCTGTACATAGGGTACAAAATGAAGAATGATTTGAAGAGTTGATTTGCATAGGAGGACACAGGGAGGATATTTCTGGGGCGGAAGTGGGGTGAGCCCAGAACACCTGTCTTGGAATAAAGGGTGTGTATTGCATATAGAGATGAGCTGTGTGGAGTGAGGCCACATTGCAGAGGACCATAGAAGCCAGCCATTCAGGCACAAGACACACTATCAGTGTGGGAGGCCAGAGTAAATGAGCAGTTTCTAGACTAGAACCTGCTATAACATAATGATCTGCCCCAGTCAGAGAGGAATGTCTCCACATCAAGGGAGAAACAGAAGTTATAGTAGAAGCCTCCTACAGGGCACAGGACTTTGACCCACAGGGTGCAGAGACAGCAGAGGAAAACCAAAGACTTAACGCAACTGAAGGTTGAGAAGAACCTTGTTTCGAAACGATTCAGGTAAGTTTGAGTTATGTTTAAAATGATGCACAAAAACAGACCGCTCTTCTTCAGGCAGTCATCCATGTTAAGGGCAAAGACAGCAACAATGTAGAGAGGCTTGCTGGGCCCAGCCAAACTCTGGCCTGGAGCAGAAGCCCTGCCTACTTTTTGAGATGTGATTGTGTCACCAAACTCTGTGACCTTGAGAAGTGCACTCTCTACTCTGGACTTCAGGGTCACCCCTTCTGTAAAGTGTATCTCTAAAGAGCTCTCTTATTATTGCATAAATCTACTTCTAAGAGAAAATAAGCCTCTGTTAGCAAAAATAATTCAGTTACAGTTAGATTTTTGTAAAAGTTGATATACTGCAGGCCAGAGATGAAAAGGAATGGTTTCTCAGCTTTTAGCCTCTGTTGAATAGTGGGGAAAGGAGATGGTTACCATTTTCAGGGTTTTCCTCTCATTCACTGGGAGGCAGTGAGTATAATGGTTAAAGACAGAGGCTCTGGAATAGACTGACTTGGATTCAAATTCAACTGCATGACTGACTGCAGTGTGACCCCTCTGAACCTCTGTGTCTTCATCTATAAGACAGGAGAACCACTTCACAGGGTTGTTGTGAGGATTTGATGAAAGACACCGTATGATACTGGGTTTGTAGCAAGGCTTGGTGAAGAAAGGGCAGCTAACACCATTTGCAGAATCACTGGGGGCAAGTATAGCTTCACAGAGATTCTGTGTCCAGATTTCAACGGTTTCCTTTCATCATTATTTCTTGGAGCTCCCAACACCATATGTGGCTTACATACCACAGGCTATGATGTGTTTAACTTTAAAAGCGGGCAGTGTTTTCCTCTGAAGTAGGGCTCACTCCACTGTGGCATTTGGTTACACCCAGCGAAGGCTGATGAGCAGTTGTGGAAGTGTGTCGTCTACAGCAGGAAGGAACTTAGAGACTTCTACTCTCCTGCCCCATTTTCTGAATCAGCACATCATAATTTAGGGAGTTACCCTCTCTTTTTCTTCCTGATTTCATCTCCATCCCTTTTCCTCCTTTCCTCCCTGAAAGTGTGTAGGATAGTCAGGAATGTGGGTGAAGAAGAGGAGGCAGAGATACCCCTCTGGGCATCTAGCTGTGCCAGGACATACCTCCGAAAACCCTTTGACTGCATGGACTGTAAATTATAAGGTTGAGCTCTGTTGGTTTCCCACATTTCAGTCAGAATGCCTAAATAGAAGCCCCCAGGAATGTCAATTGCCTCTTCTCTGTTCCAGGTTGATAAGGCCTTCAGAGCCTGAACGCTGTTCAAACTGAGTACAGTTTGGGCCGGGATAGAGGCCCTCCTTCATAATATGATTTTGGAGAGCTAGGATAGACCCTTTCTCTTTCCGCTCTCCTGTATCCAAAGCAACATATTAGCAAATCTTGTGGACTTCAGCTTATATCCAGCATCACTTCCTGTGACCCCCACCACAAGCTACACCACTAATGCAATCACCAGCAGCTCATAGTTGGGTTACTAAAATAACCTCCACACTGGCTCCCTGCTTAAATACTTGCTGTCTTGTCATCTCTTGTCAGCACAAAAGCTAGCATGGGTCCATTATAAAGCCAGAGTTTTTACAATGATCTCTCCACCCCCATGTTCTTCCCGATGCAGCCTTTCTGATCTAATTAATCCCTTTACTCACTGCCTTCCAGCCACACCAGCCTCATTGCTCCACATGACAAGGATGCTTCTACTTCAGGGCCTTTGTAATTTTGTTTACTGTGCCTGGTCAACTTCACCCCAGGGTATCCCCATGGTGGTCTCCTTCACTTTCTCAATTCAAATGCCACCTCGACTGTCCTGTATAAAATACCAACTCCAAAATACCCCCAAATACCCCAAAACTGTCTGTCTTTATCTGCTTTATTTTCTCCCTAGTGTTTTTCTCTGACATACTACTTATTTGCTAATTTAATTATTACTAGCCAGCTCTTCTCATTAAAGTAAGTTCCATGAATGAGAACTTTATTTAGCTTAGTCTTCTATCTCCAATGCCTAGAACAATGACTGGCACATTATAAGTATTCAATAAATGTTATGAATATCACATTATTAAAATTCCTCTATCTAGGGCCTTCCTTTTCATAAGATGACCATAAGGGAGAGCAGCAGAGGGATCTCTCAGCTTCGACATCATGACGGGGAAGTTGGTGATGACGCTGATGGGAATGACAAGATGATGATGGTGATGATGGGGATGGGGTGGGGATGGTGGTGATGATGATGGGGGGTAGTGATTGTGAGATGATGGGATGGATGTGATAGCAGGATGTGGTAGTGATGGGATGGCGATGATGGTGTTGATGAGATGACCACAATGGCTATGACAATGAGAGGATGATCACTAACACTGTTGAGCTGCAAAGGAACAGCAGTAACACATGCCCTTGTAATCATTAACATTTAATAATCACTTACTGTATGTGAGGCAATGTTCCAGGGGCTTTACATACATGACCTCCTCTCATCCACAGTGAATCTTTGATGTTGGTACCATGGCTGTGCAGATCCAGTTTACTGATGAGAGTGGACAACTTACTCAACGTGACACAGCTTGAGAATTGCAGGGGACAGGCTAGAATCCAGGCAATTGAAAAGCTCACACTTAATTAACACACGAATATACAGACAGATAAGAAGACCAAAGTGTAATTAATCCAAGGCCATTCAGATAAAATCCAGATTCTTGGTAAGCATCAGGAATCTCAAACTGGTAATGGAAGGGCAGGGCCACATCTCAACCTGCCATTGGCAGCTCACCTCTGCAGCTACTCCTCTTACTATGCTGCAGATGGACAAATTTTATTCCTTAGGTGGGCTGTAAGCAGAAAAGGAATCATGAGGACAAATTTTATTCCTTAGGTGGGCTGTAGGCAGAAAAGGAGTATCACACTTTTAAAAATCCATCATCTAGCTCCTGCTCCCCTCTCTAATCCTGTCCTATTCTATGTTTAGCCACACTGAGCTTCCCTGAAGTTTCCCTGATTTGCATCCATTCAGGAACTCAGCTTCTTGACCCTTCTCCTATCTCCATTCCTGATCTGGATACCTGCAGCTCCCAGATGAGTCATAGCATCACTGTAATTGCCTGTTTACTTACTACCATTCACAATAGAACTTACAGGGCAGGGACTATGACCTGCTCCTTTTTTTATCTTTGGTAGAAGGAAGTTTGCCTGTAGGAGGCACTCAATAAATGATAGATGAATGAGTGGTTGGATTGGTGGATGGATGATGTATTAGTTCGCTCAAGCTTCCAAAACAAAAATAACATAGACTTAGTGACTTTAACAACAGATATTTGTTTTCTCACAGTTTTTGAGTCCAGAAGTCCAAAATCAAGGACTCATCAGGTTTGGTTTCTTTTGGAACCTCTTTCCTTGGCTTGCTGATGGTCACCTTCTTAGTGTGTGTGAGTGATCTTTGCTTTGGGCACATGCATCCCTTGTGTCTCTCTATGTGTCCTCTTCTTATAAGGACACCAGTCAGGGTGGATTAAGATCCATCCTACTAACCTCACTTCAACTTAATCAGCTCTTTAATGACTGTCACCAAATGCAGTAACATGATAAGGTACTAGAGGACTTCAACAATATGAATTTGGTAGGGACATAATTCAGCCTATAACTCATGGGTGAATGGATATAATACATGATTTAGAATGCTAAACTGGTTCTCAGCACCTGAATTGTCAGGGTACCCACCCTTTAGGTAAAGGGGATGTTGGGAAAGCCTTAAAGCTTAGTAAAAATGGGTATTATATGTAAATGTGATGTTTTATGAAAGACTCAGATTGCATTATAAATATATGTTACTGAGGTAACCAAAAAAAAAGGATTCCTAAGTAAATAAGGTGAAGTATGTCTAACAACCCTACTCCCCAGACACCGTTTTCATCCTGCTCCTAAACTTGCTAAAGAACCTGCCATATCTTCCTGTCAGAATCAAGCCATGATACCAGGAGGGGGGTTGGAAGTGTGAGAATCCTACTTCCCCATCTACCTAGGAGTCTTCTGAGCCTGCCTATCTCCTGCCTTACAGCCATCTGCAAGCCTTTGTTCTTTGTTTAAATTTTCCCCACCCCACCAAACCAGAAGTCTCAAACAACCTCCTTCCATAGGAAAATTTAGTCCCTGACTACCCTTCCCTGACCCAGCCAGTCTTGTCATCATTTGGGTTCCTAAAAATGAGGAATAGTGGTAAGCATACAGATTGGGTTTGGTCCTATCTGGAAAATTTACTATATGTGCGGTTCTGGTAACTTATCTTATTTCTCTAGGCCTTAGTTTCCTCAATTTTAAAGTAGCATGACTAATTCAGAATCCATGAGAAGTAATGAATATCAAAAGGGCCATTATAACTGTAAGTTACATATATAGTTATCCTTGAGATGTGCCCACTAAGTCCAGCCCCTCTGTCATTCAGAGCCTATCTGGGTATGTCAGTCATAGAAAAAGCAAAGATAAACCTCTACAAACTAGGATCCACATGCCTTAGGGTTGTACTGTGGTTTTAATGAAATAATATCTGTAAAGCACCCAGCATGTTTTATTTCAGAAGAATGGCAATTATGATATAGGTAATTTAATGTATTATCTCTACCAGGCCATAGTCCTCTGGATGACAAAACCTAGCCTGCCTCGTTCACTGTATTATCTTGCTGCTGCTTATCATTGGATGGGGCACATAACTGACAGAAAGTATCTCATTCAATTCATGCACTAAACAAATTTGAGAATCTGACCTATGCAAGGGAGCTATAGGGGTGAACAAAGCAGTCCAAAGTCCACATCCCCTGGATCCCTTAGGCTAGCAAGGGAGACCAGACAACAGCACATCATTTCAAATACAGCTAGGTGATACTAAGTGCTAAGGGTGACAAGTGAAGTGGAAAAGGGGAACTGAATGGTGCTAGTGGTTATACTTTAGTAGTCACAGAGATATGAAAAGGTGACATTTGAGTAGAGAAGGGAGAGTGCCAGCCAAGAAAACACTGGAAGAAGAGCCTTCCAGGCAGAGAAAAGAGCCAATGCAAAGACCTGTGTTGCATCAAAGAAAGGAGGTAGGTTTAGTTGATGTGAGTGAGCTATTCATTCAACAAGTATTTGTAGAGCCCCTACTGATCAAATAAAAGATTAAAGAGCCTGATGCCTGTCATATAGCCCCATAGCATATGTGGCTATAATCATTATCATTCTCATTATCAACTATTACCACTATCTCTTCTACCACCACTGCTACCACCTAGTAACCAGCACAAGACCTAGCACATAGTAAGAGACCAGAAACTTAGGGAACTGGATCCCACTGACCTGGGTAGGTCAGTGTCCCTAACCATTAACCGCTGGCTATCCCTTGAAGTTCAGTGGCATGGAAGACTCATTGTTTCCTTATGCGTTTTGCTTTGAAAGTCCTTAGGTCTTAATGTGATATCAGAATTGTGTATAAATGCAGTATGATATCCCCTTGGTTGAATTCCTCAACATTAAAAAAGATAGGGAGGATTGGAGTTTGAATTGTGACTTCTGATCACTTCCCTGAGCCCCTTTATGCTATAGGGCCTTATCTAGCAGGGGCAAAGCAGAGCAGGTGCCTAGGCATCATCAACTTTGGAATATCACCTGGGACCAATGGCCAGGGCTAGAAGCTTGCTGCTTTAAAGTCACATTCCCCTTGGAAAGAGTAGAGGGAGCCAGGAAACTTGAGCTCACCAGAAACTCCCAAACACTGATGAGCGTCATAGTAACGCACGAGACTTGTACAGTGTGTAGAAAAGATTGAGAGTCACTAATGAACTCGATCTAAGCTTGTGCCAACCAGGTGATGTGAAGTCTCTTAGAAAGGGCACTGTTTGCTGATATGGAATAACCTTGTTCTTTATTCACAGTGAGAATCAGCATAATTAATATCCTTTTGTTTCAATAAAGCAGGTCCCCTTGTTTTTCTTTTAAGGGAGAAAAACACCCTATTCTTGATCCATTTCTCTGACATCCAATGAAGGAGAAGCAGAAGAATACAAGAACTCCATTGATAGAAGGCTTACTTTCATCTTCCACAGCTCAAGATAGTCATCATTAGGGACTTCCAATACCCCATCCTACATCCTGGGTTTTAGGGTGTAATCAATGTACCAAGAAGGAGGGCTCTTCTTCACCATCCCAATGTTACCTCTCCTTGTTCCTAAACACACCCTCCCTGTGCCAGGCAGGCTGGCATCTTTCTCTCTCCCCTCTCTTGTACCATACCAGTTCCTGTCTTCCAGGAGGAATGAGCTCTTTCCTCCTCTCCACCCAACCAAAAGCTGAGCACTGGCTTTAGAATAAGAAAAACAATCTCATTTAGAGAAAAACAAGGCTTGGGTTCAGAGTATCATAGCTGTTTACCTAAAGTCACACAACTAGACCCTAGCAAGAGTCAGAGACCACGTGTGTCTGATTCCAACTCTCTCAACCATAAATACTACCTCTTAGATGGGTGACTTCCAAGTAATGCTGATCAGCATTACAACATAAATAGTTGCTGTCAATTTATAATACAGGACAGCATGAAAAATTGGTTTTAAATGATCACTGTGTAGAGCACAGTTCCCAGGTGCTTGTCAAACAGAAGAGATACCAATAAATATTTGTCAAATCACTGATTGAATATCAGTGGTATGAAGTTAAGGCAAGTGGATCTTCTGAGAAGGACTGGTATTTTCCATTCTCAAGAGATGAAAATCTTGGCTCTGTAAAGACTTGCATGAGGAATTGTCTTGTATAAAAATGACTGGGGCTATGTTATTTTCTTAACAGTTGACCTTGGTTCACAAGCTACACTGCCCAGGGGCTGGGATTATATTTGTGGCTGAGCTGAGGTGCACTGTACTAGAGCCAGGTTTCACCTCTGCCAAGTCATGAAGCTAGGAAGCTGTGACGCTATAGGGGTGCAAAGCTGAGGCCTGCATGCAGGTGGGGCTTCTCTCAGAGTCTCTTAACACGTGCAGTGTCTGTTAGGTTTCTGAGACCTTGGGATTAAAGGACAACTCCAATCTCTTTCCCTTTCTCATCTGGACATGTATTTGGCATGTTTTCTCTGGAAGTATCTTGCATCTTCTTATCCCAAAGGCAGCCATGAGAGATATCCTGGCCTGGGCCAAAAGCTCAGTGGGGAAAATTCACACAGCTGACAGGTGCTGAGCCAGGTGGTTCACACTTAAGTTTCCCATTGACTCATCACAAGCCTATTAGGTAAATACTAAGTTTGTTCTGCCTGAATTCAAATCTGGCTTTTGGGGTGTTATCAATGTGCCAGGCAAGAGGGCTCTTCTTTTGCCACACCAATATTGTCTTTCTTGATTCTAAGCACACCCTTCCTTCACAAGGCAGACTGCCTCCTAAACCTATAAAAAAAAAACACCTCTCACCTCCCTGTCTAACTAGCTTTATGTCTCACAGTCTCCTGGATCAGTAGTGCCTGGGGAGCTTTAAAAAGAAAGAGATGGACTTCAGCCCAATATCAGACCTATTAGCGGTAAGGTCCAGGCATGAGTATTTCTTTTCTTGGGTGGGAGTTGGGGGAGAGTGTTACTGGAGTTTGAACTTGGGGGCCAATGCTTGCTAGACAGGCATTCTGTCATTTGAGCCACTCCGCCAGCCCTTTTTTTATGTTGGTTATCTTTGAGATAGGGTCTCTCTATTTGCCCAGGCTGGCCTTCAGCTTCAGTCCTCCTGGCTATCCTCCTGATCTCTGCTTCCTGAGTAGCTTGGATTATAGGCATGAGCCATTGGTGCCCAGCAGCATGAGTACTTCTTTCAAGCTCCCCAGTCAAGAGGTATGTCCATCCTTGGTTAAGAGTCACTAAAACATACCTATTCTTCATTCCAGTCAAAGCCATTCCAGCCATTTCCCATGCCAAATTCTCTAAGTTAAGCAACAGTTGACCTGAAACAAACCTCACCTCATGTCTCCATTGATCAAAATTCTGCCTATTGTCTCTACACAGATCAATGGAGAAGGGAAGACTTTAGGAGCTGTTAAATGTTTGGAACAAACTTAGTTGCTCAGTCCACACACCATAATAAATCACAAATTAATTAAACACTTGAAAAAGTTTCATGCCCAGGAAAATAGAAAATATATAAAATGAATCATTTTTTAAAATTTGGTGGGGGAAATGGAATTTCTGAACACGGAAGGAAAAGATCTGGTTGACAGGGGAAAGTAGACCAGTTTTAACTACATAAAAATGTAAAATGTGGGGAGGAGGCTAAGGGAGAGAGATGGGGGTGCTGATGGGGCAATGTAAATAATGTACAATATAAGTCTAATCAGAATTGTCACTACAAATCCCCCCCATATAATGAATATATCCTAATAAAAATTTATAATAAAAATGTAAAATGACATTTGTAAATAAATATAAGAACATATTGGAAACATTACAAATATGAAAGCATGTAGGAAAATTTGTTGTAACTATGCAAAAAGTATATTGTCATTTTAAAAGGCAAATAGACAGTATGTACTCTGAAGATGGGAGCTTTCTCTATCGTGCATCTTATTTCCTATGATGCTTGACCTAAGATGGAGATGAGTAAATATTTGTTGAATGAAGAAATAAAAACTAACTTAAAACTCCAGAAAATAAGTGGGCAAAAGGACATGAACATAATTCACAAAAAAGGAAATAAGATTATTTAACACATAGCTTATTGCTAACCTACTTGTGATATAAAGATGGAAGTACTTAAAATGCCAATGGATTATTATTTGTACCTGTAAAATTAGCTGAGATTTTTTAAAAACACCTATAAAATATAAATGCTTACAGAGCTTGTGTAAGCTTCATGCTGTCATTGATTTGGACACTTTGGAGTCTAGTAGAAATGGGAACAAGGTTCTGGTGGCATCTCTGTCATGGGAGTCTCTGGTTTGGATATGAAGTGTCTCCCAAAAGGCTCATGCGTTGGAGCCAGCTGGTGGTGCTTTCAAGAGATGATTGAATCTTGAGGGTTCTGACCTAATCAATGGATTAATCCCTTGATGGAGTCATAATTTGGTAGCATTATTGGGAAGTGGTGGAAACTAGGATGTGGGGCCTAGTTGGAGGAAGTAGGTCACTGGGGGCATGTCCTTGAAAGCTAAACTTTGTCCCCAGTCCCTCCATCTACCTTTCTGCTTCCTGGCTGCCACGAGGCATACATTTCACAACCCTGTTGCCATTATGCTGTACCTCACCTTAGGCCCAAAGCAATGGAGCCAGCTGACCTTGGACTGAAACCTCTGAGCCAAAATAAATCTTTCCTCCTTTAAGTTGTTTCTCTCAGGTATTTTGTCACAGTGGTGAAAGACTGAATAACATGGGGAAGTACTGGTTTTATCTGACCAGCACCTCTTCCTCTCTCCATCTGATAGACCTCAGGATCCTCAAGCAGTACACCTACCTTCTGACCCAAGGGGAAAGTCAGTCAGTACACAATTAAGTACTGGCCAACCTTCACTAGAATTTTTTTTTTTTTTGGTGGTACTAGTGTTTGAACTCAGGGCCTCATACTTGCTAGGCAGGTGCTCTACCACTTCAGCCACTCCATCAGCCCTGTTTTTGTGTTGGATATTTTTGAGATAGGGTCTTGTGAACTATTTGTCCAGGTTGGCCTCAAACCACAATCCTCCTAATCTCTACCTCTTGAGTAACTAGGTTTATAGCTCTGAGCCACAGGTGCCTGCCCTTTACTAGGATTTTTTAAACCAGTGCTGAAGCCCTTTCTTGTGGCTGTGAATTGGTGGGGAAGTGACTCTGGAAGTTGCTGCAGCCATGTCTCTTGAAACATGGAGAGAGGATCTGGAGTAGGATCAATAGTTTGCTTTGGAGAGAGAACCCTACTGGTGTTAGTTGCTGTGGTTTCCATCTTTGCTGATGTCATTTTCTGTGTCTCTGTTCTTCCCATATGTTGAAGTGAGTGACTCATTCTGTTCCTTCATGTGCTAGAGTGGGCTTCCTCTGGCTTGTAAGAGCCTATTGCTAAATGTTTAGGAATTGTGTAAACTGTTTGTTAACTAGTTGGACCTTGAAATGAGCCCTACTGGAAGAATCTTTAAAATCTGTGACACTATAAACCAGGGCTTTTTTCCTTCCTTCCTTCCTTCCTTCCTTCCTTTCTTCCTTCCTTTTTTCCTCCCTCCTTCCCTCCCTCCCTCCTTTTCTTCCTTTCTCCTTCCCTCCCTCCCTCCCAATTTCCTTCCCCCCCTCCCTCCCAATTTCCTTCCCCTCCTTCCCTTCTCTCCTTCTCTTACCCCCCCTCCTTTTTTTTTTTTTTCTGGTGAGTCAGCTGTTAACATAAGCCAATTGTTAAACATTTACCACCTTTCCATAAGTCATGTAGGCTGGATTTCTGTCACTAACAATCTAGAGAATTTAGGGCTGTGCAGCCAGAGATGCTGAGAATACTCAAATCCCACCTGAAACTTTTATTCATCTCCAGCTGAAAAAAAGCTCTCCAGGCAGTCCCCAGGGAGGCAGATCCCAAGGGGACCTTTTCCAATAGCTGGGCTTTCAGCCCCACCCTCAAAGCAAAGTTTTGCACATGAAACTGTTCAGCCTAGTCATAGCTCCATACTTCCAGGCAGCCTTCTCTCCTCACACCTGACCTTGGGCGGGATATTTGCAGGGAAAGATGACATGGTACAGGTTCTTCAGTGCTGAATGAGATCAGCCCCAGAGAAAAATCTCAATGCAAAGTGTGTTTGCCTCTGAGCCCAGGAAGGAGTCATGGAAGGTCCAGTCTGCCTGCCATGTACAGGAAAAGAGAGCAAAAGAAATGTCTAGGCTTCCTCCAGGAGTTCATGCTCTGGACAAGCTTTTCTCTTAAAATGCATTCAACAGATTGTCAGGGAGGCTCACACCTGCAACCCCAGCACTTGCAGGAAGATTGCAAGTTCGAGGCCTGTCTCTGAAACAAAAAACATGAACAAACAAAAACAGATTGGTAGGGAAAAAAAAGCATTATACCCTTCTCTAGATTTCCTTCTGACCGGGAACCCTGCCCACTGGCAAAGGTGACCCAGTGAGTTTCTGGCTTCCAGCTTAACTCTATTCTTTCTCTTCCATCTTTTCATCCTGGAAAAGAGGCAAAAGAGGGGTGGAGGGAAAGAGTCTGGAGAGGGAAGCCTCTCCTCCACATGCTGTCACGATTATTTCGGCAACAAGTAGGACCATTCAAACTGTTTATACCCTCTATATCAGTGATTTCACTTCTGGGAATCATTTCTAAAGAAATAATACAAAATAAAGAAAAGGCTTATGTACCTCTTGTCTTACTACTTTGCTGTTTGGAATAGGAAAAAAATTGAAATCCACACAAATGTCTAACAATAGGGGAATGATTAAGTAAATTATACTACATCAACTCCATTTAATGCATGAAGAGCATTAATACATTTTCAAGAGATTGCAGTAAGATGGGAAAGTTCTAATGTTAAGTAACTGAAAATTAAGATTTAAGTTCTATATTCAGAATGATAGGCAATACAGCAAGGGGGAGGCACACTAAACTACATATTGACTGAAAACTGGAAACATACTCTGCTCCTACCTATGCCTCCTGTATAGCTGGGATTAGAGATTCATACCATATAACCTCATGCTTTGCTTGTTGGTTGAGATGGGTCTCACTAGCTTTTTGCACAAGTTAGCCTCTAACATCTATCCTCCCAATCTCTACCTCCCCAAGTAGCTGGAATTATAGGCGTAAGCCACTATACCTGGCCATAAATTTCTTTTAAGTAGTATCTACTATTATCTTTGAGGCTTAGGTCTTTGGTGAGAACTTGAGAACTTCTGTGCTTCTCCCTGAACTCTTGTACAGGTTTCTGCTCTACTCATTGACTCTTATGTTGCCCTGCACTGTTGGCTGCCTTTTGTCACACACAGGTTTTATATCTCAGACACTGCAGGCGTGGTTCCAGACTTCTACAACAAAGCAAATATCACAATAAAGACACATGAATTTTTGGTTTTGCAGTGCATATACAAATCATATTTATACTATACTGTGGACTATTAAGTGTCCACTAACATTTTATCTTTAACAAACTTTGCTGCTAAAAAATGCTAATGATCGTTTGAGCCTCAGCAGAGGCCAATGGAGGGTTTTGCCTCCTGTGACTTTGATGGCTGCCTTATGATCAGGGTGCTGGTTGCTGAAGGTTGAATGACTGTGGCAATTTCTTAAAATAATATAACACTGAAATTTACTACATCAGTTCACTCTTCCTTTCACAAAAGATTTCTCTAGCATGGGATGCTGTTTAACAGCATTTTGCCCACAGTAGAACTTTCAAAATTGGAGTCAGTCCTCTCAAAGCTTGCCACTGCTTTATCAACTAAGTTGATGCCATGTTCCAAATCTTTTGTTGTCACTTCCAGAATGTTCTTTACCAGGAATAGAGACAATCTCAAGTAACCACTCTCCTAGCTCATCCTTAAGAAGCAAGTCTTTCTCCATTAACATTTCAGTATGAGGTTGAACAGTTCTGTTACATCTTTGGCTCCACTTCTAATCTCAGCTCTCTTGCTGCTTTCATAGTATCTGCAGTTACTTCTTCCCTGAATCTGCAGTTATGTCAGCTTCTCAAAGTCATCCATGAGTGGTGGACCCAACATCTTCCAATCTCCTGTTAATGTTGATGTTTTGATACTTACAGTAGTAACATCAAAGATCATTCATCACAGATCACCATAGCAAATAGAATGATAATGTAAGAGGTTGAAATATTGCTGGACCTACCAAATGTGACACAGAGATACCAAGTGAACTAATAGAAAAATGGCACCTGTGGGCTAGCTTGAGCAGGGTTGCTAAGAATCTTCAGTTTGTGAAAAACACAATTATCACCTTTACAACAGAATCAAACAATCCAATTTAAACATAGACAAATGATCTGAATTAAACATTTCTTGAAAGAAGAAATACAGATGGCCAACAAATATATGAAAAAATAATATCATAAGCTATCCAGAAAATGCAAATAAAAACTACAATGAGATACTATTTCTATCCAGTCATTAAAAACAGGAGGCTGGAGGTGTGGCTTAATAGGTAGAATGCCTACCCAGAAAGTGTAAAACCCTGAGTTCAAACCCCAGTACTGACAAAAAAAAAAAACACAAAATAACCAATGTTGGCAAGGATGTGGAGAAAAGAGAACTTTCATACACTGTGGATAGGTATTTAAATTAGTCTAACCACTATGGCAAATAATATGGGGGTTCCTTAAAGATCTAAAAATAGATTTACCATGTGATCTAGATCCCACTTCTGGGCATATATCCAAAGGAAACAAAATCAGTGTGCCAAAGACATACTTACACACCCATGTTTATCATGACACTACTCACAAGAGCTAAGGTCAGGAATCAGCCTAGGTGCCCTTTAACAGATGACTGGATAAAGAAAATGTGGTATACATGCCCAATGGAATATTATTCAGCCATAAAGAAAAATCAAATCCTGTCATTTGCAGCAAAATGGAAAGAACCAGAGAGCATTGCATTAAGTAAGATAAGCCAGACACAGAAAAACAAACACCACATTTTCTCTCTCAAATGTAGAAGCTCAGAACAGTTGATCTGAATGTAGAATAATGATTAACAGAGGTTGAGGAGGTTTGTGGTGGGGTGAACAGAGGGCTGTTGGATTTGATCAGTGCACACTGTATGCATGCATGGAAATGTCACACTGAACACCATTAACTTGGACTATCAATAGATGCTAACCAAAAATAAAATCATTATTTTTAAAATGCATTTATCTACACAGTACAATAAAGTGAAGCTCAGTAAAGCAAAGTATTCTTGTATTCTCCCCAGAAAGCTGAGGGTAGACAAAGTACCTTCTTCTTCTTCTTCTTAACCTTCCCTTCCTGCTGTATCCTAAATATCAACTGCAAAGTCTCCCCACCACCAAGTAAAATGAGCTAGATATTTCCAAATTCATGTCCTAAAGGAAGCATAAAGGCTTTACCTGAGATTTCCACAAGTTGTCCGGCAACTTGTTTTCTTCAGTCTTCTTTCTTATGGCCTCTTCTGCTTCCAACTCCAGGCTTTACTTACGCAGTGCACTGGGAATGGTCCCACCTTTCTGTCTGATCTGTGTGGATTCTCAGCCTTTCCTCAGTTTCTATGGAAAACCCACATTTGGAAGGCAGTATGTGGGTTTATCTGAGATAGTGAATGTGTAAACTTTGTCTTGAGATATTAGAGGAGTGAAGAGAGGTCTATTTTGCTGAAATTCAAACAACTTCAGTGTGAACTCACACATGTTATGAAAACAAACACGACTGTTTAGTACTAGCTCTTGGAGACATGTTATTCATTGGCTACTTTGCTCTCATTGGACCCTCTCTCCCTTCTTCCCCATTGCATTGCTACTCCGTCTTCTCCGCACACCTGAACTCCATATTCTCTCTACTCTACACAGTCACTCAGCTAACTCAAGTCCCACCTCCAGACTCAGCACATGACCAAAAGGACCATCCATTGAAGCAGAACTCATTCACTTTCTGTGGTGCTTGTGTTTGTGGATAGACTTTCAAAAATCTTTC
This sequence comes from Castor canadensis, assembly GCF_047511655.1. Lineage (NCBI taxonomy): Eukaryota > Metazoa > Chordata > Mammalia > Rodentia > Castoridae > Castor > Castor canadensis. The sequence continues at coordinate 142,320,815 of NC_133393.1, forward strand.
ATTATGCAATGAAATACCTGCAGCAACTATAAAGAGAAATGTTTTTTTAAGCTCAGTTTTGGAGGTTTAAGTCCAAGACCAGGTGGCCCCATTGGTTTGGGCCTCAGGCTTCTGGTGAGGGTGCCAGATAGTAATGGCAGAAGAGCGTGTAGGAGAAAACAGTCATATCTGGAGCCAGGAAGTTGGGGGGAGGAGGAGAGAAGGGGTGGAGACCCATGCTTTTGAGGGTGCCCTCCTCAGGGCAGCCCACAAGGCCATACCTCTCAAAGGTTCTACTATATACCAACAGTGCTGCCTTGAGGCCAAATCTTTTATGAGTGGACTTTTGGTGGACGTTCGCCATCCAAAGTACAGCATCTTTCCTATTAAATTCAATTAATTATATGCATTTAGTTGAAAATTTGAGTTGTGGGCAGAGGGTGTGACTCAAGTGGTAGAACACCTACGTGGTGAGTGCAAGGCCCTGTAATTCAAACCCCAGTACTGCTAAATTAATTAAATAATTAAATTTAATTAAATAAAGAGAGGAGAGAGAATTTGATTTGTGCCAGATGCTAGAGAGATACAAAGTTGAAAAAACACACAAGCAATAATCCTTAAGAACGAATCCTTAAGTCCCTTAAAAACCCACAGCTTACAGAACAAGCAACCCCTCTACCAGGTCATTGGTGCTATGTAAGGAGTATGGGTTGAAGAATCCTGGATTTGAAGGGGGTAGTGCAGCCTATAGATTTGGGCCCCTTAGAAATTCAAGGACCTGACATGCAGGGATCTCGAGGTCCTTTCTCTAGCCATTTGTTCACCTGGTGTTCCTTGTGTCTTCCTTCCAAAAGCTTCTTTTTGGGTATAGTTGCCAAGATTCTTTCCATTGCATCACACAGTACACAGCATTTAAGGTGGACATTAACCCAACGACTCTAGCTTCCCCATAACCCCAGTTTGAAAGGTGTAAGGCATTTGCTCTGCACTAACTGTGTGCCATCTGCAAGACCATTGGGTGGCTGAGCAGCAGAGGATGCTGAGGGTTTGCAAAGACAGTCGATATATGCTAATTTGCCCAGTAAGGGCCATCTTCAACCCAAGGTTCCTGTTCCTGTTTCTTTCCCCCACACTTTCAACACCAAACGAAAACCAGAGCTCTTTTTTCAGATTCTTTAAAAATAAATGGGGGCCTCTGAAAGCTGCTGACCTCAGTTATCACAGAGGATGTGCCTGTCTTGACATTAGTTTCATCAGCTCCTTTATGAAATCCTGTGCCTATCTTTTATGTGGGCTTCACTTGAATTTCAATCATGAAACAATTGGTTGTCCAGACAGTCAAACTGCTTTATTATAGAAGTTCTAATATTTGTGGAGTGCATACATAGTTCATGCTAGTTACTGTGACTAAATATATTGCACTTAATCCTCAAAACAAACCTGTAAGATAAATGATATGTCAGATTTCTGAAAGGAGATTGAAGCTTTGAGAATTTGTCCAAGATCACACGGCTAATAAGAGAAAAAGCAGGAGCATAAAACCGGGTTCATTTGAATCGAAACTCATGGTATCTCTCAAATGCAATTATTTATGGAAGTAAAAATTGCATTGGTTTTGAGGCCATTTGTAGTCATTTGAGATAAATTTTAAAATCAAATGTTTTATTTTTTAACGATATTTTCAGGATGTCTTCACTCTAGTGTAATATATTTTAAGGTTAAGATTCAAACTGTAGTTACTGTTGTACTCTGGGTTGAGATATTTAAGTCAGTTTTTCTAAAAAAGAGAGTCTCATTTAAAAATTTTAAATTTTTATGAAAGTATAAAGTGAAACGTAAATGTCAATAGCCCACAAAGAAATTTGAATACACACTTTACCGAAGAAGATTTACAGATGGCAAATGAGCATATGAAAAGATACACATCACCCATCATTAAAAGAATGAAAGTTTTCCTCTTGAGGAACTAAAATTTAAAAGTCTGGCCATACCAGATATTGGCAAAGATATAAAGAAACTGAAATGCCTGTACACTAGTGCTGGAATGAAAATGGTACAGCCATTGTGGAAAACAGTTTAGTAGTTTTTTAAAATGATAAGCCAAGGTTGAGAATGTAGCTCAGCGCTAGAGTGTGCACAAGGCCCTGGGCTCATTCCCCAGCATCATAAGATATGCCATTCCACTCTGAAGTAATCACACAAAGGAAATGAAAACATGCAAACATGAAGACTATACAAAGGTTTGTAGGGACAAAGGGATATTTTCTCTGTCCACTCAAGGTTCTCAGAATAAACTGACAAAGATTAAATCAGAGAAAAAGTGTACAATTTATTAATGTGCAAATGAGGAAGAGATGATAGAGTGTGATTACCCACTAGCCTAAAGTTATTCATAAGTTTAAAGACCCCCCCATCTTTACAGGGGAAGGGGGAGAAGGGGTGCAGACTATTGCAAAGGGAGTCAACATGATTTTTGTAGGAACACAGTGGGCTTGGAGAGCATATAATGACCAGAGACAAAGTCATTTTGGCAGACAAAACTGACTATAATTTATAAATGATTGTCTTCAGGACCAAAACAGGAGACAATGGAATATGACAAATTTCCTTGATATGAGTAGAGTTAACAGACACTCAGGGAAGTGACCAGAGGTCATTGCTTTCTTCCTTGGGGCCCAGACTGCAGACAGCTGAAGGAACTTTGCAGAAAAACTCTTCCTCAGCTGGTAGGAGTGCCATGGGGAAAGGCAGAGGGATCTTGACTCTGAGGGAAGTTCTAAGTACTGGGGTTTGAACTCAGGGCTAGGCAGGTGCTCTACTACTTCAGTCCTTTTTCTTGTTGGGTATTTTTGAGATAGGGTCTGGTGAAATATTTCCTTGGGTTGACTTCAAGCTGTGGCCCTCCTGATCTCTGCCTCTTGAGTAGCTAGGATTATAGGTATGAGCCACAAATACTTGGCTTGGGGATGGGTCTTTGAGCCTCAGTATGTTCATAGCAGCTTTATTTGTAACAGCCAAAAACTATTAGTAATCCAAATGTCCATCTGCAGATGATGAGTAAGCAATAAAATGTGATACCATTCAGTATATTGTATGATTCTATTTATTTTATTTTTTGCTGTGCTGGGGATTGATCCCAGGGCCTCGCACATGCTAGGCAAGCACTCAATCATTGAATTACACTCACACCTGTGTATAATTCTATTTATATTAAGTTCTAGAAAACACAAATTTTTAGTGACAGAGAGCAGACCGGTGGTTGCCTGGTTGTGAGGAACAGGGAAGGAAGGTAAAGAGAGATTACAAGGGGTATTGAGGACACTTTGGGGGGTAATGGATGTGTTCGTTATTGTGATTGTGGCAGTGGCTTTTCAGGCACATAAATATGTCAAAACTTAGTAAACTGTGCACTTTAACTATGTCCAGCTTGCTGTATGTCAGTTATACCTGAATACAACTGTTCAATAAATACACATACACATACTGCAGTGGTCTGAATGCTTCTGACTTCCTCCAAAACTTACATGTTGAAATCTTAACCCCCAAGGTGATAGTATTAGGAGGTGGGGCCTTTAGAAGATGATTAGGTCATAAGGATGGGACTTTCGTGAATAGGATTAGTGCCTGCTATAGTTTGGATCTGGAATGTCCCCCAAAGGCCCATGTGTCTCTAGCTTGCTGGCATCATTGGGAGATGGTAGAAACTTTAAGAGGTGAGGCCTTGTGAAAGATCTTCAGATCATTCTCTCTCTCTCTCTGTCTCTCTCTCTCTCTCTCACACACACACACTTTCTACCCATGAGGTAAGCAGTTCTGCTCTGCCTCGTGCTCCTTCACTGATGTGCCACCACAGGCCCAAAGCAATGGACTGAAACCCTTAAAATTGTGAATCAAAATAAACTTTTCCCTTTATAAGTTAATTATCTCAGGTATTTGTTATAGTGACAGAAGCTGACTGATGCAGTACCCATATGAAAGAAGCCCAGGAAGTACCCCTGGCCCCGTATGCTATATAAGGTACCTAGTCTAAATCAGAAAGCAGCCCTGACTGGGCACTGAATCTGCCAGTACCCTGATCTTGGACTTCCCAGCTCCCAAAGCTGGGAGGAATAAATTTTTATTGTTTATAATCTGTCCAGTCTATGGTATTTGGTTATAGCAGGCCAAATGGATTAAAGTATACTCACACAGTCAATAGTCCCAAATCCTCTACAGCAGTTACCACCAATATCAATGTTACAGTTGTCTTTCCAGTCACTTACACAAAAGGATCATAGTGTACACACTATTCTACAGCTTGCTTTTTCAAGTTGGATTTTTTTTCATGTTTCTACATACAGTTCTACCTTGTTGGCTGCTTAGTAGTAACCCAGCGTGTGAATGCCTTGTGCTATTTAATTAGTCCTCTAATTTGTGGCTTTTGGAGGGTGGCTTCCATCTTGTGCTAGAGAATTTTTGTAACCACTACAATTCTTTCCAGAGTTATGAGCACTTGACTAAGAAACTTTATACTCCTGAAAACACCGTTGCTGGAGTTTCTCCCACCCCTTCCTGATCAGCTCAGCCAGCAACCAAGCTGTCTTGGCTTACTTGCTCCATCTGGTGGCCAGTGTCAGGTACTGCCCAGATTTGGTATTTTCTCATTACTTGTTTCCAGTAAGCTCGTCTCAAATCTCCCTTGCCCCTGGCCGCCAGAATGATTTTTCTAAACACAGATCTGGTCCTCTTATTTTCCTGATTAAAACTCATCACCTACAGCAAGCATGGGTTCCCTGTAAGAGCATTCAAACTAGTAATACTCTGGCCCTGACCTACCTCTCCAGTCTTTGTTAACTTCCTTCCTAGGGCTTTGTACTCCAGCAATACATAACCCATTGTAGATCTCTAAACACACAGTACATCATACTTCTATATCTTTGTACCTGATATTTACTTTTCCTGGAGTGTCACTCAACCCACTTCTATTCCATGTTTGCCTACTAAACTTATTTGACCTCAAAACCCTACTTAATAGTCTGCCTCCTCTCTATAGTTTTGTCTTTTTCCTGACATTAAGTTCATCATTTCTTCCTGGCATATGCATCAAATACCACTCATGGAACATTTGATTATAAAGATCCGTGCATATGTGTATCTTTTGCCCTAAACTGGCCCCCTCACTAAACTTGAGGGAAGCACTGTCTCTTGGTCATTGTTTCCTCCCCAGCATCTTCCACCATGCCCAGAACACAAGAAAGTGAAGCTTAATAAGCAGACACTGGAACAAAATGGACTAACCACATCTGTAGCCTCCAGGGAATTGTACCACATGCCTGCTCTCTTTCCCATGTGTGTAGGGCCTTCCAGTTAGGAAAGCTGCTGCTCAAGAAGCAAAGTCCTGAGACTGAGACCAGCAAGAGGGACCACACGCTCTCATCTTCAGCCAGTTCACCATAAGGTGGAGTCTGATGGTCACTTGACCATATCAACCTGGCATCCCTCACTCAATGACTGGGAAGCACATGACAGTGGGGTTTGGGTTGCAGTTTACAGTCTTGCCTCTTTGGGGGCCACAAGGAAACTGTCCCAGAAAGTGGACATTTTCCTGACTTTTTCTTACTTTTGCAGGGCAGAAATTGTGGCATCATGATGAACCCCTAGTTTGCCTCATTTGGAACCAAAGGAAGATGTTTCACCCTTTTACTCATTGAAGTGCTTGCAATGTGTCAGACGTTATTCTACGCACTTAGGATACATAAGCCCCCATGGTCTTCATCCTACTGGGGGAAAAGACAGTATGAGTAAGCATGATATGCCAGAATAGGGAAAGAAAGAAAGAAAGAGTCAAGCAGGTCAGGGACTTTCATCTATAAAGATATGTATATCTAAATGTACCAGCAAGCAGAATGCCGATGGACTTCCTGCCAAGGGGGGATGATTTCCTCCCTCTGTAAGCCACTGAGGATTGGATGTCTGTCCCTTGGAGCCCAAAGCACCCTAGCTACACTGAGGCCACCACGTTGGCCCACCTTCCTTAAGACCAGTAGTTGTCATCTACCAGTGCACCTGTTGCCTTGGCAAGGAGCAATTACAGCAGATGCCAGGGTCTCAGTTTCCATTCGGAGGCCCTCTTGAGGGCCTTTGATGCCACTGTGCTTTTTCTCGCATACCAGTCAATCCTATCCATCCCTGCCAGTCTCCTCCCTATCAAACCTGAGCGGCAGAAAGCTGTACCTCCAGGACAAGATTCAAAAGGAGTAATTTACAACTTACATTTATGGCATTCATAAGCACACTACGTCCTCAGGCTCAAGGCCACCAGCATAACCTCCATCACCTGCAGCCTAAATTACAAGCACAGACTCCCCACGGGCCTCCTGCCTCCTTCTCACCCCACAATACTCCTATCCTCACAGCAGGTGGGGTGAATCCTTTGCAACAGGGATCATACCCTGCCATGTCCTCCCAATCCCTGCCATCTCCATCTGGCCCAGGGTTTGCTCTCGCAGCTTCCCTTCCTCACCACACTCCAACCATACTTGCTACCTGCTTACTTTTTAAGCACATTTGCCTGCTCCCACTCAGGCCCTTGACACTTGCTATTCCTGCCACCTAGAACTTTCTTTGCCCAGACAGATTTCTGCTCCCAGGTAACTTTAGTATGGAGACCTTGCCTGACCAAGCTACTTAGAAAGATCCCAAAGTCCTGCTGTCTCCTTGCCTGGCTTTGTTTTTCATTATACCACCTGTCCTATGTGAAATTATTGTGGGCATCCTGTCTTTCTTTCTTTTTTCTGGGGGGGGGGGCAGTACTGAGGTTTGAACTCAGGGATTTCACCTTGAGCCACTCCACCAACCCTTTTTGTGAAGGGTATTTTTGAGATAGGGTCTCATGAGCTATTTGCCCAGGCTGGCTTCGAACCATGATCCTCCTGACCTCTGCCTCCTGAGTAGTTAGGATTGCAGGTGTGAGCCACCAGCACCCAGCACGGGGCACCCTTTCTTCATTTTCTTCAATTTTTAAAAATTTTCTTGGTAGTGGGGTATGAACTCAGTGTCTTGTACTTGCTAGGCAGGTGCTCTATCACTTGAGCTACAAACCCAGTCCTCTTTTCTTTATTTCTGTACTGCCTGCTCCCCACTACCAAAATGTGAACTCCTTGAGGACAAGGACTTGGCCTGTTTTGTTCACTGCTGGATTATCTGGATAAAAACAGTGCTACTCACCTAACAGATGCTCAGTAAATATTTTCTGAGTGAGTTACAGTCTTTCCCTGTGCTACTTTGCTCTGCAGCCAAGAGAGGACACACACACACCCTTGCCTGTCTTCCTCTCTGCTCCTACTCTGAGTCTCCTATCTTTGGGAAACTTGCTTCCATCTTCTCTTTTCAGTTCCTTGAATTAAAAAGTGTGTATATTTTTCTTTTCACAGTGCTGTGGATCAAATTCAGGGTTTTGCACATCCTAGACAAGCACTCTACCACTGAGCTACATCCTTAGCCCCAAAATGTTTACAGTTTTTTAGAAGTCATATTGATTTATCATTTGATTAGTGCCTTAGTTCTTGGGCCAGGCACTGACAGAGCTGCCTCCAGGTCCAAGGGTTCCATGCTGTTTTGAACTGATAGAGGAAGGCCTTGTGAGGCTCCAAGTGTGAGCAAACAAGAGTATGCACAAAGTCATGAAGGCTAGGCTTCCACCACTGCACTAAACCCAGGAGAGCTCAGTACAAACAGCCAGAGATTGTCTGGCATGGAAGTTGGCTGTCCTGTGACTCACGATTGCAGAGATGTTCAAGCAACTGGAAGCAGTAGATGCACACGTGTGAGGAAAAGAAGGCACACATAGCTAATGCCAGGCAGTGTTCCTAAGCTGGGAGGCATGGTAAGTGCTTAGCTATAACCAGGAGATGCTGTGAAGAAGATTGGTGTCAGAACATGTCTGGGAGGCACCCATGCCATCATAATTTGAGTATGAAAAGAAAATGTGACCACATTCTCCTGTCACAAGCTCATGTAGATTGGGACTTTTTAGTGTCCAACTATTGGATAGCTGAGAAAGAAAGCATGAGTAGATATAAACCAGAGTTAGATATTAACCCAAGCCAGGTGAATTCATCTTGAAAGTCATGGACAGAGTCAAGGAGTCTTCAGTAAATGTACCCCAAAGTTCCCCAACTACTTTCACATTGTCCTTTCCATAAACTAGCTTCTTTCTCCAACTTCAACATGTCAGGAAACTTGTTTCAAAAAATCATATTCCCTTTTTGTTTTTTTTCTTTGTTTAATTACTAGCATTGTGCTGCTTTTATCACAACTGTTTGGAATTTCAGACATTATTGCTAAAATGTTTTATGAGCCACTTAAGAAACTTTGTATCCCATATGTGCAACCAGATAGTCCTGAAAAGAATTCCTGGAAATTATTGGAACACTGTTTCTTTATAAATCAGAAACTACTCAACAATGAGTTGCCTTTTTTTTGGTACCGATACTGACTATGAGCAGAATGATCTTAGTTAATCCCTTTGCTGGGGCCAGAAATTTCTGCTTTTTCAGAAGAGAAAATCAAGGAAGGGGGGTTGGAAGAATGACTGGAAGGTGAGGTCACAGCCTGTGACCCTTCATGGGTCTATTTGAGAGAATAGCTTTGATCTCTAGAAAAGTGATTGTTAGCGAAGGTATGTTAGTCAACATTTCATGAGTATAATGAAATACCCACGCTAATTAACCTATAAAGAAAAAAGGTTTTTTTGTTGTTGTTGTTGTTGTTTAATGATTCCAGAGGTCCTAGACCAATGTTAAGTGGCCCCGCTACTTCAGCCCTTGACAAGGCAACACATCATGGCAAGAGCACATGACAGAGCCAACTACTTATATCACAAGCCAGGAAGCAAAAAAAGAAAGAGGATGGATTGAGGTCCCACAATTGACTTCAAGGACACCCACACACACACTTGACTCTTGCCTCTCCTAGCCTCTCACTAGCACCACCTAAAGGCTCCACCACCTCCCAACAGCACCACCCTGCAGACCAAACCTTTGACACATGCATATTTGAGGGATATTCAACATCCAAACTATAGCAGAAGGTAACCATGATACAGAATTCTAATATTGAAGAAAAGTATTTCATGGTCTTTCAGCATTTGGAGATTAGCCCTTTCAACTGTTCCAACCTACTTTAAACCAAATATTACCTGCTTTATAAAGAAGTAACAAAGTGGCATAAGTGCATAGGTGTATGTGTTGGGGGAGACAGGCTTGTTCATTTAACTGGCATTCCTTGAAAGTCTACAATGGCTGAAACAGTGCTGGGAGAGTGAAAGATGGAAGGAGGGGGTTACAAAGGTAGGCCAAACTTGGTTCTTGCCTTCTAGACACTATAGATCCAAGGGAGAAATAGCCATGAAAAGAAATAAATGAGCTCACAAAAGATGTTCTAAACAACATTTAAGGTCACTTTCACATCTGTGATTTTATTATTATATTCTATGTATCCATTCAACGAGTATGTATTCAGGTCACCTAAGGGAAATTAGAAACCAGGGTCCATGGGTAATACAGAGAAGGGTATAATTGTTTCCAGATGTGGAGCTTTGAAGGATATGATACAGGTGGCATCTCAGCTGAATCTTAAATGATGGATAGAAATTTAGGAGGCAAATGTGTAGAGGACAAAAGCCACTGCAAGGAATGCACAGTGTGTAAATCAGGGAAGGACTGCAAATTCAGGGTCCACTGAGTAACTTTGCAGTGCTTTCAAAGCATGTCTGCAAGTTCTTTGACACCTTTCCATAAAAAGTGGGGTCTAATTCTCCTCCCTTTGAATATGGGCTGGCTCCAACGACAAACTTCTATCTAATAGAGTGTGTTGGAAATGATAATGTAACCTCAAAAGCCAGATTAGAAAAGGTGATTGCCCTTCTACCTGGCTTTCTTTCTCAGGTCATGTGCCTTGGGAACCCACATACAATCATTTCAGTTCTCCTGAAGCCACCAGCCAGGACAGACCATACGGAAAGTCTGCATGGGTTGAGTCCAGGCCCCACAACACACAAGTGTGCAAACTTTCCAAAAACTCTTACCTTTTGCCTTTGTGTCTTCTAGCTGAGGTTCCAGACACTGCGGGGCAGAGATGAGCCTTCCCTACTGAGTCCTGTTCAAATTCCTTACACCCAACAATCTGAGCATTATGAAGAGTTGTTTTATGCCACTGAGTTTTAAGGGTTAATTTGTTACACAATCATAGTAACCCAAGAAAATTTTCTGAGAGATAAAGCAGAAGCGATCAATTGCTTTCCAATCAATGTAGGCCTTAAAATCCATGCAAGAAGCTTGGGTTTTACATGGGGGTCATGAGGAGCACCTGATAGTTTATAAGTAGGGACATGACATGATGATGTCTTCTAAAATTGCTAGGAGGATAATGTAGTATGTCTTTGAATTCTCGTTGTCACTGCACAAAGGAGGAGGAGGAGAGAAACAGATTAAGTCTTTGATCTAGGGAAATATGAAAACAAAAGCTCAGATCTCTATGGTTCCCTCTCACCTTCTTTGGAAATCATGAAAACAGTAACATGGTGGGTAGGAATATTTGAGCTCTATCACTACATATGAAACCATTACTTCAGGACCTGCATATTAGACCAAAGGCTAGTCTTTTTTTCTCTCATTTTCCATAGGATGAAGAAAATGTGGATTGGTGAGTCTTATGAAACAAAGAGAAATTAACTGACTAATGTGAAATGTTGTCTTTTTTTTTTTTAAACCTGTTTTTTTCCTGGAGGGACACACTGCTGTTTCTCACCTCTATGCCTTTAGCAGGCTGTCCTATCTAGAACACTCTGATTCTCTTTCTTCTACTAGCTAACTTATTCTCTAAGATGTAGTTTTGGGCCTGCTTGTTCTTTTATTAGTTTACAAAATATTTATTAATTAAATATTGCCTTAGATATTACATCTAGTACTAGAGAGAGAGCCACAAAGAAGACAGATGTAGTCCCTTCCACACAGGGTCCAGTGGGAGGAACAGGTGTTACAGGATCTGTAACTGAAACAGGGATGGGAGCTGGGTGTGGTGGTGCATGCCTGTGATCCCAGCACTCAGGAGGATAAGGTAGGAGGATTGAGAGTTCAAGGCGATCTTGAGATTCATAGCAAGACCCTGTCTCCAAAAACAGAAAAGAAAAAGAAAACAAAGAAACAGTGATAGTATCAGTTGTATCCAGTGTCCTAAGAAAGTGGGTGACAACTGCTCTCAAATTCCAAAGAGAGATGTCAGACTCACACATGCAGTGATCAAAAAGCAGTTTTGTGACTCTTGACTCCTCACCCACTTAAAGGTAGAAAGGATTAGATTTGGTGAGGCACAGCACATAGTTATGGAAGTCATGGTGGGGGCGGATAATGTTGGCAAGTTGAGAACAAAAGAATGACAACTCAGGCTGGGATGTAGTTCAGTGGTAGAGCATTTGCCTAGTAAGCATGAGGCCCTGGGTTCCACCCCAATACCAAAATAGAAAAGACAAAAAGAGAGAGAGAGAGAGAGAGAAGAGGGACAAATTATACCTTCCAGGAACACTGAGGAGCTGATTGTAAGGGCCGATGGGGAGGAAGAGGTTACAAAGGTTGAGAGGAAAGGTCAGTGGAGTAGGAGAAAAGTCATACAAACATTATGCACAGAAACAAAGCTAAGGACATGTGTGACAAAGAAGAAAGTGTTCAGACAAAACAGAGATCATGTAGACTGAGGACTGAGAATCACCTCTGGACTCAGCAACATGGAGTTTTCCAGAAAGTGTTCCCAGTTCTCAAGTTAGCCTAGTTGCACCTCTCCCATGTTCCCTTAGCATCCTGGATGCATTTAAAATCATCCTATATTAAAATTTCCTATTTATGTGTCAACCATAGCTATTTAAATTCAAATTAATTAAAACAAAATAAAATTAAACATTGTGTTCTTGGGTTACACGAGCCACGTTTCAGATTCTCATAGCCACATGTGAGTTGAGCCTTTTGGGAACAGCTCAGATTGTAGACCATTTCCATCATTGTAGACAGTTCTATCAGACAATGCTGCTCTGTGTCACTGATAGTAAATGGTACCATCCAGCAAGTATACAAATTGAGCACCTCTCTTCATCTTTCCTTTCCCTCCACCATTCCCATTCCAATAAATCTTCATTACCAGAGGGTCTCAAACCCATTGACTTTGAATGCAGAGCTGAGACTCAGACTTCTGATGAGGGAGCACAGCTGTCTGCTGGGGGTACCCACTGAAGAGCATAGGAAGTTGGTGGTGGGAATGCCAATGGAGAAAAGATGATAGCCCAAGATGATGAGTTATTGTTGTGGAAGGTCCCTCTTCCTCCTCTAGCCTCAGAGACTTCCTCTGGCACAGCCCTCAATTGCTTAGATTAGCAGAGCCATAACAGAGAGCCCCTTAGGAAGGGAGAAATGTAGAATGCAGAGTCTCGGCCTCAGCTTTAAAAAGGAGAGCATAGAAAGATGGGATGGGCTAAAGGCAAGGCTCGGAGGTATGGTCACACTTGCCTTCCAGGTGCAAAGCCCTGTGGGCATATAACTTTTACCTTCCTTAAAGAGACAGAGTCACAGGCTGGCCCTGGCGGCTCACACCTGTAATCCTCGCTACTCAGGAGTCAGAGATCATGAGGATCTTTGTTTGTAGCCAGCCCTGGGCAAATATTTTGGGAGACCCTACCTTGAAAAAATCCATTACAAAAAAAAGAAAAAAAAAAAAAGGCAGCAGAGTGGTTCAAGCAGTGCCTATCTAGCAAGTGTATGGCCCTGAGTTCAAAGCCCAGTGTGGGGGAAAAAATACAGAGAGTGAGTCATGGCTCTGCAATTTAAACAGAGATAAGAGAATATATTTCCTTCTTAATTTCAGAATTAGCTCTCTGACTACCCTGTATAGTTCCTGTTTTATTTGTTTCCTGATACAGGATATCCATATGTATCACAGACTGGCCTTGAAGTTGCTGTGTACTCTAGACTGGCCTCAAACTCAGGATCCTCTTACTTTAGCCTCCCAATTGCAGTGATTACAGGTGTGAGCCACCACACCCATCCCACATTTTCTGTTTTAAGGCAAAGCAGAAAGAAAGAAAAGAAAAAGTTATAATCAAACTTTCAGAGTTGATTTCCCTTCTAAACAGCGATTTCTCTGCCAACTAGCTTTCTGCATTCCCAACCAATATTTGAAAGTTTTCTTGTAACATCCTCTCCTTAATCAGTACATGTATTATTTGCATATATTCTAATAATCCTTTTCTATACTTTAAATCACCTCTAAATTACTTGTAATAATCTAGAGGTATAGTATAACAACTAGTTGTTATACTATATTCTTTAGAGAATGAGAAAAACATCTATACATGTTAAGTACACATAATTTTTATTCCTGGTACTGGGGATCAAACTCAAGACCTCACACATACTAAGCAAGCACTTTACCCCTCAGCTACACCCCCCCAGCCTTTTTAAATTTTATTTTATATAGGACCCTACTAAGTTGCCTCAAGTTTTCAATCCACCTGCTTCAGCCTCTAAGTAGCTGGAATTACGGGTGTACACCACTATATCCAGCCATTTTTTTTCTTCTAAATGTTTTCAGTGCAGAACTTGTGGTTCTGGAGGACTGACTGTATATAGCACTGAGAATCTACTACAATATCACAGACACTGTGTAAAAGAACAACTCAGATTAACTTAAAGGTAGATATAAAGTTATTGTCTGACAACGGGTTTGGAGCAAACACCAGCCAGTATTGCTTACTGCTGGCTGCAATGTGTGGACAAGTCCCTGTTCTCTGGGCATAAGGTGGGGAGGTACATCTGAGCAATAGCACACATCTGAAACAGATGTTCCAGAGCTCTGCTGCAGAAAAGGAACTGTCACCCCTGGTTCTCCCCATTTTTTTGTAGCAAGCATGAGAGGGACTCTGCCCAGTAAATGTGTGGTGTCAGTCAAGAGAAGGCAGCAGCTATGGATGGGAGTGTTGGTGAGTCTAGCTGCTCAGCACCCCTCCAGATACTTTGGAAAAGTTGAATTTCCCCTTTTGCTAGTGGGGAAAACTCCCCAAATCCCAGTCAGCCCACAGTCAGGCAACCTGGAATGAGCCTTGGACAAACAAAGCACTTGTCTCCACAGTCATGAAGATGAATTGGGTACAGTCCTTGAACCCAACGCATTCAGTCTGAAAAGCATACCTTTCATGTCATTACATCATTACAGGGCATGTGATGCATCCTGCACACTTAAAAGCCTGCCTGACATCTGTTTCCGTGTCCAGTCATGCTTAGCAGATTTCATGGATGAAAACAGTACCCAATATCTTTCTTCACAATGTCTACAGGGCCAAGTGAATGAAATAGGCCACATGTAAGAGAGGTGAGCCTATGGCATTCAAATTCAGACAAAATCCACTTCTGGGTGGAAGATGGTTCACTGAAATGCTCTTTGCACCAAGTGTTTATTTTATTCCTGGACCTTGGAGGACACCTCTTGGTACTATTTACCTAAATCTAGACACTGAAATGAGCACCTGGCCTCCTTTAGTAGGAACAACAAATTTTCCTATTTACATACACCTGTGTTGCCAAAGTGGGCCTTTTACTGTCATTTAAAAAACTTGTAAAACTACCACCAAGTAGTTTAAGCCAATATAGGTTTTTGGCTAAGCAGTTCTGAGATTCTTCCAGGTCAGTTAAGAAAACATTAGCCTTATTTTTCAACAATGAATTTGACCCAAATACTGTAGCTATGAGCCTGTGTCTAATCTTTGAAGTTACTTGAGGTCTTATCCATGTCTCTACTTAGATAATACTTTCTTTGGGAAGCCCTACCTGGTCCTCAGGTCTGGATTACATGCTCCTTCTGCCTGGCGCCTTGGATTGGCTTCTATTTGTGAAGATATAATTTTCAAAAACGAAAAGTTAAAAACATGGAACAAAACTAAGTACATTTTTTTATTCATTTAATCAGTTAAAGAGGTAACGAGGAAAACAGTAAAACCAGTCTAAGCAACACTGAGGAGCAGGGGTTTATACATCTCATCAAAAAAAACAATTAGGGGTGTGGCTCAGTGGTAGAGCACTAGCCTATCATTCATGAGGACCTGGGTTCCATCCCTAGTACCTCTCCACACACCAAAAAAAAATACAGTTTAAAAAAAATCTTAGAAAAAGATTATGGGTGACAAATATAATTGCTTAATGACTTGGAGGGTATAAAGGAGTAATCTTTGGGGCTATCCTTTCTATGAAACACAAATAATTGGCAAGGGACAAAAACCATTTGCATTGTTATCATTTTTCGAGAGATCGACATCTACCTTGACAAAGTTGTAAAATATCTAAACTAATAGTGTATAATAAATCCAACAAAACGTCCTAGCCCTAGAGCATCGGTCAATCCTTGCATGGATCTGCCACTAGGCTGCACTACACATACTGAAAGGACATCCATTAATCCCTTTTGCTCACTTCCATGATTTTGGATAACGTGAATAATTAAGCAACTTTTGGATAGTTGTTTTTAACATAATATTATATTATTAGTAGTGGTTAATATTTATTGAGTGCCATCTGTGCCAGGTACATGATTAGGCAAATGTATTATCTCATGTGCTTGATACTAAGAGGAAGGTGTTAGTATTACCTTACTATACTGATGAAATTGGAGCTTAGCTGAATTAGTCTTAAAATAACATGGCTCATAAGTGATAGAGCAGGGATTAGAACCCAGATCTGCCTGTTTGACTCCATATCTTTACTCATAGCTACACAGTGTCACCAAATAGTAACTATTACTTGTTTATCTTCCTACTGGACTGTGAGTTCTATAAGGACAATGGTTGTGGTTTCTTGTTCATTCTTATCTAATACCTACTGATATCCAGCACATAATAAGTATTTCTTTAAATTGATTATTAAAAAGCAGAGAATCATATTTCAACTCTTGCGCTTTCTATTAGCCCTTTCACCCTCCTTTGGTAATTAAAAGTTGATCTATAATCCTATGTTCACTTTTTTATCAGTAATAATGTTTCATCAGTAATAAGGTGGGTATGGGGTAGTAATGGTAATTAATATTTATTTGTTGAATTGTTTATAAGTTTTATTTTTTGGCAGTACTAGAGCAAAGGCTTCATGCTTGCTAGGTACACACTTTATGACTTGAGCCAGTCCATCAACCCTTTTCTTGTGTTGGGTATTTTTGAGATAGGGTTTTTTGATCTATTGCACCAGCCAGCTTCAAACTAAGATCCTCCTGATCTCTGCCTCCCGAGTAGCTAGGATTACAGGCATGAGGCACTGGTGCCCAGCTTGTATTATTCCTTTTAATTCTCTGACAAACAATGGGATATTTATCCTAGCCAAGGTTCTTAGTGGCAAATAATAGACAACTCTTTTGAATAGGCCAGAGGAATCTGGGTAGCTCATGGAATTGAAATCAGAGAGTCTTGGTAGCTCATGGAATTAGCTAATGAATGAGCCCAACCTACTTTAGGCTGAAGAACCAGGCTTGGAAAAGAGCTACAGAAAGTCAGGCATAGCTAAGACCATGCCACGTGTTGATTTGCTAGAGATGCTATGACTGGTGCTTTTGTGTTGACCCCAGCACCCCACCACCACCACTGCCACTGCAGGCTCTCTGAATATCCCTGCCTTCCTGTGGTGGCCAGCATCTAATAGCACATGCTTAGGTCCTGTGTCCATGCACAGCTGTCAAGGGCTGGAAGGAAAAAATCTTTCCAGCTTCAATAGCAAAGAATTAATGGGTTTACCATATCATCCCCACTTTGGTTACTACAATAAATGGTAATAATGCAAGTACTTTTGGGGAAGCTAAATCACTGCTATGGTTTGGATATGACTTCAGTGTGTCTCCTGAGGTTTCATGTATGGAAATTTAATCCCTATTGTAAGGTATCAAGAAGGTGGAAACTTAATCTGACTGTGGTGTTTAGAGGTGGGGCATCTGGGAGGTGATTGAGGTTAAAGTTATTAGGTGGAGCCCTCATGAGTGAATCTTGTGGATTCACAGGGAGAGAGGGAAAGAGACCAGCAAGGACATGGAAGCCCCTTGACCTTGCACCTACAGAACCATGAGCCAAAATAAACCTCTTTTATAATTCATCCAGTCTGTGGTGTTGTGTTACTGAAGACAGAAAAAAGGCTAATACAATCACTAAAGTGACAAATGGTCCCTACACATTATCAATATCTCCATCCGTTTTATACCTGTGAAGATAGGGGCATACATAATGAGTGGTGGAACTTGTCTTATGAACTCTGTGGTCTTTCTGAATCCAAAGCCCACCCTCCTTCCTCTGTACTGCATTTCCTCCTAATTGATTTATTCTTTGAAAAACTTGATTACCTATACTTACAAATTTTTAAGTCACTTAAAAAATTTCATATTCAAGGCTGGAGATGTAATTTAATGGTTGAGTGTTTGCCTAGCATGCACAAAGCTCTGCAGCAGAACTTACATACAGAATCACAGTAGCTTTTTTTAAATATTCAGTTCGAACATTAAAATTAATTTAAATAATTATGTTGTACCCGGATTTTCAGGGTTTGATGATTATTTGTATGCAGATGTATCTGTAACATAAAGTATGTCATCTCTTTCCAGGAATTGTCCAGAAGTGCCTTCTGTGACTCTTTAGATTTTCTCAGATCAAAATTTACTTCTTTTTCTTTCTCTGACTACTTCATACACATATATGCACATATATACACATACACACATACCCACACGTGTGTATATATATAAGAAAAGTATAAACAGCCTCACATTGTAGGATAGTTAGCAGCATTCCATTCTTGCTTTCTGGAAGGCACAGCCACCCCAGTACCTGGTCCAAGAATCCAATGGCAGTCATGGAATGTGATTATAAATACTTTGGGTACTTAGTTGGTACAGTGCTGCTATTCTGTTGACATGTTGTTATGGAAACTGGATAATTATGCCAAGAGGTAATACTTTGCATGTGACACTGATGCGCAAATGTGTGTGTTTATGCAGTATGTAAGTATGTGTGTTTATGTAGTATATAGGTAGGTGTGTGTCTGGATGCCTGCATATTTGTGGAGAGAAGCCATTGGATGAGTTCTTCTGGTTTCTATTCTTGGCCTGTCAACTCAGTGAGTCACTACTGAGTACCTCTTTGTTCAGTCATAATCTGTTAGTACCCTAGTATGATACCTTCCAGCAGAATGCCCAGGAAATCAAGGAAAAAACACTGTCTATTGAAGGCTATTTTTTCATCTTCAAAAGGTATTATAATTATTTAAGTCTCATTCCACTTTGGGAAATGACACCTGTCCAATTTATCACTAAAAAACAAGGAAGGCCTTAGAGGTTAGAGATTGGAGCAAAAGCCTGTTTAAAATGAGGGTAAGGTCCATGTACTCTGGCTATCTAAGAACAACCTAAAAAAGTAAGGATCATATCCCCCTACCCAGTGAAAATAATTTGGGCATACCAAATGATTACGCAAAGCTCTGTTTATATACTTCATTTGAAAAGCACCATTTGTTATCATGACTTTCTTAAATTTGAATGGAAGGAGATGGGAAAGTTATGTATTATACAATGTTAATAGTCTGTTTCCACTAAGGTATACTTTAGAAGAACACAATGATAAGAGTTGTATCACCACATCACACTGAAATTACACAATGAACACACTCTCCTTGTCAAAGAAATAAACCAGCTGAATGAATGTTTGTAGAGTGAATTGGGTGCATGTCTTCTAGTCCATTTCTAGGCATGCATACTGTCTCCAGTGTACGCTCTCTCTAGCATAAATGGTGTCACCCTGTAATCACTGCTCTGTAACTTGGGTTTTGATGTTTAACACTGTATCTGAAGAATCACATTTCTCAATCCTTCTTCTGGGTTTTACATCTTATTTCAGAAGTTCTTCCCCCAACCCTTTGGGTATCCCATTTGATTTTTAAACTGAAGGCCTAAATGTTTACCAGAGAAGGCATTTAGAAAAAAAGTACCTGCTAGCCCTAAAGTATTAAGGAGAGGGACTGTCCTTATCAGGGGACTGAGCCATCACTTCTTTGATTTCCTATAGGTGCTCCTTGGCCCCTCCTACTTCCTACCTGCTTTCTACAGAGCTGTCCTCACTACTGGTTCTCTTCCTTTTAATTTTGCTTCCCAAGAAGAACAGTGAGTTCAGGTAAGTGGAAGTGGCCCATGGAGGGGAAGAGGAAGGCATGAAGAATGTTTGTCTTTTTAGTATGTGACAGGGTCAGGGCCTGGTCTAAACATGAGGGTACCAGCAATTAGAATGAGGAATAACCTCCAACTTTACACTAATTGAGTTCAGGAGAAGAAAACTGATTTTAGTACTTTGGAAAACTAATCAACCATCAGTTAATAGTCAAATTGGTCAATGATTTAAATCTGCCTTATCTTCAAGACCAAAGGAAAAAGAACAATAAAATTTTCCAAGAAAATGAAGCTGATTATTTTAAGAGACTTTATTTTAGAGCAATTCTAGGTTCACAGCAAATTTGAGCATAAGGTATATGGCTGAGGGCTGGAAGCACAGCTCAAATGGCAGAATGTTTGTCTAGCAAGTGGGAGGAGGCCTTGAGTTTGAACCCCAGTACCACTCACCCTCCCACAAAGGTATGTGGTTGACTTTTTAAAAAATTCAATGGCCTATTTTCTATATATATATTATATATAGAAATCTATATATCTATATATTATAGATATTATATATATCTATATATATATTAGCCAAATTATTTTTCTTCCTTTTGCTTTCAATTGCATCTCTTCTCCCCTTACTGCTTTTTTACAGCCCTTTCACTAACACCTTAACATGTACGGAGAGAAAAAGAGATGAAATTCTAGGAGTCACATCTTATGTGAGAGGTTAAGCTATAAAGAGTAAACATAAAGTCAGAATCATGTGTAGGCAAAGTTATTCTTAAAAATTGCCTAAATGAGTCATAAAGTCTGGAATACAGCCATGTTGAGGGGTTTTTTGTTGTTTTTTTGGTTGATTACTTTGATTCTCCTCTAGCATTGAAACATAGATTTCTTCGACTGAATACAAGATGAAATAACAGATTTGCATTTGGGAGCAGGTTAAGGAGGGAAGTGACTTTAAACACTAGACTCACATTCAGTGTGATGAGCTCAGGACGAGTTACATAACTTGTGGGGACCAGTGCAAAATGAGAATGTGGTGACCTCTTGTTCACAACATATTAAGGATTCCAAGACAGCAGCAGCAGAGCATTAAACCAAGCATCGGGCTTTCCACAGTGGGGCCATGTGTGACTGTATGTGTGACTGAGAAACCAGGTCTGGGTAAGAAACTTGGATATAATGAGAAGCTTGGAAATCAGATCAACAGGGTAAGAGAAGCATCACAGACTCCCACAGGGAGAAAAGAAGGGCAAGATCACTGGTGTATTTAGTAATTCTCCTGTGCTTCCTGCACCCTGTGCTAGCTGAGCAGGTGCAGCTAAATTTGTGTTACATTAAATCAGCTCCAGATGCAGCTCCATCAGCAAAGTAAGCCATCAAGGGGTTGCAAGTCCTTATCACAATTGCATTTTTTGATTTTCTGATTTTTTCAAGAATTCATTGTTTACAACTCAGATTTCAGACATGTAAAAAGAAAATGAGTGTTTGTATTTCTTCATCAAGCAAAAATTTTTATCTGCTCTAAGTCTTTTGCTAAGGATATTGACCAAATTTGGTCTCTCACGTAATTTGCAGGGGGAAAACAAACAGTTCTACCTCGAGTTCTGTAAGTAGTTCAAAAAAGAGAAGTTACAAAAGTGATGTGCAAATCTGGGTGTGGTGGTACACACCTGTAATCCCAGCACTAGAGAGGCTGAGGCAGGGGGATCATGAGTTTGAGGCCAACCTAGGTTGCAAAGCAAGACCATATCTCAAAAATAAAAAGAAATGTAGGTGCAATAATATAACTTCTTCAAATAAAATGTTATTTTACTTGCTAAAGAGGTTGAGTTTCAGAACGAACCCCCACACTCCCAGAAAGTCATGAATGTAACCTGAGCAGGAAGGATTGATTTTGTTTTATGATTGAGCTCTCTAGCAAGGATGTACACAGGCTTTTTTTTTTTTTAAAAGTAATTTTATATACAAGCTAGGCATTTTGGTCAGATAATTCACCAAAGAGTTTTCAACTAGCAAGTTATTTAACATTGAAATGACAGGAGACTGTGTTTCCAGGATCTTTTCTCATCCCAGCATGGGTCTCTGATGTCACCCCACCTTTCCTACTTCAAGGTTCTCACCCTACGACCTACTGAAACTTGATTTACCTGTTTTGACAAAAATCAGCTCCTTATAGCTTTGAGAGTTACACATTTGAGCTTTAAAATAAACGTCATGCCTAGGGTCAGGCAGCTGGTCACCCAGGTAGACTAGACAACTACACTGACTCATATTTACCTGTTCCAAGTTATGTCATAACACAAACAATACTTAATAAGTTCCTAAGAAGCCAACAAAGGAAGCAATATGTCATTGTCACAGAATTACCAGAGGTTTGGGGGTAATCATCCTATGGTTGAGTTTTAGGTGGTAATGGCAGTTGTGTGGGGGCTGTTATTTGGCAAGAATTGAAACTGGAGGCTTCTATCATCTGCTTTCTTCCAACAAATGATACAATAGGGCATGTTTGTAGGGAAGAACCTGGGTGGCTAACAGTATTTTCTCTGTGATCTCTTGATCTATATCAAGCTGTATATTTTAGAACCGAGGATGTTACAAAACAAGACACAATACAAATTTATACAGATCATCAGCTAAGTGTGTTACAGTAGTTTGTCAGATAGCTTCATAATTAACATTGAGTGCTTAATGTGCATACTGGCACATCACATGCTTCAGTTTGCTTCATCCTCACAAGAATTCCAAGAAACAGCTATCATTGTTATTCCCACTGATCAAGATCTCCTGAGTAAGTATCAGAACCAGGGTATGAACCCAAGGTAAGTCCATATTGCAACCATTGAATAATGGGATTTCTATCCTGCTCTCTTCCCCTCTCCTCTTTCTATACTGGTGGTGGCTAATTTGCCTCCACAGTCCAGACATGATTTCAACACTAAAGAGAAATACTTCAGCCTGTAGGAAACTTCCTTATATTCCTGCATGAAACTGTCTCCCAAGTAATACCAATTTACACCTGTCAAAAAATATTGTAGTTTTCATGTATAAGGTTGGGAAGGCTTGTTCACAGGAAGAGATGAACCGTAGGCCTGATTCCACAGAGTCCCCTTCCTGGAACTGGTTATTTACATTAACCAGTGTCGAAACCTCTCCCCAAGACAAGTGCTGCCAAAGAACCCTAGAGGAAGTAAGTCGCTTTATCTTGTGCATGCACACGAAGTCTTTAAAAAGCATGAATAGGCGTGGTTCCCAGGAGCTAATCATCCCGTCCAGGTGCAAATCTGGACCCGTGTTGATTTGAACACGTAGACACAAACATCGAAGACGCGGCTGGGTCGAGGATGAATGTGGGAAAGACCACTTGCCACGTTGTCGGTTCGCTTGTCCCTGTATGTGTGGAGGGTGTAGTGGTGGACACCCAGTTTCGAGTGCCCCGTTTACATAAGGAGAGTGTGGGTTACTGAAAGTTTCGCGCACGGCGGCGAGCGGCCAGAATCGCTCACGCGGCCGCACGCCGCGAACCCATCCGTGGGTGCAGCTCTCCTCCGTGGATCCACAGCCTGTCTCTTGGGCCCCGCCCCTAGGGCTCCTCCGGCCCGGCCCCGCCCCTAGCGCCCGCTCTGCCCCGCCCCGAACGCCGACTCTCGGGCCTGCACGGCCGCCCCAGTTCCGTAAACATTCCTCTCCCCGCCCCTCGCAGTCCTGGAACGTACCACTCACTGTACATGGGGCAGGGGAGCCGTTCCTCTTGCATCCGAAATTCCCTCGAATCCAAGCTATTCTTAACCTCTCTGATGCAAGCTTGAGAAAAACTATGTCTATAGTAGGTCGAATCTATGAGATTTCCGCAATCGCAGCCTAAAATACTGTACATTCTCCGACTCCGCTTCTCCCATTATCTCCCCGCTTACCCGTTTTGGGATGGCCTCCTCCCTAGAGTCCCTCAGGGCCCTTTAAATACGGGACGGGGGGAGGGGGAGGGAGACGGGGTTGGGGGGGACAGTGGAGTGGGGAGACAACGGCGGGGCCGGGAGTTGTGGGAGGCAGAGTTTCTGAGGTTGTGCGGTGCTCTGTGAGGAGAAACCCACACACGCCAGTCCTGGGGTCACTCCGCCTTTCTCTTGTGTTCGCGCGGGACCCGGTACGTATCCGACCCCGGGTAAGGGTCGCGGGCTCTGAGGTGACAGACCAGCGCGGGAGGAGGGGCACCTCTCCAACCGGCAGCCCGAGGGCCTCCTCCGTCCCGAGACGGCGGTGCCAGGGGCCCTTAAGTTCGACCTCTTATCCCCACTCCGGTCGCCTTGTTGGACTTCGAGTCGCGGGTGCCGAGGGGTGGCGGAGCCGGGGTCGCTTGGCTGGCTGTTTACATCCCGCCGGGCCGGTGCCAGCCACTGCGCGGCCCGCGGCTGCGGGTCATGGCGCCGTCCCCGCGCCCCCCGGCCCGCTGGAGTCGGGGCCGAGCCGCGGTGGAGAGGGCGAGGCCGGAGCTTATGTTTGGGTTTTGTTGCCGGGGTTTCCCCGGCGCTGGGCTTGGCCTCCGCGGTCCCTGGCCCCACGGGTTTGTTTTGACAGGAAACGTGGTGCTCCGAGAGGGGAGGGGCTCCCGGGGAAGAGGCGGGGAATCGCCGGCCTAGCCAGGGCTCGAACCCGGGTCCTTTCAGGGATGGTTTTGCTCTTCTTAGAGCTGCTAAGTAGGCTGGCACCACCACGGGTGGCAGCGGTGATACGGTGGCACGTGGTTGTATGTTTTCGTTAGTATGAAGGAAACCTTCCATAAAACGGTCGGCTTCGTAGTGATTTCCTTTTAAATGCATGTATCTATGTACAAAACTCTAGTCCAGGTAAAGAAACGTTTGCTAAATGCTGGTAGAGGGAGAGATGGTGATGAGGAAACAGTAGTGAAGAGTGGTGCTCAAATGACGAAAGCCTAGGGAATCTGCTCTTAGACGGTTGTCCTGCTATCTTAACTACTGGGAAACTAGACCAGTGGGCCTTGTCCCCAGTGCGCCCCTCTTTACTCACTCATGGTCTCCAGCCCAAAGATCCTGCTCCTCCTACCTCCAGCTCATAATGAGGTTATCTCAGTGGCTCCCACTTCAGCAGCCTCCCTGCCGGCCAGCCTCTTCCTCCTCCCTCTAGAGATTTCATCCCTGGCAGCCAGTGGAGGTCACCTGACTTGAAGGGGCCCAGGGCTGAAATACCCAGTCATGTGTATCTCAGGAAGCAGCTCCCTTTCATGCCATTTTGTGAGGGATTGAGGAGCCCAGGTACTAAAGCAGGTAGCAGGGATGGGAAGAGAGCGTGTTCAAGTGTGGAAAGTGCCCAGAAACCCTTCTCCCTGATGCTGTAATGCCATGCGTAGCATGAACATCTGCTTAATAGACAGTGACTGGCTTGTTGGCTTTTATCTAGCTCTTTGTTGGTTAGTTCTAATTTGATGAAGACCGATATTGTCTAGCTGGATCATGCAGGCACCTAGTTCTCTGCTTTACAGCTTTTTTGGGTTTATTTTATTTTTTCTTTTTGCAGTACTGGGGTTTGAACTCAGCCCTTGGCACTTGCTAGGCATGTGCTCTACCACTTGAGCCACACCTCCAGCTCTTTTTTGCTTTAGTTATTTTTCAGGTAAACTGTCAGGTTCTTTGCAGGAGGAGTCTCAGATTGAATCCTCCTACCTGTGGCTTCCTGCGTAGCTGGGATCACAGAAGCACCACACTGTGCCTGGCATATTGATTGAGTTGGGGGTGTCACTAGCTTTTTGCTGGGACTGGCTTTGAACCTCCACCTTCCTGATTTTTGCCTCCTGAGTTGCTGTGACCACAGCTGTGAGCGAGCCACT
Organism: Castor canadensis; assembly: GCF_047511655.1. NCBI lineage: Eukaryota > Metazoa > Chordata > Mammalia > Rodentia > Castoridae > Castor > Castor canadensis. The sequence continues at coordinate 142,345,824 of NC_133393.1, forward strand.
GTGCCCACCCCTGCCGTATGGTTTTTGCTTGCTGTGGATGAATAACTTTTTAGCACTGCTATTTGGGACTGGTGCTAAAGCGGCCTTACAGAAGATGGATTTATTCCAGCATCTGCAATTTTTTTCATCAGAGCCCAGTCTTAAATACTCTGACCTCCTGCTTTTTGCTACACAAATATGAATGCTTGTCCTTGCACCTCACTTTGAGCTGATCTTGAAGGATGGTATCCACTAAATGTTTCTTGAAATTTGTCTTTTCCATGACTAAACCTTAACTGGATGGGTTTCATTCCTCAGGGCCCTGCTGGATTATCTGAATAATTCACTCCAAAATGTTTATGACTCATACTAGCTGTACGCAGTTAACTCTTGATAATAATTGAGTTTTCACCAGGGATTTACAGTGCATAAAGAATGGCACCCTAACAGATTATTTTCAGTTACAATAGTGAGGTAGTTGAGAATTATTTTGGAGAGTGACCTCTTTCAATGATGCCTTCACAGTATAGCACTTGCTACAGCCATCCCAGGGTAAGGTCAGCTTGCTTTCACATGTGCAGGCATTCATGTGGTGGTGGATAGACAAATTTGGCAGGGTGGAGTAGAAAGAATGAGCAGCACACTAATTTTCTTCACCCATCCTGGAGTGATAGAGAGCATAGGCTTAAGGATTCCACTGCCTGGATTTCAGTTGTGCCTCTGCATTGCCATGAACCTTTGGGGCAAGTAATGTGAACCTCTCTGAGCTTCAGGTTCTTAATACAAAATGGGGATGATAACCTTAGCTAAAGAATATAATGAGGATTCAAGGAGAAAAAGTATTGAAAGCACTTACAGAGTGCTTATTATTGAGGCCATAATAAGCAATTCATGACTGTTAGCTTTAATTGTTATTATTCGGTGTCAGTGAGTGCCAGAGTTGAAAGGCCAATGTAAAAATTTCTTTAAGATTCTGGAACTGTGAATGTTTCATAGCTTGAATTATTGGTACCTTGGAAATGTGTTGAGATAGGTACTAGAAATTGGAGAAGCAGCTCAAAATTTAGTTGGAAGGCAGATATGCAGACAACAACTATAGCACTTTAAGTAACTGCCTAGTGGTAATATGAGCAATGTGACAGAAACAGAAGAGATAGAAAACTCAAGTTGTTTCATGAATAGAAGTGTGGCTTAATTTGTTCATGCAACAATATTATATTCATTGAGCTCTTAGCTCATCCCAGACAGTGATCTAAGCTTTACATGACTAATTGGATGTGGTAAGTGGGAATTTCAGGGACGGTCACCTTGAACTTAAAACATTCAGTTTCAAATCTGAATGACCACAAGGAGCCAACCACTTGGAATTTAGGTGAGTAGCATAACAAAGGTGAGTAGCTCATTCTTTCTACTTCCACCCTGCCAAATTTGTCTATCCACCACCACATGAATGCCTGCACATGTGGAAGCAAGCTGACCTTACCCTGGAATGGCTGCAGCAAGTGCTATACTGTGAAGGCATCATTGAATAATAGCAGATGAAAGTGCTCCAAAGAAAGAAGTGTGGCATGTCTGAAGAACTCCAAAAAGGTGCTGATTCTAGAGCCTGAATGGTCAGGGAGTGAGGTGAGTAAAGGCCAGATCACAAAATGGTTATTGACCCACCAAAAGATTTTTTTAGGAAAAGAGAAACCACCCGGGAGTGAACTCTTTAAAGAAATGACTTATTTTTCCTTTTCTGAAGGATTTTGGCCTATTTCTTGTTTAATTCTCTAGGTGCTATTGAAGAAGGACATAGGGACAAGTTTCACTCTAAAGTGATTTTATAATAGAGTGGTACCTAAGTAGCTGGAAAAATCAAAACCTAAAAACTGCAGAACATAGGTCTGCTGAATCAGAACCTGGAGGTTTCAGCTCAGTACTTCTCTTTTAAACAATTAATCTGTAAATACTTTCAAACTTACGGAAGAAGTTTCAAAAATACCTGTGGTCTGCTTTTGACTCTGGCTCAACCATTTGAGAGGAAGTTACACACATCAGGGCCCTTTATTCCTAAACATATAACCACATTACATTTATCAACTTTAATAATTTAACATTGGAATACAGACAGGAGATTCAACTATTGTGGTAATATTATCATTGACCAATAGTGGCCTTTATAGCATTTATTTTGTCTAGTGCAGGATCCAGTCTAGGATCATCTGTTGCATTCAGTCATTGTCTTAGTTCATTTTGTGTTGTGATAACAGAATACCAAAATCTGGGTAATTTATAATGAACAGAAATTTATTTATCTCATGGTTCTGGAGACAGGAAAGTCCAAGATTTAGGGACTTGCATCGGTAAAGGCCTTCTTGCTGAATTATAGCATGGTGGAAGGCATCACATGAGCAAGAGAATGCATTAGACATTAAATTTACAGCCTCATGACTTTTATAATTGGCATTAATCCATTCATGAATGTGGACCCCTCATGACCTAAATACTTCCCATGGGGTCCCACTTTCCAGTACTGTTGCATTGGGAATTAAGTTTCCAAAACATGCTTTTTGAGAGGCACCTTCAAACCACCACAGTTACCGAGTCTCTTTGCATCTGGAATATATCCTCATTCACTGTTTTTTATGATATTGACATTTTCAGTATTTATAACTTATTTTAATAAGAGTAAAACAATAGCTGAGATATGTCAGGTCCTTACAAGGAGCTTAAGTACTTGGACTTCAACTACTTCAGTTAATCTTCACAACAGTTCTACAATGTCATTTGAGTCAAGTAACTTTGTCCTTAAATGATCTATATGGAAACCAAAAACCAAGAAAGGTAAGAGTAGGTGTAAAAGCCCTTGCAGAAGAACATTCACTTTGTGGGCCATTTGCTTTTGGGTTTTGTATTTCAGACAAGTGCAGGAGGTCTGGCTAGGTTACTAGCCTTGTTTGTCTATAGAGCAACCATGCTTTTATTACCCTGAGATAACTCTGTTCTTCCCTGAAGAGTTTTTAATGACTGTGGTGATATTAACAAACAAAAAAGTAAATCATCATAGCAAACATCTGTATTCTGTTCTCTGTGTGTCACACACTGTCCCAAGAACTCTCTATATAAAAGAAATATCATCCCAATACTATGAATTAGGCATGATTGGTATGCCTCTATGAGGAAATAGACAATTTCTTTTTTTTTTCTTTTTGGTAGTACTGGGGTTTGATTTTGTTTTTTTTTTTTTTTTCAGTACTGAGGATTGAACCCAGGGCCTTATACATGCTAGGCAAGTACTTTAGCACTGAGCTACATCCCTAGCCAGAACTGAGGTTTGAACTCAGTGCCTCATGCTTGCTAGGCAGGCATCATACCACTTGAGCCACACCCCCACTCCCCCAAACAATTTTTTAATAGAGTGCTTGGCTTCAAAGACATGCTTCTACTTGGATAAAGTAAGGCCCAGTTGTAATGTGGAGGCTTCTACCAACTAAACAAGAGCTTCTTACATTATGAAGCTTTTAAATTTTCTGTTGCATTCCTATGCCAAGAATGCCATCTCTGGTGACTTCTTGTTAGAAAGCTTATTTGATCTCAATTCAACATGCTTGCTATGAGCACATTTAGTTTTTTACAACTCCTAGTAATGCCTTGTGGAACTCTTTCTTGGGGCATATTAGCAATTCCTAGCAGAAAGAACTGTATAACTAGCCCAGCCATATCAAGAAAAAAGAGATGAAGAGAGTAGATGTGATAAAGTCACACAGCAAGTTAATGATAGACCTTGGCCTCAAACCCTGGCCTAACCTAGAGATCTTTTTATTTTTTCAAATCTTTGCACTTGGCTGCCTTGTTAAATATAACTTAAACCTACGAAATGTGCTATCCTGCTGGAGTAAGAAAATGAATAACTTTAACTTAGTTCCTAAGTTCCCATGAATGAAAATTTTTATTTACTTGGAAAAAAACTGCTGAAGACCTGCTCATTTGAGGCAGCTGGAGTAAAGAAAAAAATCAAGAGCAGAGCATATGAGGCACATTTACTATATTATAGTGGAAACAGTCTTAAGATATTCAAAGAAGTGTGCCAATTTTGAGTTTTAAATCTAATAAGCTAGGCTTAGGTGGTAGATTCTCTGCTCTAGGGCTTGGTCTTTGGCAATACCAGGCACATAAATGGATAGTGATAGCAGTTTGCAAATGTGGTAGTTGAAGCTCTATCAAATGAGGTTCAATGATTATAATTTAGCTGATAGTGAATGAATACTTGTAACATACTTGGCACAAGCAGTGGACAAAATACAGTGTCAGCCTTATTAAGGAGATTCAGAAGTAGCCATGGGAAGAAAATAACTGTAAAAATGCTTTTATGGAGATGCAGGAGATATGCTGCAGATGTACTAAGAAAAGTGCCATGAACTCTGTGGGAAGGTAGAGAAAGGCTTCTTGGAGAAAGTAGTATTTTCAAGAATTACTATCAATAGGAAGTAAAATGTTGGTAAAGAGAGATACCAAGCTAGAGAGGAAGGTAAGTTTCACATTCTGGCAGCTTTAAAAGCATTGCATTCCTCATTGTATGGGCTGGCTCAGGTTTAAAGGGATACAGTGAATTCTTACCATTGTTGTCTATCCAGGAGTTGAAGTACCTTTTTTCTTGGGCCAGATTTCCCTTTTAGTGTCAGCTGATACCATGCTTCTATCAAGGCCAGCTTTCTCACAGGCCTGGCTAGTGATCTTGGACCTAAGTCTGGGTATCTCATGTGCCTATTATCTTTCTGGGTTGTGCCAGGCCCAACTTCTTTCCCTGGGAGGCAGTCTTATGTCCCAGAAACAGCACTAGACATAGAATCAGGTGCCTGGCTCTGTGGTACAGTTAGTCCCCTGGTCCCTCTGAGTCTGTTCTCCTGTCCTGTGAGTCAGGATCCTATAATCCTATTGACTTACTGGGTTAAGGTAGGTACTTTGTAAATGGTCAAGTACAAGCCAAATATCAGATCTTACTCTTCATGTTGTGACATCTCATCTGAAAATGGCCAGAAAGAAGCTAAAGACTTGTCAGCCAGAGATGCTCATTAGTCTTTCCCTTCCCCACAGAAGCTCACAGAAGGCATAAAGAGGCTGATTTCAAACATTTTATTTAAAACAAGAAGAAGAGAAAAAAGTAACATTTGAGTGTTGTGTCAATAAGATTTATCCTATTTAATTGTTAACCCCATGAGGTCAGTCTTTCAGTCCAGTTTCACTGATGAGGCAGGTGGTTAATTGACTTCCCCAAGATAGAATAAACACTCTGACCCCAGAGCCCCACTCTCTCCCCTTACCCTGTTTTAGGGACCCAGGAGGAGAACATCTGTGTATTGTGTAATTTTTTTTTTTTCTTAAGGATCTGTCATTGCTTAGAGCTGTCCTGCATTTGCAGTGGGTATGTCCTGAGTCAGCTCACACCAATGGACTGTGGAATCTCTTTTCTGGAAGGCAGTCTTGATGGACTCATGACAGCCTGGCCAGGATGCTAGTGGAAGGATGATGTAGTCTGGGGGCCTTTCCAACACTGTTACACTTGTGGGCACAGTCATCTACACTGAAAATGCATCTGTGGCACCAGGGAAAGTACCCCAGAATGATGATGCAGGCTCTCTATGTCTATGCAGGTGCTCTCTCTCTGTCTACACTCAAGTGACACAAAATGCCCTTCAATGGTGAGAAGCAGTATGTAGGTGAGGACCAGCCCAGCGATTCAGACTCTTCACGGTTTTCTGAAAGCATGGCTTCATTCAGTGACTATGAGTGCTCCAGGCAGAGCTTCACAAGCGATTCCTCCAGCAAATCCAGCTCTCCTGCCTGTGAGCCAACAAGGGATCATGGGCTGAGGGTGGAGGGTACGCTTGAATAAGTACATGATAGATTTGAAAACTCAGAAATGTTGAGAGTAAAGCATAGAGTTCCTCTCCTTTCTGAATGTACCAGAATAGCACTGCAGGGGCAGTTCAGCTATTTTGTGTATGTTTTCAGAAATAAATAGCCACTAAAGTTTATAATCTACTGATTTTTTATTTTTACCAGGGTCTTTAGTCTATTTGGTTTGGCCATAAATCAGAACCCCTCAATCCTGTCTGTCTTGTCTCCCAAGCTACTCACTCCTTGTGATTACTTCTTGAGCAAGTTGGGATAAATTCAAATTAGTCTTTTCTGATGTTTTTTTACTCACATTGGAGGAAACTTGCCCTCCTCAAGGGGTCAGGAAGGAAATGAAATAATTGAAAGGGTTTCCTGCTGATTTCAAACACTGTTGGGCAAATCAGCTAGTCCTCCAAGAATTACTACACTGGGATTGTGAGAAAAAGTTGAAAGAGTGACCACAGCAAAGGGAGACAGCTTTTTCCTTTTTTGTTTGTAGATACTAGAGATATGTTAAGCAAGTGTGTTTGCCTTTTTTTAAAGTTTTTAAATTAGACTGGGGGGTGGAGTGGGGCATGGCTCAAGTGATAGAGTACCTGTCTAGGAACACAAGGCCTTGAGTTTAAATCCTAGTACCACAAAAAAAGCTTTAAAACTAGCATTTTGCCTAGTGAGTTTAATACCTTAAACTGACAAAGAAAATGTAGAAAAAAGCAGCTAATGTTTAATAGGATCAGATGTCCACTTCAAAAAAAATTGTTCATTTGCACTCATTTAAAATTTTTTGTTCTTATTTGAAAACTTAGAAATACATAACTATGGAGAAAAGAAAATACTGCCTATAGTATCAACCAAAGATGACAGCTGGCAGTGCTTTGCTGTATTTTTATCCTTCACATAGACGTGTGTGTGTACACACACACACACACACACACACAGACTCTTTCATTTAGTATTATGACTAAAACATTTACTCATGAGAGTATATTTTCTAAACATTTGTTTTATGACTACCTACTACTTCATCAAGTAGGTACACCATTAATTTACTTACCCATGGATTTATCATAGGGCATTTAATGAGTTTCCATTTTGCTTTTGTTGTTATAAACTGTGCTTTATGAATATGTTGGTATATAAAGTCTTTTGGAAATTCTTTTGGATATCATTGGATTATTGGACCAAAGAGTTGAGACATTTCTGAGGAGAATCTTGAGGTAGATTTGGCAAAAGAATTAATAGCAGCCATCCCATGTTTTTGCACCTTTTCTTACTCTTGATGCTGTATTATGGGGTTCATGCATCTTATAACAAGGTACCTAGCTTCCTGAAGAAGGGTTTTGCTAATTGTCTGCATCATCTTTCTTTCTCCTCCTTCCCTCCCCTTACCCTCTTCCTCTTTTCATCCTCCTCCTAAAAATAAATCAGGAAAGTATTGCTTGTCAGTGCCTTTGTTTGGGGTCATGATTTTTAATTAACAGCAAAGATTTCCAACACTATTTTTAAAAACATGATTTATTAGAATAATTTATTAGTATGTCTAGAAATTGCTCAAATTCTTAATTACCTACCTACAGAGAAGTAGATTATCCAACTTCTCAGATTTATTGAGTTCTTTTTTTGGCAGTACTGGTATTTGAACTCAGGGTATCATGCTTGCTAGGCAGGTGCTCTTCCACTTGAGCCACTCCACCAGCTTTTAAGAAGCTTTTTTTTTTTTTCTGTGGTACTGTGGTTGAACTCTTGGCTTCATGCTTATTAGGCAGGTACTCTGCTACTTGAGCCACTCCACTAGCCCTATTTATTGGGTTCTTAATGTATATATCTTTACTTAAATTACCTTATTTAATCACCTCAGTCCAGCCCTGTGAGGAGATAAGTTATATCTCAGTTAAGCCAAATGATAACTACCAGTCAGTAAAACTTATACTGCCTATACATTTAGGAATTAGTTTTTTAAAATAATCATATCAATTATGTATATAATGCATATAAATGAATCTAAGTATCAATAGGCACTGACAGTAAGTGATTTTTTAAAGTTACAGTATCCTATATTAATAAGCTTGTCTTAGATATATTTGAGAATTTATTATCAAGTATGGCAACTGAAGTTATAGAAAGAGTGCTTAAATTTTAAGTTTATCTATTTTAGTATACAATCTCTTTACTTGTAAAACCCTGAAATATACATTGGAATAAATTCAACCTTATGTGCATGAAGAGACTTCATTGGATAACAACTTCTCTTCTACAGCATTGTCTGACATTTGTTTTACTTTCAGCAACGAGCCCTCCCAGGGTTGTAACATTTGATGAAGTGATGGCTGCAGCAAGAAACCTATCAAACATGACTCTTGCTCATGAAATTGCTGTAAATGAGAATTTCCAATTGAAACAAGATGCTCTCTCAGAGAACAGGTAACTTGGAAGCCTTTGTTGTGTGCAAATGCCAGGGAAGAGAGAGAGAGAGAGAGAGAGAGAGAGAGAGAGTGTGTGTGTGTGTGTGTGTGTGTGTGTTGGTGTGACACTGATTAACCCTGATACCTGGAAATTCTTGTATAATATCCACAGGAGATAAACATTATTTAGTTCTCTAATAAGATCTTATACTTATTTTTAAAATTCTTCTAGGATACATGTTACCCACAGCATTTAGAACTCAGTTTACATCCTGAGGGAAGCTTTTCCTGATGTTTCTGAATCCCCTAGACAATTAACCCTTGCTAAAGACTCCTGTAACCTCCATTGTCTTCCTTTTGGTAAAGAAATCTTATAATTTTATGTTCCATGTCCATCTTCCCCACTTGACCACAAGCACCATCAATGGCAGAACTATGCCTGAATTGTTTATTGCTCTATCCAGATTGTTTAGCATAACACTTGCCATATAATAAATTCTCAATAAATATTTGCAGATCAATTTAGTAAAAACTGATATTCAAGTTGTGATGGATAAATAAATGCAACTGAACTTCCAACGTCTGTAGGCTATCCAGAGCATCTGGAGGTATGATTCATAGCTGCAAAGGACATTTCCCAGTTAATCTCACTCCAGGGACCTCTAGTTAGAGCCACACCCTGCTATCCTACCTCAGCTTCTGGCATTGGTGGCTCACAGTTCTTCTGGAGTGAAACGAAGAAAAGGCTTGAGCCTAGTTTTACAGATAAATTATCTTTAAAAGTAAGGTTGGCTTGTGGATAATGCATTGAATTTTCAACTTCACAGTGTCAGTTATTAGTCCCAAGGTATTCTCTGTCAATTAAGACAACTTAAAATATTTGACACCATTTAGACCTTTTTTGTTTGTTTTAAAGGAAAGAAATCAGAAGCATAATTTTCCTTCCTTTTTTTTTGTGGGACTGGAGTTTGAACTCAAGGGTTCATGCTTTCAAAGCAGACGCAGGCACTCTACCACTTGAGCCTCACCTCCAGTCCATTTTGCTCTGGTTATTTTAGAGATGGAGTGTTGCTAGAACTATGTGCTCAGGCTGGTCTTGAACTGTGATCCTTCTAATCTCAGCCTCCCAAGTAGCTAGGCTTATAGGCACGAGCCACTAGCACCAGCTTAATTTTCCTCCTTTTAAATATGGATCATAGCCCTCCCAGGATGTGTTCATAATAATCGTCAGTTTTTTTCTCTTTTTTCTTTTTGGCAGTACTGGGGTTTGAACTCAGGGCCTCAAGCTTGCTAGGCAGGCTCTCTAACATTTGAGCCATGCCTCCAGCCTTAATCATTAATTTTTTAAAAGTAGATATATCTGTTTGGTTTTCTTTATGATCCTTCATACCAGCTCTACTGCTACATCCCTAGCCTAGGCCACCATCCTTCCCTGACCTGGACTCTTTCAATCCTTACTTGTTGCTCGATCTCCATTTTTAGTTCATCCCAGTCTATCCTGTATATCCACACACTAGCCATAATGATCTTTCAAAAGGATATATCAGGTCAAGTCGTTTTAAGACATTTCAGTGGTTTTCTATTACAGGTAGAATACAAACTCTCTGGTATGGCCTGGCAGATTATAGTTCCCTGACCCTGTCTCATAGTACTTTCTTACCTGCTTCCTTCCTGATCTAGGAGTACATCAAGTTTGATCTTGCTTCCAGAACTTGGTTCTTCCTTCTTGGTTGTGATAGTTCTTCCCCTAGATCTTCATATGGCTTTTTCTTCCATTGCAGTCTGAACTCATAGATCATACAACCTTAGAAGAAGCTTTTTTTACCTAACCAGTGAGATTAGCACCCTCTCCATCACTGTCTACCACATTGTCTCATAGCTGGAAGACTGTCTTACTTTTCTATTCTTTTTGGTTTTTTGGTGCTGGAGATAGAACCCAGAGTCTTACACATGCTAAACTTGTACTGTGCCACTGAACTACACTCCAAGCCCACTTAAACATTTTTAATGTGTTTTGTTTTCTATCCCTGCTAACATAACCTTTTGAAGACAGATTTTTTTTTTACTGCAAGAGCCCTTGTGCCTAAAACAGGCACTAACGTGTATTGGATGTTTAGTACACATTTATTAACTAACTAATGAAAATGAATTTTTAAAAGTAAAATTAGTATTTTTCATAAACATATAGAAGACAATTTAGGGTAGAAGAAAACAATTTGGGGGTGTCTCTGCTTTAAATTTGAAAGTTGTAAGTACAAGCCAGAATGAAGGTACTTTAGAATCAGACAGATCCTGGGTTTGAGTCCTGGCTCTGTTAAGACCACAAATAAGCCTCACATTCCACAAGGATAAGATGGGGACTATACTACTCACTTCAGATGAACAAGGTATGTTCATTGACATAAAAGTGCCTCGCACATAAATACTTTGACAGATACTGTGGGAAATATTAATCCCTCTCCCCTTCATTTTCTGCCCTGGCTACAGAGTGTGAGCGAGGGTAACAAAGTGCAGAGTTAGGACACATTACCTTTATTTAAAAATGAAGTAGCATATTATTACCCATTGATTTTCAGACAACCCTCCCAAATGACCAAGTTTTGTCTTTTTAAAATATGACTAATTCTCGTATTTTATCAAATATTTTATTTGGGGAAAGCAATGGTAAAGTTACATTTATAATAACCAATAGAAATGCTTATTCATTATTTTATTGATTGTCTACCCTCCCCCACCCAATTCTCCAGAAAAATCAAAGAGCTAAAAAGTATATTTCATACCAAGGCGAAATCCCCCCTGAACAATGAACAGACACTTCAACAATGAGAGACAGGAATGTAAAACAGGTCATGTTAAGGGGAGGGCACTAGTAGGAGGAGGGGGGTAAATGAAGAGGGTAAAGGAGGGTGAATATGGTTGAGGCACTTTCTATGTGTGTATGAATATGAATATGGAACATTGTAACCTGTCAAAGTCATTTTAAGAAGGAGGGTGGGGAAGAGGGAGAATAATGAAGGGGATGAACAGAACCCCGGTACAATATATATGCGTATATGGAAATGTCACAGCAAAACCTTCTGTATAACTGTCATATACTAAAAAAAACATTTAAAAAGTACATTTCAGCCTATAGGAAAACTTAAAATTTAAACTCTGATGTCCCTTAGAGATCTATAAAATTGTTTTAATTCATTCCTTTTGGTCCATTCAAGCCAGATATGTGCAACTTGTAAAATCAAGAGTCCAGCAATGTTTGCCTTTCTCATTGTTTTGGAGTTACCTGGGAGAGTCACAAACATTGGCAATGGCATGTCTGTTGAATAAACCACCTCAGGCCACTAGAAAAAGTTTTAATACTTAAATTTCCTAAGTAGAATATAGTTGCAGTTACAGAAACAATTTTAACTAAAACTCCTCAGAAAGCTGATTTTCATCTCTCATGGCACTATTATATACTTGGCTATTTATACTTTAAGAAGAAAAAATATGCTTATCTATCAAGTTATTAATCGCATTCATAGACATTCATCAAACACTTACTAAATACTAGGCACTGTGCTAGGCACAATTGTAGGTACCTAGACAAAAGACTTGTGGCCTCTGCCTGGGAGAAGTGTATTGTCTACAGTGAAAAAGACTCCTCAGTAATTATAATATAGGGAAATAACGTTGTTTTCTAAAAGCTGTTGCAAAATGGTGTCGGAGTTCAGTAGGAATGTGTATTTTAATATGCACCTATTTTAGGTCATTGACATAAATGAAGCAAGGTGGCCACCTATTCTTTTGTAAGCTCTTCCTAGAAGGTTCCTATTTCAGCAGTTTGGTCTGGCTAATTTTAAATGGGACATCTAAGCAGAAATTGGCGGGCATTCAAAGTCATGTTTCCTTAGGGGTCAACCTGTTCTGTTCCTTGCCATGAAGCTTCAGCTGTTGAAGAAAGACCAACTTTGTTATTTCATCCCTAAAATATAGAACAGATCTAAAGATCTGTGTAGAAAAATAGTTATCTAAATTATGGCATCTCTTTAGGACAGAATTTTATAAAGTTTTTAAGAGCTGTGGTACAGAATCATTAAAAAAAATATCTGGGGGAAGGCTGTGGCTGAGGCTCAGTGTTGGAGTGTTTGACTAACACTGAAAAAAAGTACATTATATTGTGCATAGTGGATACTTCACTGTGTTAAAACACTGCCAGTGCATTGAACAAGGGAACTATATCAAAAGACTAATAATAGTATTAACGGTGGGTTTGTTCTCTTGTGTTTTACACATTTTCTAAGATTTCTCCAGTGAGCATATGTCTTTTATAATCAGGGAAAATAATGCTTATTTTAAAACAGTCCATTTCATTTTTATAGCTTGGCTGGTCGAGTGAAGCACATTGTTCATCAGGCCTTCTGGGATGTCTTGGAATCAGATCTCAATGCTGAGCCTCCTGAGTATGAATATGCTATCAAATTGTTTGAAGAAATCAGAGAGGCAAGTTGATGTTTATATTAATTAATGTCTTAGTCCATTGGGCTGTTATAGCAGAATACCACAGAATGGGTAGCTTACAAGACAAAAACTTATACCTAATCACCTCCCAAAGGCTCCATCTCCAATATCATCTCATTGGTGATTGAGTTTCAACATACGAATTTGGAGGAGGGGGACACAGGCATTCAGAATATAGCAGGTAGTTCCTCTTCCCAAAGACTGTTTCATATTCTTTAGTGTTGACTATTTATTTTGAAAAACTGAGCATAATCAGTAGTAGAGTTTTTCCCTGTAGCTCCTATATCAGGGTGGAGGCTGGGAAATAGGGCAGTGGACAGAGCTCCAGACAATGCCTAGAGCACACACATTGACTGAGAGCATACTCTGAAGTAAAACAGATCTGGTTTAGTGATGGACCTGTTCTCTTGAAGTCCTAGTTTCCTGAGTATGTACAGGGTAGCAATAATAATGAAATGAGATGATAGTTACTATTTTAGCTAATACTTCAGCCTACACCATGCACTGCATTATTCATTTTATCCAGGTAGTTACTTCTGTTACTTTATATATAAAAACCAAGTTCTCTAACTCACCTAGGGTCACAAAGCTTTGGAGTGGACAGAGAGATTTGAATTCTGGTTCAGAGCCCATTCTCTTCACCATGTGTTACATGTATAAGTACAGTGACCACAGTGAAGTGAATAGTCAATAAACAGCTTGCTTTTATAATAAATAATAAATGTTTTATATGTTAAATATACTTAATGAATCCCATGGACATGTTTTCATTTATTCTTTTTAAGAGTTCTTTTAGCGCCATGATCTGTAACTTGTTCCTTCTTTTCTATACTGTCTGAAGACTTTTGGAAGTGCTGTCAGTAATGTTGCTTCCTTAGCAGTGGTTTTCATTCCAACAGGATCATTCATTCCTCAAGTTGAGGGTCTTTGATTCAAAAGATAGAACTCTCTTCTTCAATTTGAGACACTGGAGTGTCTCTGATCTACACCCAGGCAGAGGTACTGTCGGTGGCATCAGGGACATCATAATATGGACAGGGAGCTTGGGCATCTAGACACAGAAGTGAAAAGTGACAACCTTTATTCATATAATGATGCTCCTACTTTTTCCCTCTTTCCCTATGTAGATTCTTCTCTCTTTTCTGACTCCTGGTGGGAACCGGCTTCGCAACCAGATCTGTGAAGTTTTGGACATAGATCTCATTAGGCAGCAGGCTGAGCATAACGCTGTGGACATCCAAGGCCTGGCCAACTATGTCATCAGTACGATGGGAAAAATATGTGCTCCTGTGCGAGATGACAGTATCAGAGAGTTAAAGGCTACTGGTAACATTGTAGAAGTGCTGAGGTTAGCACTTTTGCTATTTACATTTTCTTACGGGATCTTTGAGTTCATTGAGAAGGGAAATGTGAACTTTGGGGAACACAGAATAATAACTGGCCTCCCAAAGGAATTCTAGATCTTAGATGAAAATAGGGAGAAAGTCATTTACAGTGAATGTAGAATTTTCAGGACAAGTGGTTTAGTAAGGTTATTAGTTGGCATGCAGTGGGCTCTGGGAATGCATTGGTAAAAAGACATATATAACCTAATCTACCAGGGAGTTCACAGTCTAAGAGGGAGACAGATCTTGGACAGTGAATTATAGTTGTGATAAGTGCTTAGGAAAGTCTCCAGCAGGGGAATCTGTCTAGTTAAGGACCTAGGAAGCCTTTAGTAAGAGTCACTAGCTATTATAATGCTTGAACCCTGAATTCTCAGTGATTTAATGAGTAAAAGTTTGTTTCTCACTTATGTCACAGTTTAAGCCAGGGGTTCTTGGTTAGGCAGCTTCCACATGCCATTTGGAACCCAAGCTGCTTCTCTCCTTGGCTGAACCCTCACTCAGGTTCTCTGCATGCTACCCATTCACCTGGGTGAAAAGACACTGTGAGAAGGCATACCAAGTATGCAAACACCTCAGCCAGAAGTGACATATTCCCTTGATTGTGACTAGTCACACGGTCCCACCTAGATTGAAGAGAGCTGAGCAAGAAAGGTAGTTGCTTTCTGGAAACACTTTTTGCAGCCACTAATCTATACTGCAGAGAGATTCTTTTGGTGGTCATCTAGCCATCTCTGCTGCAGCTTTCTTGAGGAAGTGAGGTGAACATTAAGTTATCATCTAATTATGTAGATGATAACTTCCTTATGATTCCAAAGGAAAGAATTCTCTGCAACATTTTTTGCTATTGAAGGGAATTTTTCTTTTTTATTTTTATGAATACAGCAATTGAGAATTGAGTTTAATGTAATTGCTTTAGAAAGATAGGAAACAGAAACTGTTCTGCATGTAGCAGGTAACTTACTTTGTGACTTTAACCAAGATAATATAGCTTCTCAGGGTAATACTTTTCCCTATCTGTAAAGTGGGCTTTATGTGTCCTTAGTGTTATCTCATTTCTGACAGATTGTGGAGTCCTTGCTTCCAGTTATCTTATCATTGGAATATATATCAAATCTACAGTGTTTATATTGGTCATTTATTGAGTACCTACTGCCACCACTTCCCCTTGCACTTTACCTTCATTATCTCATTGATTATTCACAATATCCTTCTAAGATTGATGTCCTTCTCTTTTACACATGAGGAAACTGAGGCTTAGAGAGATTGAGTGACTTGTGCATGGCCACAAATCAGGTCAGTAGCAAACCTGGATTTGAACACAGGACTGCCTAATTCTAAAAGGAAGTATTTTTCCTCAGTGCCTCACCACCCTGTCCTTTTTTTCTTGCACTTACTTATATATTGTTTCTTATTTCCTTAATAGTAGAAACCATATACACTGTATTCAGGTACCTTAAAATTTCAGGGGCTTTCAAATGAAAACTTCTGAATTTTTCTAATTGTTTGTGCTTGTTAGTATCTTTTTGTCAATTTATGACCGGATGTAATGGATAAGCTGGAAGTACTCTATCTGCTACAGTAAATATTCTTGTGATATATACATGTATATCCTTATATGAGAAGTGGCCTTCCAAATGACTTTTAAGGATGTCTATCTTTTCCAACCTGTAACACATAGGCAATAGTTAATGAATTTCGGCTTAACTTCTTAATTATTTTTCTAACTATTTTAATTGTAAAATTTTTAGACAAATATTCCATGTCCTGGACCTCATGAAAATGGACATGGCCAATTTTACAATTATGAGTCTTAGACCACACCTTCAACGTCAGTTGGTAGACTATGAGAGAACCAAGTTCCAGGAAATTTTAGAAGAAACTCCAAGTAAGTATAATATAATGTATTTATATTGAAATTGGATGAAAATGTGATACTGTAACTTTTGACATTTTACATAGTGTTATTAAACTCCCCCACCAAGGAGAATTTTGAGTTTCCTGTTAAATACTTTTTTACTTTCTAAAATTGACATCACAAACTTAGAGTTGCTTACTTTGTCCCAGGAAGTGTGCTAAGCACTATTTAATTTTTCATTAATTCAAGAAATATTTATTGAAATATTTATTGCTGTGCTCCAGAAATTGCTTAGGTGCTATAGATATTACAGTAAACAAAACAAGATAAAGTTGCAGTCCCCAAGAAGCTGACATTCTAGTACTCATGACAAATAAGTATGCATATTGTCACATATACTGTTAGGGAACAAATAATAACAGGACAGGAGTGAGGGTGAGATGTTTTATAAATAGGATGGACTGAGAATATAATTGAGCAGAGCTTGCAAAGAAACAAAAGACATGTGAAGATCTGGGAGGAAAGGACATTCTAGCCATAGGGAGCTGCAAGCACAAAGACCCTGACATAGAAACTTGCTTATGAAGTTTGACAGACATAAGAAAGACACTGTAGCTAGAGTAGAATGGGTAAGGGGAGAAGAGTGGGTGATGAGATTGAAAGGTAGGCAAAGGCAGGCGACATAGAGCCTTGTTAGAACATTAGGAGTTTAGATTTCACTCCTAGTGTAATTGGAAGTCAATGAAGAATTTTGAGCAAGGAAGCAACATCTGGTTTTTCTTTTTGGAGAAAACTCTGGTTTCTGCATAGGGAATTGATTGAGAGCTAAGGGAGAAACAGATATCAGCTAGGTGATATTGGAGGTGCCCAAGCAAGAAATGATGATGGCTTGTTCCAGATGGTAGTAGTATAAGTGAGAAGAGTTCAAATTCTGAATGCATTTTAAAGGTGGAATAATAGTCAGTTGCATGAGGAAAAATAGAGGCATTGAGGATGACTCTAAGGTTTTTGGCCTTAGATGCTCAATGAGTGGTGATACATTTTAGTGAAATGGGAAAAGAAAATTGTGAAATGACAGAGAATTAAGAGTTCAGTTTTGGATATATGAACTTTTAGATCTTCTTTGACATCAACATGAAGATGTCAGTAGATGTTTAGGTATGAGACTAAGGTTCAGGGGAATGATGGGAGCCATGGATATCATTTGGGGATCATTAGTATATTTATGGTATACAAAGACATTGAAATGGATAGTAACTAATACTTAACGAGTGCTTTCCACATTCTAAGCATTTTGCCTGCATTAACTAATCTTCTTACAGTTACAGTGGTAACTGTAGGAAGTTACCATGTATTTTATGGTTAGGGAAAACTGAGGCATGAGAAGTTCAGTCACTTGTCTCCATAACACAACTTGCAATGTATGAAGCTAGACTCACCTGGCAGTCTTCTCCATAGCTCATGCACTTACTACTTGCATGGGGTGAAACTGCTTAAGGAAGTAAGTATAGATGTTGAGGGCACTGACCTAGACATCCCAGCATTTAGGGATATGGTGGGGAGGAGGACCAGCAATGGAGACTATGAAGGAGTAGTTAGGAAGGTAGTATGCAAATCAGGAGGGAGTGGTATCCTGTAAGGCAAGTGAAGAAAGCTTTTGGAGGAGAAGGTGGATGAGTAGATGTGACAAATGCTGCTAAGTGGTCCAGAAAGATGAAGGGCAAGCCTTGACCATTGGATTTGACTAATGAAGATTATTGATAACTTCAGTGGGAACAGTTTCAGTATATTGTGGGCATTGAGACTGGACTGGACTCTTTCCACCATTTTGGAAGTCTGCTGGAAACAGGATTGCAAAAGGCATATATGTGTGGAAAGTTGTGGTGGAAGGCCATTTCTTCTGGCTATAAGCAGAGTCTCCAGAACCAAAGGGAGCACATGGCTCTTACAGTCAAAATATCCAAATTTTACTTGGGCAAGAGATGTGCTTATCTGTACAACGCAAAAAGAACACAGTAATTTATTAAAGTGTATGATGGGGGGAACTGAACTAGAAGGAGGCCAGGGAAGAATGGGAATAGAGGAAATATTACCCCTTGAATCCTTACAATTACTCGGGGAATTAGGTACTTCAAACAGACACCATCTGTCTGGGGGTTGGATATTGCAGAGGCAACTCTAGCATCAGCTACCAAATGCAGCTAGGTGACTAAGGATTCTATTGTTTTAGCTCCAATGAGAAAGGAATTGAGAGAAACAGAACCCAGCATAGAAGCTCAATCTGAAACCTAGCCATCTTAAACTCTTGCAGCTAAGTTCTTAGCAGCGGTTTCCTGAGACTTAGTGATGGGTTTCATTTGTGTAAATGAAACACATGTGTAAATGTACCCATGTCTTGAATTAAGATAGCTTGGAATCTTGGGTAAATTCTTTAATATAGGACTAAATTATAATTTTGTTAATCTTAAATTATTTGCATCTGTCCTTAAAACCTAGGGTTGGTGGCCTATATATTTGTACCTTTCATGTTAGCTTGGCCATTTCCAAGGATTTAAGAACAGAGTAAATCTGGCTCTCCATATAGGTCATTTTTGCACAGCCAGAGAAATCAAGAGTTCAAGAAGCAGAGTATACGTCAACTGTTAATTTTGTCTCCAAGTCACTCTGCCAAAAGCCAGCCCCTGTGCTCTAATATCAAAATAAGAGCCTCATGGTATCACAAAGAAGAGTAAAAGTATTGTTGGATTTTTATGTGTATTTTATTTTTATATATCTTTATTAGAAAATTGATACAGATAAGTGATCTAGATTTCTGAATTGACTCCAGAAAAATACTTTATTTTGCCTAAAGAGATTTTATATAATTGTCTTATTTAGAACATACTCAGAATAACCTTAGGCAATGATTGACTGAATATACTAAGCATCAACAAGGTAACAACATTCAGGCCAACAAGTAAATTACCAGTAGAAAGAGTAACAGCTATTCCTCTGTCAAAGGTAGGAATCAAGTAATTTTTATGATACCCAGAAAGAAAAAGTTTTATTTTTTTAGATAATATATCTAAAAAGATGTTTTTATGGACTTTTATTTCATGTGATTCCTTCAGAAATCCAGTGGGATAGAAATATATCAGATTCCATGATGGTTATCTTTGCCTGGCATGTAGGCAGTCAGGAACATGTTAAAGAAGAACACTGATGCCAAGCAGTGCCCCACTTGGTCATTTAAACCCTAGGAGTACGCAGAGCTGGGACCAGAAGCCAGGTTTCCCAAATACAAGTCCAAATTAAAACAAGCTGTGACTTCTACTTTCTTTGGATTTTTCAGTTTTGCAGTATAGTAGCTGGTTTATATTGTAAGCAATAAAAACCAACTCTAGCTGACACAGCAAACAGGGGAGCCAAAGAAAGAATGGGGGCAGTTCACAGAATTGAAGCAAAAGCTAAATGCATGAGCAAAGCCAGGTATCTGGAAGGAAAATCCAAGAGAAAACGAAGCTCCATCATCAGGATGGTTAATGTATACTTCAACCATGGGCTACCTCTGAAAACTCTGGTCACATTCAGAGTTCCTGTAAAGAATCTGATGGTCATATGATCTACTAGGCCCACCCTGGTCAGAGAGGCAGGGCCTCTCAGTTGTTAGTTATAAAAAAACCTGGAGTGAGGGAAAATGGCTTCTGAAAGAACACCAAAACGAGAACAACAGAAGGTGCGGTGTGGCCAGGCAAGAGGGGGTAGATGTCATGGATAAAGGGACTGTTTTTCTTTTTTTGCCATACCGGGAATTGAACCTAGGGCCCCACATCCCCATGCTAGGCAAGCACTCTATCACTTGAGCTAAGCCTCCAGCCCTTTCTTTTTTATTTTGTATTTGTATAGGGTCTCGTTAACTTTGCCTAGGCTGGCCTTGAACTGAAGATCCTCCTGTCTGTGCCTTCTGAGTAGCTGGGATTATAGTTGTATGCCACCATGCCCAGCTGGGAGTACGTTTTTCTACCTGAAAATTGGGGGTACTTAAGAAAATGTACCTGTAATACCATTGTATGTTCTTGTGTTTCTGTCTCCTCCAAATTTCTTGAGTGCAGGAGTTGTGTTCGTTCATCTGTGAATCTCTAATGCTTGGCATATAATAGGTCCTCAGTAGTTATCATTGAGTAGATGGAGCTCTTATTACTGTCCCCATGAAAAACATAGTTTACCGAGTGCCTGATGGGTTGACCTTGCTTTTGGAGCCACATGGAGTGCCCAGTGTACTAGCTTATGAGAGTGAAATTTCAACAGATCACAGAGAGAAAAGCAGGTATTTCTCTGCAAACAGTGCTCTCTACATTACCAGTCCTATACAACTTTGACTACCGTTAGAATCATGTGGGGCATTTAAACACATGCCTGAGCCCCACATTAGACTATTTAAATCAGAATCTCTAGGAGCTGTGCCCAAGATCATTACTTTTCTTTTTTTGAAGCTCCCTGGGTAATTCTAAAGACAGCCAGAATTGAGAACCACTAAGCCACACTGTTGCTTTTGTCATGATAACTAAGTGGGCTTTTAAATGTGTCAGCTGTAAATGATTAAACTTGCAGTCTAAATGCTTATTACTGCCACATTGTAATTACATCCATGTTGATTTCCACTCAGCTTTCTCTGTTGGATGTCTTTTAAATAAAAGACTGCAAATCTTTTACATCTTCATAAACAGAACTAGCTAACTAAGAACAACATTTGCCAAGTGAGAAGAAACAGAGTTGTGAAATTCTGGGGATGATGTGGAAAAGGCCCTCCTCATAAATTTTCCCTTTTTAAGTGCTGGGTCTGAGGAAGAATTTCAATCTATTCTTTATTTCTCTGGCTTTTTTTTCAAAACTCTGCACCTGTGTTCAGTC
Organism: Castor canadensis; assembly: GCF_047511655.1. Taxonomy (NCBI): domain Eukaryota; kingdom Metazoa; phylum Chordata; class Mammalia; order Rodentia; family Castoridae; genus Castor; species Castor canadensis. The sequence continues at coordinate 142,366,715 of NC_133393.1, forward strand.
TGCATTTCTTAGCAGTTGTCACTTTATAAATTTTATCAAATGCATACTTTTATAAGAACTGTGATTTAAGAAGCAATATGTTTCTAGTGGGAAATCTTAAAACTGGGTCTAATGTAAAGTAAAGCAAATTTTGTCCTAAGGCAGACAGCACAGTAGAGAAATAATTCCTCCAAACTTTAAGCCTTCTGGAATAGCCTTCAGTATGATTTCATTTGGTTTAGGATATAAAAGATATGTAATTCAAGGTTGGAGGAAATACTTGTGAACACAAATAAATACTGATTGTCATCTGAGTCGCTGGTTCTCAACCAGGGATAATTTTGCATCCCCCCCCCACCAGGGGACATTGAACCATGTCTAGAGACACTTGTTGTTGTCCCAATCTTGCAGGGGTGGCGAGTGAGGGGCATGGAGTACTACTGGCATCTAGTGAGCAGAGACCAGGAATACTACTAAACTTTCTATAGCCACAGGACAGTGCCCCACACAAACAATTATCCCGTTTCAAATGTCAATAGTCCTGAGAGTCAGCCACCCTGTTGCAAGTCAAGGGTTGGAATGAATCCATTTCATGGTGACCCAAAGAAATATCTTTATGTTCCAGGACAATTTGGTTTCAATAAATAAGAAAGTCTACTGGTAGTTGAGTCTTTGGGGGTTGTTTTGTGTTTGGAAGCAGGTTTCTCTTTTTTTTTGGCATACTGAGGTTTGAACTCAAGGCCCTTGTGCTTGCTAGGCAGGTGCTATACTACTACAGCCACGTCCCAACTCTTTTTTGTTTTAGTTATATTTTGGATAGGGTCCTGCATTTTTACCCAGGGCTGGCCTCAGACCATGATCCTCCTACCTTTGACTCCCAAATGGCTGGGATTGCATATGTGTATCACCACAATCAGCTTGTTTGAGATGGGGTCTCTTAACTTTTTTGCCCATGCTGGCCTTGAACTGCAGTCTTCCCAATTTCTGCATCCTGAGTAGCTGGAGAAGCAGTCTTGTTTCATCTAGACCGATGCATGGTGGGTTCCTTCCTCTTCTTGCCTTCTTTCCATTGTCTGGAAGGGCCTGTTTCCACTTGCAGAAGCAAGCACTTACAGAGAGACCTTTGGAACAACTGTGTGAGTGCTGGTTGCTTGTCATCAGAGACTGCTAACATTAAGGAGATTCTGCTAACAGCAACTGCTAGGCACTTGGTGGTAATAATAGTGATGATCTATGTCATAGTAATATTTAAGTGCCATATGCTTAAAAAGGCATTCAAGACCTCATATTTCCAGTGACCCATGCTTTTAATGTAGAAGAATTGAACTTGATACATAAACTTGTCTAAAGGGAAAGAGTAATCACACTGGACATTGTCATACATTCTTTAAATTAATTTTGGGACTCAAGTAAATGACTTCCTCCCTTCCCTCATCTTCTCACTGGAATAGTCTTTGCCAAATACTAGGGATCATGTTGGATAAAGTAGATTTTCAGTTTTTGCATGTTTTCTAGGGAACATGTCCTTTAAAGACACTGCCTTTTCTTTAAGGGTATCTGCTGAGACTCCACTACCTCAAGCTAGTGTACTAACTGATCTTTAAAAAAATAATAATAAAGCCAAGTTCTCAAAAACAACAACAACAACAAAAAAAAAAAACCAAAAACAAAACCTGTCCTAGTCAACTCACTTCTCTGCCTACCCATTCTTTTTACCTATTTCTAAAGTAACTTCAACAGAGGGGCAGCTATTGTGTGATAGGCAGAGAACCTGGTTGGTACCTCCTGAGCTTTAAACACCAAAACCAATTCAAGTGGAGACACTAATCCTCCTCTCAGAGGTGTTTGGAGAATTAAGTCAGCTAACATAACAATTGCTAATGCTTGGACATTTCTTGTGTGCAAGAATGGTTCTGAGTGTTTTGCATGTATTCATTTGTTAAATCTTACCACAACTGCAGAAAGGGACTATTATTATCCTCAGTTTAGGTTGTGGAGACTGCATAGATATTAAATAACTTACCCAAGGTATACAGTTGATGAGCGTGCACAGACTGGCTCAGAAGCCATGCTTCCAACCACTGCCCCAGCAACTTCTGCGGGGTAGAACCTAACACAGCTTATGAGAGTGTTGATTGCTTTGTACTTCCTTGATACTTATTGATCTGCAGTGCAAATTTGACTCTACAGTCAAGTTGCGCTCCCATTTCCTGTATTGCTTTCTAAGCTCTGTTGCAGAGCAGACTTGCTGATCTGCCTCTCTATAGCAAGTGATGTCTATGTTCTTGTCAAATCTATTGCAAGGAATAAAATACCTCTCTGTTGCTTAGGTTCTGTTTGAAATTTTAGAAACACATTGCCAGTGCTGTACTTGATGTGGTTGGTACTGACTTGGAATGCATTTTCAGGAATTTTGTGAGTTAGTAAACACAGTGTTACTAAAAATTAAATTATATAAACTTATAATTAAATAAATTATATTAAAAACAAAGGTGAAGTCTTGGGGAAAGTTTGGAAGTTTCCTGTTAAACATCTACTTACTGTACAATCTAGCAATCTGAGTACTGAGTCTTTATCCACAAGAAATGTAAACTTAAATTCATATAGAAAACTGTGCATGAATGTTCATAGCAGCCTTATTTGTATAGTCTCAAACTAGAAACAACCCAAATGTCTTTCAGTAGGTATATGCATAAACAACCTGCGGTATACCCATACAGTGTAATATCACTCAGCAATTAAGAGGAACATGCTATTGATACACATAACTTGGAGGAATATTGAGTAAACCAAAGATAATATTTTTTTGAGGCAAGGTGTCACACTATGTAGCTCAGGCTGTCCTGGGACTCACTATATAGCACAGGCTGGCCTCAAACTCATGATCCTCCTACCTCAGCTTCCCAAGTGCTGGGACTAGAGGTGTGAACCACCATATCCAGCTAACGAAGTTAATCTTAAGAGTCATTGTATTGGTCTTCTCAGGCTGTCATCACAAAATAGTATAGACTAGGTCACTTAACAAACTGTGGCTGATGGTGTGGTCTAAGTGGTAGAGCACCTGCCTAGCAAACATGAGGCCCTGAGTTCAAACCCTAGTACCGCCCCCCGCCCCCTGCAAAAAAAAATTTCTTACTTGTAGAGTCTAAGCAGTCCAAGACCAAGGGACTGGCTGGTTGTATTCCTGGTAAGGGCTTTCTTCCTTGCTTTTAGACACCCACCTTGTTGCTTCTTATGTATCTTTTTTTCAGTGTGTGCCTGTAGATGAAAGAGTAAAGCTGTCTTGTGTCTCCTCTCATAAGGGCACCAATGCTATCTGAGGGGCCTGCCTCATGACTTTATCTAACCCTAATTAACCTCCCAAAGGCCCCATCTCCAAATACCATCACACGGGAGTAAAGGCTTCAACTTTTAGATTGTGGGGCAGATTCAAATAGTCAATCCATAACAGTTGCATGTTGTTGATTCCTATAGACTTTCTTGAAGTGACATAATTAAAATGATCAGTGGTTACCACAGGTTAGAATTGAGGAGAGAGTCTGACTACTAAGGGGTAACATGAAGAAGTCTTCTTGTGGTGATAAAATAGTTCAGTACTCTGGTGGTAACATCAAACCATAAATGTAATAAAATTTCATAGAACTATACATGTACATAAAAAATGCATTTAAAAAACTGGGAAATCCAACTCAAACCTGTACCTAAATTAATGCTATCAGTACCAGTTTCCTAGTTTTGACAATATGCTGTGGTTTTTTAAGATGCTGTCGCTGCATGAAGGGTATATAGAAACTCTCTGTACTATTTTTACAACTTCTTGAATCTTGAACTATTTCAAAATAAGTTATTTTTTAAAAGCCCTAAGGAAGAATGAACTATGATACACAAGACAACATGAATAAATCTCAAAAGCATTGTTAGGTACTATATGATTCCATTTATATGAAACTGTAGAAAGTGAAACTAATCCTTGAAGTTAGCAGTTAAAAGTAGTTGAGTGACTCTGAGTGAGCCTTTGTGCTTTTGTCATGCTATGCAGTGAACTATTTTTAAAGTCTGATCGGTGATTGTTTTTCCATCTCTGTATTTCTCTGAGCAGTTATTTTGCACATGGACCATTCTTAGCAGTTTTCCTCAGTGATGGAATGTTACATATGTGAGTCATGTAGCTATTGTACACTGAGCAAATAAACTTACAGATCTGAAAAGAAAAGTAGTTGAGTGAGGGTCAGGCATGGTGGTACACTTCTTTAATCCCAGTTACTTGGGAGGCAGAGGTGGGAGAATTTTTGCCTGAGACCAGCCTTGACAAAAGCATAAGACCCCATCTGAAAAACAAACTAAAAAAGCCAAAGGACTGGGGCATGGCTCAAGTGGTAGAACACTTGCCTAGCAAGTACTGGGTCCTGAGTCAATCCTTGGTTCTTCCAGAAAAAAAAAAAAAAGTGGTTGAGTGGACTACAAATTGACCGGAAATGGAGATGAAGAACTTTGGGAGGTAATGAAAATGGTCTGTATCTTGTTTTGAGTGGTTCTTGCACAGGTATCTAGAAGAGTCAAAACTCACCAAACTGGACACTTAAGAGCTGAACATTGTGTGAAATTATTGTATGTTTATAAATATATATGTGTGAAAAGTAAAATAAGAATGATAAAAAGCAAAGGTATTTATTTAAAGAATAAGTATTAGAAACTCCTCACTTCCTAATTATCTTACTGTTGCCTGTAGTCTTGAGATTATAGCTATATTTGAATGATAGAAACACTGTGTAGCAGTATGCTGCTGGGCATCTCTTGCCAATTGCACATTCAGCAACTCTCATTTTCTCATTCCAAAAATGAGGAAATCAGAAGCTCAGGGGAGGGCTGCTGAAGTGCTCAAGTGGTAGAGCGCTTCCTTAGCAAGCATGAGACTATGAGTTCAAACCCCAATCCCACATAAAAAGAAGCTCAGGAGAGAAATGCAGCCTAGCAATTTATGGCTGAGAGCCTTCTGGGGTATGGATGGAAATGGAAACCAAGAAAATGAGTAAGGTATACAGTGAGACTGAAGAGTAATGAACGGAAGTAGACTGAGTTGTCCTTGGAGTTGGCAACATTTACCGAACACGCAGAGGAAGAAGAACCCAAGTATTAGGTGAGATAGAGGAATGAGGAGAAAGTGGAGTCACAGAAGCCAGGAGAAGAAAGAGTTTAGGAGGGGTGTACTCAGTACTCTGATGGGCAGGTATTATAGAGAGATTAAAAAATAAAAAGGCAGAATTTAGAAGTGTTCACAGGTTAAACATCCAGAACATTGCTGATGGCTTTCAAAAGGTCAAAGAAGGATTTATTTCCTGACCCCTCTAGTCTATGCTCCTATCTTAGTAGATGACAAAACCAGCCTTGTCTTCTGTCTCCCTTTTATCCTCAAGTGTCACTTAATGGAGCTCTTCCTCTTAGATACTCCACTGGACAACCTCTGCTCCCTTTTCCCCGCCTATGCCTCTAGCATTCATTGTATCCTGTTATAAGTAATTGTTAGTTTACTGGCCTGTCTCTCCATCTGAACTAGGGGTATGGCTGTGTTTTTTCATTCATGCCCAGCACCTAGCATAGAATCTGTCATGTGGAATACACAGATGAAAAAATGACAGATATGTGCCTTTTTTCACTCCTAGATGCTCTTGATCAAACTACAGAATGGATAAAAGAATCTGTAAATGAAGAATTACTTTCTGTTTGTGAGACTTCTACAACTTCCGGGGCTGAAAATAGCTCCATGCCAAGCCTGAGCCCTACATTGGTGCTAAATAACAGTTACTTGAAACTATTACAGTGGGATTATCAGAAAAAAGACTTGCCAGAGGTGAGTAATTTTTTTTCTTCCCCCAAGTTATTCAATATTTATATTCTTCAGTTCTAACTTTGAGTTAGCTAGTCTGTCTGTATTGTATATGGTTTAATGACTTTACTGAAAATGGGAGTTTGGATATGACATTGCTTATTTTACATTTTCATGGTATTGTGCTTCCCTTTCTATTTTTACATTTTAAATAAATATGCTAGACACTCATGACAGATGGAACACGACTTCAGGAACTGACAGAAAAGCTGAATCAATTGAAAATTATTGCCTGCCTGTCCCTAATTACCAACAACATGGTGGGTGCTATTACAGAAGGCCTGCCTGAGCTTGCAAACAGGTTAAAAAGGATTTCAGCTGTTCTACTTGAAGGCATGAATAAAGAGTAAGTTCCCTGTGTTTATATCTGTTGCCCCATGTATTTAAGATCTTGCGTGTAGTTTCAGGAACAAGAATAACCTTGAACATCTGGATGTGATACTCAGGACTATGCTTTACAGAAGCTTATCTTACACCTTTTTTTAGAATTTCACTCAGTGTCTCTGAAGGCCTAGATGTCCTTTCATAGGAAGGGAGAGGAGTTTTCCAAAGTGCAAGGATGAGTATATTCTTTCTCCTTAGTAATGGTATGTGCAAGAGCCTTTTCTCTGGCAGTACTGTGGGAAAAAAAACCAAACAAAAAACAAATCCACAGAGCCCAGTGTTTGGAGCTGCCTATCAAAGAGGGTTTTCCATTTTTAATTGCTCTTTTCTGTCCAGCACTCTTTTCCCCCTTTGGTGGTACAGGCGTTTATACCTAGGGCCTTGCGCTTGCTAAGCAGACATTCTACCACTTGAGCCATGCCTCCAGCTCTCCACACTTTTCTTCAACAAAATATTTACTGACTTGAGGGATCAAGTCAGTCAAGTCATAGCATCTAAAGACTGCTATGAAATCTTTAGATGTAGTAATAGTTCTGTCCTTACAAGATTTGAAACAAATCCTGTGAATGTTTTGTTTTTGCTAAATTATTCTCCGGTATCATTGAATGCTAGAATCCCATTTAGATTTTGAATTTAGGTCATCCCATTGAAATCCTGTTTAAGTCAGAAAATTCCTAGTTTAGCCAATGGCCAGATGTTTTCACGGGTCATACATGGGTCAGTCCCTTCTGCTGGTTTGCCTTTCAGGTGTTTTCATGGACATGTCCTCTTTACTCCTGCCATTGAAGTGAGATTTGCCTATACTTCCATCAGTTACTCAGAGACTCAGTGAAGTGATAGAATAGGAGTCCACGTGGTTCAGGATCCAAACTTCTCTTTTGGAGCTGAAGCTCAGAGAAAGAAGAGAATTTGCCTTGAATTGAACAGAGGGTAAAGGGCAAACCAAGGCCCTCCCTTACTAGTGATTCTGTTGCTAATCTGCCATGTTCATTTCATATTCTTGGACCCAAGACCTCACTGGAAGAAGAAAAAACTTCCTCTGACTTTGCAGTTGGTCTTACCTTAGTATTTCCTTACACCGAGTAATATTACTTTTTAGAAACTTTTATTTATTATGCCTTTAGTGAACATCAGTGCTGCTTAGTATTAATATAAAGCACAAAGAAACTGGTTACTAAGAGGACAGACTTTAGGTCAGATGACCAGGATTTAAGTCCTAACTCTGCTATGTTATGTATGATTGAACAAATTTCCAAGTCACTCTGAGCCTCACTTTCTCACCTGTAAAAAGAGAATAGTAAATTGTGTCTACCTTGAAGTTGTGAGAACTTAAGATGATTCATGTGAAACTCAGTACAGGTGTCTGGTACTTAGTATGTGCTCAGTGAATGTTAGCTATTAATAACTATTGAGGTGTTAAATCCTCCTATTTATAGAATGTTTAGTTAGTTTTTTATTTAATTTTTCTCCTTTATTAGAAAATGAGTGCAGTCAGTTTTCAGGCATCCTCATTATGGATGGGGTAATAACATTCATAATACCAAAAAGCCTATGATCCCAAATAGCCAGTAGATCCAGATGTCATATATTTGGCTTAATGATGCATCTCAACATTGAGCAAGACTGTGAATAGGAAGACTTAAGTTACACTAAAATTAAATTTTTCTTTAGCCTAAAAACTCACTGATTAAAAGCAGGAGAAAGCTAGAGCAGTACTTTCTAGTAGGTAAAAAGTCAGGAGGTAAAAATTTTGCCACAATCTACCCTTGGGTTATAGAATCCCAAAGGCAGGTTCATTGTAGGCAAATTCAGTTAAGGTAGAACACCAGTACTTCTTATTGCTGTTAATGATAGCAGTAGTGATACATCATTTTCCTCTTTTTCTTCTCATTAAGCGTTTACCATGCACTTAACATTTCCAAGCATTTAAGAATATATGACTAAATCTACTGAGACCAATGGATTTATTTTAGGATGTAAATAGTTTTCTGTCCCTTTCTGATAATCTGCATGTAAATGGTGTTGCAGACTCATTTTTAGGGACCACATTTTTCTGCCCATTCTTTCCTATTTGGACAGTAAGCACACAATTGCATGGCTTTAAGCATTTAAAAATTGGTTACTTGTGAGGGTTGGTAGTTGGAAGGAGTTAATATTTTCTATGTTTATTCAAATAGAAGTAATTATTGTCCATATAAGAGAAAATTAATAGGCATCTGAAATAAGTTGGTATATTTAAATACAAAATAAAACCCTGAAGAACAAAAACTTTCCCTAATAGGATTTTGTTTTATGTTTTATAGGACCTTTAACTTGAAGGAAGTCCTGAATTCTATTGGTGCTCAGACTTGTGTTGAGATTAACAAGACCCTGAAAGAGAGAGGTTTACCTACTGTAAATGCTGAGGTTCAAGCTAATCTTGTAGGTCAATTCTCAAGCATTGAAGAGAAAGACAATCCTGTCCGGTCCTTGATTGGTGAGTCCTCATTTTTTATTGATTGGTGCTTCAGTCCCAATTTTCTTTAACTTGTCATTTTTGACTAAAGTGTCCATAATATTTTATATTTATACTTATACTTAAACCTATTACTAAATGGTTCAGTTCTTGGAGCATTTCATGTTTTGGATTTTCAAATCCACACGAAGATTCCAAAAAACCAGCAAAATTGAAATGCTTTAGGTCCCAAGCATTTTGAATAAAAAAAGAACCTCAACTTTACCTGCTTTTAGAGGATAAATATTAAGAAATGTTAATATTTTCAGAGGCTTGGGTCTCACTGGTTTCTCTCTCACATACATACATGTATGTGAGGGAGAGAGAGACACATACATGTATAGTTGGGTGGGTGGAATATTTCAGGGCCTATTATCTTTAATTATCCAGCCAGTAGGTTTTGTAAAGAAAGTAACCCAATTCCACCAGAAATGTTAAAATCTAGATCAGTGCACAGTTTAAACCAGCTGGCAGTATGTTCACAGAAAGTAAATATGGATTTCAGCTGTGAGCAAGTCTAAGGAAACTGAGGCCTTTTTCTTGGTTAGGATTAAAGAGATAAAGAATAAAAAGGCTGTGGAACTGAGAGGCATACTGGGTGGGCTCCTCTGTACTTGTTGGTCAGGAAAATGACTGTCTTAGCGCCAGCTATGTTGGTGAATTGGAAAAATGGAGAGTGTGTCAGTTAGGACTTTGCCTATTGCCTGTGACAAAGAATCAAACTTCTAAGCTAGTTTAAGCAGGAAGGACATATTTTTTTCCTCATGCAACTGAAAAGGCCCGGAGTAGGGCTCACTGCTGGGAGAGCATAATCGAGCTCTGCCGCCTCTGTCTCCCAGTGTTGCCTTCTTCTTGGCTGGCTGCCTGCACAGGCTTTTCTCATGACAGCAAAATGGCTTCAACTCCAGCCTTCATCTTTCCATGTTTAAGTCAAGCAAAAACAAGAAGTCTGTCTCTCTGTTAGCTCAAGCTTGACCCCCCCAGCACAAATTCTCTTGGCTCCAATTTGCCTATCTAGGCCAGTAGATTTTATAAATGGAGTACATCCCATTCCTGAAGCAGTCATGGTGACCAGAAGGGAAGAAACTTAAGCCTGAGACATGTGCTCACTTTTTGGAGCCAGGGTAAATTCTGCTTTACTGATACTTGATGACAAGAGGAAAAAGATGCTCCCTGCACACAAAATCAGGGTTCTATAAAAGGGGGAAAAAGCTGGGGTTTTATAAATGCAGGTGTCTACTATAGAGATGGAGGAATAAAGACTAGAAGTAGGAAAAGAGGGTAGAATTAGAATATATTAACATTTTTGCATTAATCTGCAAATCTTTCCAGTACAGCATTGACTGCCTTTAGGATACAGACACATTTTATTATTTATTTGAGGCTCTGAAAATGTTTTTCTTATCCATATCTAGGGAACATGGAATACTGGGGATCTAGACTGCAATCTACTTGAGTGGCCCAAGGCTTCAGATCTGGCCCCAGAAAAGAGCAGTGCTAGGTCCAAAATTGTGGGTGGCAGGAGAGGCTGCTGCTGAGAAGGGATAGTTAGTAACAGTAACATACACAGATATTGGTAATAGCCCTTCCCCATATACCTTCATATGCTGATATGTATCTACCCTCACATTTTCTGCCTGGAAGAGGGGTAGAGTGGGGACTAAGACTGTCTAGCAGTTGGCCATATACTTCTAGGTTCCCACTCATGTGCAGGCCTCATGAGCACAGAGTGCATGTTTGGCTACTGCTGTATCCCTGCACAATTCCAAGCCCATAGATGACATGTAATTAATACTTGTGAAATGGGTGTAATGCATAGTAGATTTGGAGAGGTTAAATAACTTTCACACAGGGCCCCATGAGTAGCGGAGGCAGAGGTGACACTCTTGCCTAGCCTCCCTGACTCCAGAGCTCATACTCCTAACTATTCTGCCCAGCACTTCAGTCAGAGCTGGAGCCCTGCTGCTGTTGGCCAAGTGGCCAGAGTGTCCCAATTTGTCTGTGCTTATGCTTTAGATGAGGGAAATACTTGCAATGTCAGAAAGGAAAGGGAAGCAGAGGATAAGGGATTCCTCTTACAATCTGGTAAAGCAACTTTTGTCCACCCAGCTCTCTCAGGCCAACTTTCCTGCCCTTGTGCATATTGAAAGCAGTTTTTAACCTCATTCACAGTAGTGTTGCCCTAGAAACTTGAGTGACTCTCTAGAGTATCTCTCCTTCAACTCTGGAAGCCAAGGACATGCCTTTGGCAGGGATTCTAGATGATCCTAATTGAACAAATGCTCCTGTTATTGTAGTTTTGACCTAAAAACTAATGTATTTACAGAGGAAACAGTACCACTTGTCAGAATAATAGCAATTTTGAAAGGGTTTCGTTTCTATACCTTCTGGTGGGAAAGTGTTTGGACTGCATCTGTGAAGAAGATAAGCCTGGGCCTGTGAGAGTCAGGCAGCCATACTTAAAGGAAACTTAGTACAAGTTTACTGGATTTTCTGCATGCAGAGGAGCTAGAATAAATTAAGCACATAAAGAGATCCTTGGAATATAAGAAAGGGTCAAGTAGTGTTAGCCATGGTTTTCCTCCCTGTTCACAGTACTCATGCTCTGCCTTAGTTGTCTTAGTTGATGTGCTATTTATGCACCAAAGGGATTACACTTGCCACAGTGTTCTTAACCCTTTAAAAAAGATACTTAGAAAGGGAGCTTTTTTCAAACCAAAATATCTTCAAGTATATATAAAAGCCAGGTAAAAATATTTATGATTACCTGCTGTGTAGACTATTTCCATGCCTACAACCACTTATATTTTTAAAAAGTAATTTTCAACTGCCTTAAGTGGTACATGAATAATTTCCCCTTGTTGAAACATTACAGGTAAGGCTTCTCTTGTCTATGCCTGCTTTCTCCACTCTCCATTCCTCCGTGACTCCCATTATTTCCAGTTTGATATTTATCTTTGTAGATCTCTTTCATTTCATTTTCACTTAAATTCACTCAGCATTTATGATGTGCCTGCCACATGCCACTAGAAATATAAAGCTAAAAGATATGTGACCTTTACCCTTAGCCCACTGTCTAAGACAGGAGAAAGATACATTTTCAGCTGGTAATACTGTGGTATGATAACCTGATGATAATGCTAGGGAAAGCCACAGAAAGAGGAGGCAACTTTAGACTCAACACTGAAGGATGTTGACTCTGAGCAGAGATGAGATGAGATGGAAGGGCATTTTAGTAAGAGGAAAAATTCTGTCTAGACATGGACATTGGAAACTTTTGAGTGCTAGGCCAGACCTAGCTAAAATGTAACTTTGGGGAAAAGTGTTTGAAAGTGAGTTCCACTAATATCATAGCTGTCTGTACTCAATGGAGTGTATTCTTCTTAGTAACCTGTCTTATTTGTGGGCTTATGTTTCCAAAGCCAGAGAGCTGCATGAACTGTAGCAGGTCTGGTTTGCCCATTACTAGTTGCCCAACATCACTGCAGTCTGATCAATGCACACAGTTTGCAAGCTTCTGTGTAGTAATCTCAAACTGAGACCCACTGAAGCCGCAGAGCACAGGGGAAGGGGGCAAATTGCAGTATTAGCTGGGGCGGCCCACCAGCAGTGCCTCCTGGATGTTGACCAAGTGCAGGACACTTTCATGAGCATTCTTTTTAATTCTGCTAAGACCACAGCTGTAAACTACAACTGTCTTGGGAAAACCTAGACGTGAGTCACTCTTGCCATGTGGTAATTTGGACCCCCAGGTATACTAGATTTCTAGATTTTTCATGAAAAACCAAAACTTTAGATTTCTATGTGAAATTCTCTGATTCGAAATAGCTTCTATTTAAAAAACAAAATTTAAAAAACACAATGTGGACCAAACTGGCAGTTTACAAACTCAGTTTCAGTGTGCATAAGTACAACCGTGTATGGTGGGGATAGACTTTTGTAAGTTCCTCCACCCGAGGGCTCTACTTTTTAAAATTAATCAGCTATTGCTGGGTAACAAGTTATCCCAAAACTCCAAGTTTGTCGGGCAGTTGGATAGTTCTTCTGTTCTTGCTGGAGTCATACATGTATTTGTGGTCAGTTGTGGTTCAGGTTGGTAGCTCTGCTGATCTTAGCTGGACCCTCTCAGGTGTTTGGGAGTTAGCTGGCTACAGGTTGATCTAGGATGGTCTCAGATGGAACAGCTGGATTTCCTTCACTTGATCTCATCCTCCAGCATGCCAAGCCTTGTTCACATGGCAGTCATAGGCAGAGAGTGGATGTGATCACGCCTCTTGAGGTCTAGATATGGAATTGGCATGCAGGCATTTCCACAACATTGTATGACTTGCAAAGGAAGTCATAGGCCAGTCCAGATTCAAAGGATGGGGAAACATACTCTGTCCCTCCGTGGGAGGAACTGCAGTGCCACCTGGATCCAGGACAGGTAAACAGGAACAGTATCAAATCCTATCATTACAGTTAGTTGTGTTTAAAATTACATATTTCAATAATGGGACAGATAAAGGTATCTTTTTTTTTTTTCCTTCAGATAAACGAATCCAGCTGTACATGAAAAACCTACTTTGTCTTCCAAGCCCTCAAAAGTGTATGCCTCCCATGCCAGGAGGCCTTGCTCTCATTCAGCAGGAGCTAGAAGTGCTAGGCACACAATATGCAAACATGGTGAATCTCAACAAACAAGTGTATGGACCATTTTATGCAAATATACTTCGTAAGCTGCTGTTCGGGGAGGAAGTCATGGGGAAGGCAGATGCTTCACCTCCATCTAACTAAAAAGGAACTGACATTGGAGAAGAGATGGGAAATCCGGCACTTTGGTACCCAGTCCATTTCCATTAATGGCATTATAGATGCAACACATTCTCAGTACTGTCTGTGGTGCAGTGTTAGTCCAAGTCTGTATAATCTGGTAATGCTAGCATTACAGAAAACCCACAAAGACCTTAGACCTTTTCTGTGCATCATTTTAAAATTTAAAACACATTTTTAATGAGCAAAGAGCAATTTTAATTAATTATATTACCTATATAATATGTTTTCTTAAGGATTTATATTTGGCTTATTCATTCACCCTGTAAGGAGTTGTTTTCCTCATTTATCACTATCATATCTAATGATTTTTAGTTTTGGTACAACTTTTTAAAGGGTTGAAAGTTGTGAGAATAACCAAGGGAATTGGTATTCTGAATGAACTACATGAAGTAAACATAATTGTATTTGAAATGTACAATTACTATTTTACTAATGTGTAATAGAAACTTACAGAGTAAGTCCTCAAATTCCAAAAACATATCAAATCATATTTTTAATACCAATTGTCAGTATTTATTTAGAAGTTAAATTTATTGAGTAATTTTTATGTTACAAACACATTTTAGATAAAGCCTCCCAGGATTGTTAGTGAAAATAGAAACAAATCCTTTCCTTCTAAAATTTTATTCTACAAGTTTGTTTCTTCTTGCCTATTAACCTACTCTCTGAGAGAAAAAAATTTGCACAAATATCTTGCAATATCCTTGCATTTCTCAGGCCATTAATAGGTTTGTATAAGATTTTAATATATTCATGTGAGGCAGGGCTGGTTTGAATTTGCTTCCTTGCAAGAAGGGAAGTTTACAACAAAATAGGATCCCATTCTCTGTGATGTTCACATCTGAAAAAGAAATAGTTGAACTTTGAGTTTTTTAACCATATAACTTAATTAGCAGAATTCCTCTGTGCTTAGGAAATCCTTACCCTGTTATGACTACAGTAGCATCATTAGCCATTGCTGAATATGAATCAAACCTGGCACAGCTGGACACTAGCTGTCATTGGGATTTTAAAGAAGTCAGCTTATTCAGGCATCAACTACTACTTTTGGCATGCTGAGGGTAGTTCTACAGTTTAGGGGCACATGGTCTGTTACAAGTGCTTTAGCTGCAGAACATACAAGTTTTGGATTGTTTTGTTTGGTAAGGACCCACTGAACATTAGTAATTTGGTGGGGAAGAGTAGGTAGGAAGTAAAAAGAGTATGCCTGCTTTTCCTCACCTCTACCATTATGGTGTTATTAGTTTATGAAGTTATAGGAAACAATTGTGTGATTATTTCTAATCTTTGCATTTTACAGAGTCATTCAGGAAATCATGAATTTTCCCCCAATGTCTGATACATAAATCCATTAGTGGACTTCACTGAAGGGCACAGATTGGTCTTACCTGTTTTGTTCTTCTCCTGTAGCTCCATTCTGCCATGTTTCCCTGTGCTTAGAAACCACAAGGTGCAGAAGACTTGTTTTCATTTTCTCTGAAGCTGAAGTCATTTTTAGCTATGCTCACTTTTGGGCCTGGGTAGTGGAAAGGGTCTGAAAGGGAATGAATATGTAGTATGCATTTTTGTTGCTTTCTGAGGTGAACTGTATGCTTAACAGTTGGTGTACATTTTTATTATCAAATTGGAATTCAGTTTATATTCACTTAAATACTTGATAACACTGCAGTTGCCTGCAGGAAAACAATGTGCAAACATTTTAAAAAATTGCATTTAAAATGAAGGGCATTCTGCTTTTTTTTTTTTTTTTAAGTGGCAAAGTAAATCTTGTGTCTCAAGTCTGGATTTAGATGGATTTTAAAATCATATCCCTTAGCATGTTTAGTTTTTACTCAAATGTTTACTTCTACTTTTGAGGTTTTCCTAATGTCTGGTTTTGTAATGTAAATTTTATTAAATACCATATACACATTTTCATTCTACTGCTAAAACATGTATTGTGTGCACTACCTAAATTTTAAAACATTAAAAATTATTTCAATATAGCCAGTGCCTCTGTTTTTTAGCTACCTTTGGATGACTCAGGGGTAGAATATTGGACAGTAGTGTAGTTCTCTAGAATGATTCCTATGCCGATGATTAGAGCCTTACATACATCAGGTTATGTTCATTCATTTATTCATACATTAATTCAGTTAACAAACAACTATTGAGCATCTACTATGTGTCAGCAAGGATCCTAGTTGTGATACAGAGATGACTATACAGATATTAGCCTTAAGACATTTATAATCTAGTAAAAAAAATACAGTGAAGTGTAAGAAGGGCTATGAAATAAGTAAGATTCATATTAGTTCATGGAGAAGATAATTCTTGAGCTAAAACATGAAGAATACATAGGAACTTTCCAAGAACCAAAAAAGGGCAAACACAACTGACCAAGTGCACAGTGAGTACAGCAATACGGAGAAATGGTGAGCCTAGGAACCAATGTAAGGTAGAAGAAGTGAAGTGACGAGAGGCAAAATAAGAAAGGTGAAAAAGTTCTTGGATACCATACAGAAAATTCTTCTTTTTTTTGTCCTTTCAGGGATAAAGGCTAAAGAGGCATTGAATCTTTGAAACAGGAGAAAGTCACGAACAAATTTATGTGTTGGAAAGATTGTCCTGACAAAGAGCTCTTGTTGGTGCTAGAATATTCTGGTGTGTTTTGTGTATGCACACATGCACTCACACAGAAACGCGATACAAGCAATAAAAACTGACTGAATAACTAAAGCAGTGAAGGAGTTTGTTGGATAGTTATGGAGTTCCTCTCAATCTACTTAATCAGAGGAATCAGGCAATGGAAAATGGGTGGGAATGAAGGGATCCAATCATGCTGAGATTGATTTTTCAGGTGTCCTTGCTTCTTTGCCTCATTTGCTTAAGATCTGAAGTCCCAGATACCAACATTCACTTGAGAAAGTCTGTATCAAATGTCTAGGATGTAATTTATAGGAGATGGAATGGGGAAGTGGTTGACCCTTCGGATCCTGGGGTCCCACTAAAGTCATCCTACTTGGGATTTTTCTCAAATAGGAAGGGTATGCTTAGAAGCAGAAAGCAAAAAAGATAGCCACTATAACAGATGTTCATGAAGTCTTTAAAATTTGTGAGAAATGTTTAAGAAGGCCACCCAACACAGCAGTGCTGCTGAGAATAATACAAAAGATGGTATGAGGAAGGATGTAGTTACATGAAGACAACCTTCATTAGAGTGTGCAGATGAATTGCTGAATGAGTAGCTCTCAAGTCTCAGTGGCCTTGGGATAAGCTCATTTCTGAAAGCATAGTTCAAAGTAGAGGGGGAGAGTAAGATGGGAGTGAGCTTACTTCATTCAGCAGCCATCCAGGGACCCAACTTCCATCTATCCTGTAACTCTGCTTGCCTAGATCTTCAGAATCCCCTCCATTTACTCAGCAGATGGTGAAAGAAAAGGATCAGCCACTTCCCCTCAGAATTCAATCATGTGCCCTCATCTGATGGCAAGGGAGGATGGCGGTGTCCACCTCATACCCTTCAAGCTTCCTTAAATAAGTCCCAGAGAACTTTCTCTTCATGAAAATAGGTTGAACATTCTGTGCCTATGATCTTTCGAGATCATGTTGAGAGAATTTTGAAGCCAGATCCAGGGCACTCCATGAAGAGTTCTGTGGTTGTTTGGTCAAGCCTGCCATGGGCATGGAGAGTCACCTTTGCACAACATATTTTTACTTCTCACTTCATCTTTTAAGTTCAGCCTCTTCTCCCTCTGAGAATGTTAGATTCTAAAATTGTCCACTCATTGTTTAGTAATAATAGCATGGGACTGAGAATCACAGATCTGAGTTTGAATTCACTCCTATTATTTCATAGCAGTATGAACTCAAGCTGGTCTTTCAGTGTCCTTGAGCCTGTTTTCTAACCTACTTATCAGGCTACCTGCCTACCTCACAGAGATATTGTGAGAATCAAGTGAGATATATTTGAAATTATCTGCAAACTAAAGCATAATGTACCCAGAATGCATTATAATAACTGTAATTTATGGGTCAGTATCTTTCAAGCTTCAAGGGGTTTTACTGTTTTGAGATGTGATGATTAAGTGCTTAACTACATAAGAACAAAAATTGTCATATCTCATCAGAACCATGGTTCATTAAACCTAATATTGTCATTGGCAGAGAAGCTCAAATGTATGTACAAGGTTGTGGTGGTTGTCCTTGATGTCAACTTCAAAGGATAGTGACAAAACACAACATGTTCTAAATCAATTATAACTTTAATCCTGCATGACTTAATCTGACCTTTCAAAAATTTATAATTGCCTTGTGCCCTCTTGATGTTTTTTTTGAAGCAAAGCTGTAGTTTTTCATTCCTAAGCTTACTATGTTAGTCTTTTTTCTGACTTCACAGGGAAGGTACATAGGGACTTACTGTAAAGCTTTATGAAGAAGAAAGGAAACCAGAAGTCTGTCTCAGCAGCCTCATTTGCAGGTGCCCTAGAGCAGTTGAATATAATTTTTTCTCTTTTAGAATGTAATAATAGCCACCAAGCACTTGTTATGTGGTAGGGTCTACTCTAAGCACTTCATTTACATTATTTCATTTAACTGCTAGGCAGACCCTATTACTTCCATGTGTATAAAAGAGACTCAGGCTCAGGAACTTCCCCAAGGTGGTAGAGCTGCTAAGTGTGTATGAACCCAAGGAAGGAGTCTAACCCTCTTAAGTACTTGCTGTATCAGTTCCTTAGATCACTCAGTCAAAAACATTTCTCCAGCTGAGGGCATAACTCAAGTGGTAAGCACTTACCTATCAAGTGCAAGGCCCTGGGTTCAGTCCTCAGTACCTTTATCAAAAAAAAAACAAAAAAAAAAGAATTTCTCATTGTTATTGTCCTTTCTTTTGGTGTGTCTTAATTGAAAATGTCCCAAGAGAGAATATGATTGTTTGCCACTTGTCACTATGGACATGTCCCCACATTGGGTAAGGTTCTCTTGATGAGCCTCCATGCTCTGATGTCCAGCCTACAAGGCTGTTTTGATGGGTACCTGAATTTACTGGTTTTGACAGGATGATAGTCACATGACACAAAGCAAAGCTTTTCAGAGAAACGACTGTGGGTATAACAGGCAAGTGAAGGTTTTAGACTCCCTTCTTGCTCAAAATGCAGAATGTTCTGATTATAGCACTTAGAAACTTCTATTCATGCTCACCCTCACCTTGCCATTTGTGAAATGACAGTTCTCAAGGATTCTCCCTCTGCTCTTGCCTTTTCAGACTGAAGAATGCTTTCTCCAGTACTGTTTCTGGTTTTCTCTAGTGACACAAAAGCCCTCATGCTGCTGTTCTATTTGTTGAAATGCAAATGCCTTCTACCTCCTCATGCTTTTGATGTGATATTAAGATAGAGTCGTTAAAAGCATGGGCCCTGTGGTCAGATAGTTACAGATTTAAATTACAGCTCTGCTTGGGCAAATTTCTTAACCACTGTGAGCCTTACCCTCTCACCTGTCAAGTGGAGATAATCACACTTATCCCCTAGGGGTCCATCATTTGGTTAGAGAATGTGCTTAAAGGTGTGGTTCCAATGCCTGGCAGAGAGTGACACTCAGTGAACGGAAGCTTTCCCTTATACTTCAAGGCCCAGCACGGACACCTCTGTCTTTCCCTTTCCCTTGTTCTCCTTCACCAGTGTCCCCTACTCCCCCACCCCTGGCTAATTTCTCATCTGGCTATCACAACACTTTGATGATAACCACTTTTCTCTCTGGGATCTCTCAACACTCTATTCAAACCAGTAGGCTTTTTGTACTAATACCTCAGGAAAAGGATGCAACAGGAGAAAACAGAGAAAGCACAAGACTGTCCCTGGCTTTTTGGTTTCGAAAATCCAGTCTTTCGAGGGATCAGAAAGAATTCATGGATTGACCTGGGGTGCAGACATAATGCAGGAAGGACTGGTCACTGTGGTCTAATGGCCAACGCTACTCAGTGTCACCCAACTGCTGCTGTGGAGGACTTTGGGACTACTGGTACCAGTGCTTCTCACTCTTCAAGAGAAACTTTAAAAAAATCAGGATTAAAAAATGTATATAACAAATTTATTATCATCTATTGCATTTTTGCTTTTCAAGTTAATTTGCTGAACACAAATTATCAAGGGAGAAACAATGGGTTAGAGTCAGGGAATACAAAGACAAGACAGTTCCTGTTCTGGAGCCCACAGTCTGAAGAACTAAACACATAAACAGAGGACTCTGATATTGGTTGATTATCAGCGACAATAGTAGCTATAACTGGGAACTTGAAAGAAATGCGAATTTGCAGGCCCAACCTACCAATCAAAAAGCTAAGATTGTTTTTAACAAGTTCTCCAGGTAATTCTGATCTGTCCTAATGTTGGAGAACCACCTTGATAGTGGAAAGCAAACAGGCCTTTGGAGCAGAGCCCATACACCTGAACCAAACTCCTCAGCCAACTATTAAGTCACTTTCATAGTCCCTTCCAGGCTAGACTCTAAATAGGGGGCTCTCTGGTAAGTGACAAGGGTCATGTACAAGTGTATCTCCTCTAATTTTAAGAATTTCTTGTGCAGGGGCTGATCATTAACTTTTCCTTTCCTTTTCTTCACCTACTTTCAGATGTCCATCAGCATAATACAAGCATTCAAATTTAAGAAGCTAATTCAGAAATTAGATTAAGTTGGTGCAAGTGGTATGCATTAACAAGGAAAAATTGAAAAGCATACATTTACAATTTTTCATATTTTTTTTGAGCTAGGGTCTCTCTATGTAGCTCCAGGCTGGTGTGGAACTCAAGATCCTCCAGGTTCAGCTTCCAGATTGCTGGGATTAGAGGCACAGAACACCCACCTGGCTTTTCACATCTTTTTCATTGAAGAAAAATACACATAAAACTTTCCACTGTAACCATCAAAATCATGCACAGTTCAGTAGCACTAAGTAAATTCACATTGTTGTGCAACCATCTCCAGAACTTTTCATCTTCCAAAACGGAAGAAAACTCTATCCATTAAACAATTGTTGGTATATTTTACCCTGTTTTTTTCCCAATGGAGAAAAACAATGATTTGATTATTAATTTGTATGGGTTCATTTTAAATTAGAGACACCGATCCTTTGTCTTCTACCAACTTTTTTTTTAAACCTATTCAAGGTGATTTTTATCAATCTGTTCAGAAATTTTTAAATTTTTCATGGAATCATAAAACCATATTTAGAATTCTATTATTATCAAATCTGTTATGATTTCTTTGGTGCCATCCTTGAAGTCCTTCACCAACTCCATGTTCCATGTTCTAAATTTTGCCAATTTTGAAATATTTAATCCATTTAGGATTTACTGTATTTCCCTTTTTTTTGGGGGGGGGTACTAGGGTTTGAACTCAGGGCCTACACCCTCGGCCACTCCACCAGCCTTTTTTTTTTTTTTTTTTCCAAGATAAGGTCGGCTATTTGCCTGGGCTGGTCTAGAACCGCGATCTTCCTGATCTCTGCCTCCGAAGCTAGGATTACAGGCGGGAGCCACCGGCGCCCAGCCACTACGGATTTAAATGTCAACGTTTCATACTAAATTCCCCATGTGCTGGTAACGTATTCCCAGAAACTGCCTCTAGTACTTTGAGAATTAAGCACTGTCCTGATCTGTTTTAACACTAGAGTTAATTCCTCCCCACTTTATGCTCATTCTGATGGCTGTATACTAGTCCACCACACGTAGGTACCATCCATTTTTTTAACCAATGCCTTATAATTTTGGATAGTTTCTCGTTATTCAATAGTATACTGCTTTAAAAATGAGAATTACGGGAGAATTGACAATAAATCCCGGGATTACCCGGGAGATACCTCTGAAGCACACCAGCGGGCGCAGTTTCCCGGTTCGGCCTTGGCCACATCCGGGTTCCACCGTAGGTTCGGGCCGGGAGCAGGCGGAACCTTTCTGACGCGCCTACAGTTAACAAAAGCAGCGGGGATAGTTTAGGCCGTCGCGCACCGCTCTCCAGGCGTGCTGCAGTTTGCTTGGAGGTAGTGAAGGTATGCGAGAAGGTTCTGCCTGCTTCTTCCTTTGTCGTGAGTGGCATGGATGTGCTAGCGGAGGAGTTTGGAACCCTGACCCCGGAGCAGCTGGCTGCGCCGATCCCGACAGTGGAGGTAAGTGCTATAAACGCGGAGAGCGGAAGGGGCCGCGGGCGTCCGAGGAAGCGTTGCCAGGAGAGCCTCGGTCGCAGGTAGGGGCGGGCCGGAGGCTTCAGCGCATGGTTGGAGGTGTGCGCATGCGCAGACCACCGCGTGTGCGAGTCCTTCCCAAGTCTGGCGTGCGCGTGGAATCGTAGTCCGGTGGGAGCTGTCAGCTGCTGCCCGGGCCAAGAATCCCGGCAAATGACCCAGGGTAGATCCTTTCTAGGATAGATAGATGTGCATCGAAGAGGTCTGGTCCTCGCACCCATCCTGGGCGACCACTTACATCTTCTGAAGTTTGTAGGACACCGAGGTCTGTGGAGCCTAGGCCACTTTCATGGGGTTCCACAGCTGGATTCGGGGTGGGGGTAGGGTAAAACAAAATCGGAATCGCAGGTTAGTAGCAGCTCTTGTAGCCCAGAGTTCATAAGGACTGCAGGAGTAGTTAAAACGCCCAGAATATTTACCCAAAATTTTAATTGTGTTTTCTACAAGGCAATACCTTGTAGGTGTTACCAGATTCTCAGAAGCTAAGGATAATTGCTCTACAGTGAACAACCCAATGAAGTGCAGCTGTTGACAGTTTGCGTTCTGGAAAAGCCTGTATCTCAGTCTCTGAGCCTTGCAATCTTCATTGGGACAGGATGGGGAAGTGGAGAATTGAAGATAATTAGGGGAGAGATTTCAGGTAGAGGGAACAACATGCTTGAAACCCCACAGCCAGACCATCAGATGTTTTTTGAGAAACCGATGTTAAGTCCAGTAGCAGTAGAATGTAGTGAAAGAGAGAAAGAATAAAAGATGAAGGAAAGGTAAGGGGCCTGAAATGTTAAATCAGTGACATGATCAGTGACTCACTTGGATCATAAGAAACACTGGGCTGATGGAGTGGCTCAAATGGTAGCTCCCTTCTAACAAGCGCTCGGCCCTGAGTTCAAACCTCAGTATATCTAACCCCATCCCCCAAAACACACAAAAGAACCTCCTTTATCTTATAATTATTTGGCAGCTTAATGAAGTTGAATAATCAATGCATCATATTCATTCTGAGAGTGCCTGTAAGTACACCGCTGGTCATCATCAGGCAATCTTGGATTTTAATTTTGAAGGGTTAATATTAAGAGATAGCTTTACTGAGCACTACGTACCAGGCTCTGTGTATCCATAACACTGCATTACATTGTTCCTTGAAAACAAGAGGGTAGATGGGATTATAGAGTGTACCACTGTGCTTGGCCCACAGTTCCAGTCTTCTGATGCAGGAGTAACAGTTCCTTCCCTGCCCTCTGCAGTCCAAATCACAAATTAAGGGTCCTACCTTCTAAATACATAGCAATCCTGAAACTTCAGTCTCACTTCTCTCCAACCCAGAACCACTGTCCTCTCATACCCTACCAGTTCTGCTTGGCTCCTGACTTGTCTCACTCCCATCTGTTCTGTACCCTGTAGCCAAAGCCATCAGTCTAAACACACAAAATGTGCTTATCTTGTTCCCTTGGCTAAAATCCTTCAGTCTCTGCCCATTTTCCTTAGGACAAAATCTCTTGTCATTTCCTCAGTCGGTCATTGCTTGCTTCTCCTGCCTCTTCACCATTATCCCCTCTTCCTGTCTTGGGATTTTTCTACTGAACACATAGAGTTTCCTCCAGATTTTTTTTCATTCCTGTTTGGAATATAATATAATATGGAATATAATATGATATGATATAATATAGTATGATAAAACTTTTTAGGCAGCCTTCCCTGATTCTCCCTGAAGATGCTACATCTGTTTGCCATAGTATCCTGTGCTGTCTTAGCACTGTAGTAACTATTCTTCTTCACTTGACTTCTTCCTGCCATCTTATTCTCTGCTGTGCCCTCACTTCTTAACATTCTTTTTGAGTAAATGAATATAATGAATACCTTTATTGCCTTTGCAAAGCAGAGGTATCTACATCTAGAATGGCATTAGAGCTCAGCAAATGACATTTCAATCATTTATACTGCTGAGTGTTATCGTTGCCTTTTTTATTTTTGTGAAGTAAGCACTATAATCTCAATGTTAAACTAATGAAGATTAATCTGAACAGTACTCATTTTAAGAAGTTTATAACAATGCTGAATTTCTCCTGAATGGAAAAAAAAAGATTCATTTTAATTGAGAGATGAAAATATTTATTTACCTCAACTTTCCAACTTTTGTTTTCTCTGTAACCTTTTCTACCTAGGAGCTCAGTTTAACTTGAACCGATCATGTCTAGTATATTTTTTCTGCACTTCGTATTATAGCATGGCAGGAAAAATAACAAGCTTTGAAACCAGTTATCTTTTTATTTGTTGAATAAATATTTATCGAGTACTTTGGTGGTGCATCTAACAGGGTTTGTGCAAGTTAAAAAAGACTTGTTCCCTGCATTCCAGGAACTATAGGTTTATAGAGGAGACTTGGAAGCAGGTGGAATAAGATGCAGCAGGCATTTGATATAAGCAAGCAGAGAGGTAGATAGGTATGGTAGCTGGGTTGTGATGCCTGAATGGAATCAGCATATGAGGATGAAGTGTTGTGGAGACGGAGGCATTCCAAATGGAAGGTGCACAGTGTGCAAGAGCCCACGTGAGTTGGATGAATAGGCAGGATGAGAGCATGGAGGAGGTGTGCCTTGCTGTGGGCTTTCAACAGGGTAAGGAGTGTGGGCACACTGAGGAGGCCTAAGGCAGAGAATGAGATGATCAGCAGTACAGATGAGGTGGTATGCTTTTGCTCCAGTGCTGAATGTTGGAAGGGGTGAACGGGAAGGCCAGAAGTGGTGCAGGTGGAAGATGACGAAAGCCTCAACTGGTGTGGCAGTAGAGGAAAGTTGAGGAAGATTAAGGACAGAGACTCAGCAGGACTTGATTTCCTGTTGATTAAGAGGAGTCACACCTAAGTGAAATAAGCCAGACGCAGAAAGACAAATACTGCATGTTCTCATAGCAGAGACTAAAAAAGCATTTTGGAAGGTAGTAATTGCTAAAAGCTAGGAAGGGGAGAGGTGGGGACAGAGGAAGTTTGGATGAGTATCAAAACACACTAAGGGCTGGAGGTGTAGCTCAGTGATAAGAGCACATACCTTGGGTTCAATCTCGAGCACTGGTGGAAGGCAGAGAGGGAAGGAACACACAAACCAGAAGGAATAAGTTCTAGTGTTCCACAGCAGAGTGGGTGAGTATAGTTTATAATAACATTGTATATTTTATGAAAGGCTGAAGGAGAGGAGCTTCAACTCTCCAAACAAAAAGAGGGAAATGCTAATTATCCTGATTTGACAGAACATTGTTCTGTACCCCGTTAATATATACAACTATTATGTGTTAATTAAAAAGAAAAATCTTTTTTCCCCCCAGAAAAAGAGGTGGCAGAGAGGTAGAATTCTTGGGATAGATGGTGCTGTTAATTGAGATTGGAAATGGAGCTGGGGGAAAGATTTAATTTTGGACATACTGAGTTTGTCCTCTGAGTCCTTCAGGTATGGTTGTGCAGTCAGTACCCAGGTTGATGCACAGCAACTCACTGTAGCACTGATATTCACTTAACTCATTTATTTATTCACTTTCTTTACCTACCAGAGGTCTTATGTACCAAGCACTGTGGTAAACAAGACAGAGTCTTTGCCTTTGAAAAAGCTTACATTTGGAACTGAGGAGTGATGGGGAAAACTCAACAAGTATTTGAAATCCTCCATGCCCAGTCCTACTTGAATCATTCTTATTTTGTGTGTGAGGAGCTAAGGCTAAAACCCACAGCCTTACACATGCTAGGCAAGTGCTGTACCACAGAGCTACATCCTCAACCCAGCCCTTCTTGAGAATGAGATGTCACCAGGGATAGAGCTTTGTGAAACATACATTTACAAGGTGGACAGAGGAAGAATTAGAAGGCCCATTGGGAGGAAGGAAAGAGGTCAGAAAAGAACAGAAGGTGGTGGTCAGCTCAGCTAATACCTTGGAAGGGGGTGTGAGGGAAGAGCGGAGGGCAGGTCTTTAGAATTGGCAGCCTTGGGAACCTTTATGAGCCATGTCACTGGTAGGTGGGTCAGAATCCTGATGCCAGTAGGATGAAGCAGGAGTGGGAGAAGAGGATCAGAGAAGCTGAGCATACACTATGTGGGAGGAGAGAGTAAGCTGCCAAGAATAAAGGGGCTGAGGGAAGTGCTGGGCCAAGAAAGTTTTTATTTTTATTTTTAAATGGATAGCTTTGAACAGCTCAATGATTATAGAGAAGAAGCCAAAGGGCTGAGTATCCAAGGGCAGGGAGGATGGAAACTGGACAAGGTTTCCATCTCCTGGAGGCAGTGGAAGGGGTGTATTGTAGCAGAAGGGTGAGCCTTAGATCAAAAGTGAATGCTCCTCCTTCAAGATCGGATGAATTTAGTAGGGTACAGTGGGGGAGATTTGAGATGTGGAAGTAGGAAATTGAGGGACTGTATTCGTTTACAATACACAACTGTATCACAACTGGATAGCTTTAACATTGTAAGTTTAGTGCCTCATAGTTTTGGAGGCTACAAGTCTAAGATCAAGGTCACAGCAAAGTTGGTTCCTTTTTGGGGCTGGGAGGAAGAATTGGTTCCTTGCCTCTCCCCTAGCTTCTGGTAGTTTGCTGGTGGTGTTTAGAATCCTTGTAGAAGTATCACTTTGATCTCTGACTTCATCTTCACATGACACTGACCCTCCTTTTTCTAGGTAAAGTCACATTCTGAGGTCCTGGGGGCTAGGATTCAATATATGAATTTTGAAAGGGACATAATTCAGCCTATATCATTTGTCATTCCTATTTTTTTAATAAAATTAAAGTATAATTATATACTATAAAATGCACAGATAGTATTTAGTTAAATTAGTTTTGATAGTTACATATACCTGTACAACTGTTACTTGAAACAAGCTGTAGAACACAGCCATCACACCAGAAAGCTCTCTTATGACTCTTTCAGTCTAAACTCCATCCCCACCCCGACAACCACCTTTTGATTTGTCATTTTAGATTGGTTTACCTCGCTGCCTTCTTGAAAATGTTTTCCTTCTGTGTTCAGGTTGTCTATCTCTGCCTAGCCCCACTGCCGGCACACCTGTGTCTCTTTTCTTATCTCTAAATGTTGAAGCATTCTTGGTCTTGCTTCGAAGAACTCTTCTCCATCTATGCTCTTTAGGTCTTTTCATCCATCACATGGCTTCAGTTACAACCTCTCTAATTTATACTGTCAGTTTCTCATCCCCAAGTTCCACACCATATGTTGCCCACTTGATGTTTCTACCTGCATGTCTAATGGGTATCTCAGACTAAACATGCCCCAAACGAAACTCCTGACAGCCCCTCCATACCCAAACTTCCATGTCACTCTTCTACTCAGACTTCCAATTCTTCTCAGCCACTTACTGAGAAAGCCAGTTTTCACAGGTGTCATCAGGCCCTTCCTCAGGAAATGTGTATTCTGACTTTAGACTGGTCCCTGAGACTGACTATCCCTTTTCAAACTAACAAGCCCAGCTTACTCAGAAGGTGTCATTTGAATAAACTAAGGTACGAAAAGTACTCAGAATCATGAGTCATCAAGAAGAAATTAAATTATATTTAGAAAAGCTGTGATATGTATATGTATATGTTTATATGCATGTTCACACATATATGATTTCTGTAAAAGTAGTTATAATTTTAAGAAATTTTTGTTTTGATTTACTTTCTTTTGCTCGTTTTCTTTTTGCTACATTGCAATGACTTATAAAAGTATTGTGGTGCTGGCATGGAGCTCTGATCCTCTTACTGCTTGATTCACAGGACAAGTGGAGGTTGCTTCCAGCATTTTTAAAGGTAATTGTTTTCTGTTTAATAATAATTGGATATTTCACATATGATAAAAGTCAATAAATGGCCTTTTTTAAGACTGAATTTTAAAAAAATTTTGTGCAATTGTGTTCGGTTTTGTCAGTTATAAAACTAAACACCTGCCTTTAAATTATTGGCTGGGGGGAATGGTAGTCTAATTTAGAGAGAGGAAATACTATATACACAGTAGCACAGCACACTAATAATAAAATCCAGAGTGTGTTGGCATGCATGTGATGGTAAAGGGGTGAGAGCAGGCCAGACATAGACAAAGTAAGGTGTAGGCATGTGCTAAGCTGAAAGGTGGGAGGAGAGCATGTCTTAATCTGGGTACTCAAGAGGATCTGTAGGAAATGAGTGAAGGGGTAGTCAGAGGAGCTGCTGAATCTAGTATAATATGGTGTAGGCTTCAGTTGTAATATCTTTCACTAAGAAGCAATATAGGTTTCTCATTCTGAGACCACTTATACCAGTTAGAATGGTATAATCAAAATGTAAGATAATAACAAGGACATGGAGAAATTGGGGACTATCAAGTGAGCTACAACATTTGAAAAGCAGCCCAACAGCTCCTCAAAGGGTTAAACATAGATAGATCTGCCTTATATTCAGCAGCTCTACTCCTATGTATCTACTCAAGAGAAATGAAAGCATATGTCCATGCAAAAACTCATACAGAAAATATCTATAGTAGCATTATTCATCCTGTTTTGGGGTGTTTGTTTGTTTGTAATGCTGGGGTTTTGCCTTACACATACTAGGCAAGTGCTCTGCTACTGAGCTACACCCCAAGCCAGCATTATTCATAATAGCCAAAAAAAGTAGAAACAGTAAAAAGAATGTACCTGATGGATGGGTTTTAAAATGTGGTGTATTCAGGCAATGGGATATTATTTGGCAGTAAAAAGAAATCAATTACTGATATATGTGACAGCATGGATAAATCTTGACAGCATTATGCTAACTTAAAGAATGGGGACTTGTTCAGTTGACTTAGTTGTCCCAGGCCAAAGGGAGAGTACTGGGAGATAAGGCTGGGAAAGCTATAAGCACCAGATTTCTGATCAGATTTGAAAGCCATGTTAAGGATTTGACTTTTTCTCCTTACAGTTATACGAAGCTAATGAAGAGTTTTTAAGTAAAGGAGTGACCAAGAACAAAATAAAATGGTAGTGAGGACAAGAGAAGGTTTTTGTTTTGTTTTTAGGGAATCACAGCAGCAAAGAGGAAGGGGTGGTATGTATAGTAAAAAGAGAGTAGACAGTTCATGGTATACAGAACAAGAAAAGGTAGAGAACTCACTAGAGACAGAACCCTGAGGTTATTGCATACACTCATTTCACTTGGGGTTCTCTAGTATGAAGGTTTCTCAGAAAACTAAAATTAGATCTTCCATATTTAAAGAGATCCAAATTCCAAAGGAAATGAAATCAGCATATCAAAGAGAAACCTGTACATCCATGTTTATTGCAATAGCATTCGAAGTAGCCAAGATACAATTTACTTAGGTGTCCATGGATGGACAGATGGATAGGAAAATGTGCTATGGGCTATTAGCTTAAAAAAAAAAAAAAGAAAAGAAACCCTGTTATTTTGTTACAGCAAAAGAAATGGAACTCGAGGTTATTTTGAGTGAAATAAATCAGGTACAGAAAGACAAATACATGTTCTGTGTCATATGTGGAAGCTAAAAAAGTTGATCTCAAAGTAGAAGAGTAGAACAGTAATTCCACTATTGCTAGGTCCCTTTTGATTGGTTGCTGTAAATCTCCTGGTTTGAAACACCTGCCTTTCACTAACTTCAGGTGATTACACAGCACTTAGCACAGGTGACTCCATTCTGGTTTGGTTTAGTCTGATGGGACCTAAAATGACCTCCCATAAGCTTTTCTTAATGAGACAAAAAAGAATAGGCTTTATGGGAAAACTGAAAAGATGATGTTCAATTGCTGACTTTCTCCTTGCATTATTAACTTAAGGGGAGGAAGTAGGTACATTTAAATACTGACATCATGACTTCCAAAGACTAGACCGCTTCTGAAGGAGAAAAGTTTGAGGGCATACTGGTCAGATGGTAGAGAAATGAATGAGGACACATTAATGAAAGTTTTACTATAAAAACTCATGGATTTTTTTTTTTCTCACTTTGGTTTCGAGTAAAATACGATGGTTACTTTTGGTTAGAGAGAGCCATATAATCTGCCATTTTATTGGTAACCTACTTTGTGCTTTCTGTCTGTTTAGGTGAAAGGCCTTGTGAAACAGCATATAGACTCATTTAACTATTTCATTAATGTAGAGGTAAGCATCGATCTTTGAAATGGACAGAAGCTGGGAATTAATTGGAAGCCAGAGTCCACTTCTAATGTTGCATTTTCTACTGCAGATAAAGAAGATAATGAAAGCCAATGAAAAGGTCACGAGTGATGCCGACCCCATGTGGTACTTAAAGTAAGGAACTGACTACTCTTCACATAATGTGTTTATGTTGAACTTAGTTTTTTTTTTTTTTTTTTGAGACAGGGTCTCACTGTGTAACTTGAGCTGATCTCAAACTCAAGATCCTCCTCCCTCCAGCTCCTAACTGTTGGGATTAGAAGTGGCCACCGCCATACTCAGCTCTGTTTAACATTTTTTAAGTGAATATAGTTGCTATCAAAACTTGTAACATTATGCTCTTTTATCTGTTTAATAAGATTAAATTATAAAGTACTCAAATTTAATTTTTAATTGGCAAGCTAATTATATCAAGTAGAGTTGATTGAGAAGTTACTGGTACTATTAGACTTCAATCATTTAAAACAAGATTTTGTTTTGAAATAATTTTAGACTTATATAAAAATTACGAGAGTAGTATAAAGAATTGCCATATATTTTCCACACAGCTTCCACTATACAACTTGTATAACCATAACCCAGTGATCAAAACCAGAAAGTTAGCACTGTTCCAGTGCTACCAGTTAGTCTTTAGATCTTATTTGATGTTTTCCCACTAATGTCCTATTCCTCTAGTGCAGGATTCAGTCCAGGACCCCATGTTAAATTGTCTTCTTAATTTCCTCAGTCTGTGACAGTTCCTCAGTCTCTCTTGGTGTTTCATGACTTTTGAATAGTCTGGTCAGTTTTTGTAGAAGTTCCTTCAGTTTGGACATGATTGATAGTTGAATAATGATTAGATTGGGTTGTGTATTTTGGGCAAGAATACCATAGGAGCAATATTTTGTCCATTTTTTGCTGATTCATGTCAAGGGATGTTTTTGGTGAGGCTGGGGTTTGAACTCAAGACTTTATACTTGCTAGGTGCTCTACCACTTGAACTCTGGTTCCCTAGAGTCAGTATCTTTTATTACTGATGAAATTAACTTTGTGCACTTGGTTAAGGTGGTATTTTCCAGGTTTCTCCACTATAAAGTTACTGTATTTCCTTTTTTAATTAGTAAGTATCTATGGGAATACTTACTGCAAATATCTTATTTTTCATCATACTTTCACCAATAACTTTGATGATTCTTACCTATAACAGCCGTTATAGTGGTGTAATGGTAAGTCTTTCTGTAATATGGCTGAGCCATCCCTTCCCCTCATTTATCTTTCTGTACATTGCTTGATATCCATTTGGACTCATGGGTGTTTATTTAATTTTATTGTTTATAATCGGTACTGTTATTCTCTTGCTCCAGCTGTCTCAGCTTTGATCACAGGAGAGCCTTCAGGCTGACTCCTGTGTTCTCAACATGTTCCCATTATTTTGCAAGCATTTTCTGGAACCATAAGATACAATATTCATCCAAATTTCTCCCCGCCTTTGTTTGGGACCATTTCTCTTAGGAGCCCTGGTCCCTTGTAATTAGAAAATAGCAATATAAACCAAAGTAGGGACACTAAGTTCTCAGCAGACAGATTTAGGAAATGTATGTACATATGCTAACACATATGTATACATCCATACTCCCGTATCCTATCAGTTTTTGCATATACTGAAAACCATGCAGACTGGTCACCTCTGAGTTCAGTTCAACAGTATAGAGTGATTCCTACAATCTCCCCATCTGTATTTTTAACTTCTATTCCTGAGGGTGAGAAACCTGGCTGTCATTTGCAATTCATTTTAAATTTTTCCAATCCTAGATAGTACATAAGTAATTTCAGAATTGTTAGCTCATACCTCTGTGAAAATGAAGTTTATTATTTAGAGGACATTTATATGTTACCCTTTTTGTCTTTAGCTTTACAGTATCCAGTAAAAGTGCTGTTTTCCAAAGTTACTGGATTGCTAGTTCTTTTGTTTACCACCCTTTCAGTGCAGTTATGTTATTTATTCTTTTTTAATATAGTAAGGCTTATATTACAGTTTGGGTTCTCTTATATCCTGGTTGTTTTTATTCATTTATGTTTTGGGTCAAGTGAAACGTTGTTGAGTTACACCTATACAAAACAGTGTCTAGGAAGTCATTGCTTCTCTCCCAGTTCTTTTTACCCTGTTCCCAGCTACTTCCTGTAAGTTACCAACCTGAGTAGGTTCTGCTTTTTTCTTGATATCTTCCTTTTGCACCACTAAGCATATATTTTCCCCTATGCCGTCTTCTTTCTTTCTTGAATGATACTGTGCCATAGAGAATCTCTTAGTTTGCTTTTTTCATTAGGTATCATTTTTATGGAACTATATTTCCAGTATTTTTATAAAGAGATTTACAGTATTTTAAAAAAAATATACTTTGATAACATTTTCCCTTGTTTGTAAAGCTATGTGCACTATCACTTTAAGACAATGTCCAATTGTATTTTATTTATTTATTTTTTTGGCAGTACTGCTTCCTAAGCAAGTGCTCTGCCACTTGAGCCATGCCTCTAGCCCGTTTTGCTCTGGTAATTTTAGAGATAGGATCTCACTTTTTGCCTGGGCTAACCTGGACCATGAGCCTCCTATTTTACGTTTCCTGCTGTAGCTGGGATGACAGCACCACCACGCCCAACGTTTTCTGTTGAGACGGGGAGTCTCTCGAACTTTTTTTTTTTTTTTTTCGCCTGAGCTGTCCTAGAACCGCCATCCTCCCAATCTCAGCCTCCTGTGTAGCTGGGATGGCAAGCATGAACCTCCATGCCCACCTTTTGGTTAAGATGGGATCTTGGGAGCTTTTTGCCCAAGCTGGCCTCACTCAAACATTGATCCTTCCAATCTCAACCTCCCAAGTAGCCAGTCTTGAGTCACTGTGCTCAGGTCCAATTATAATTTTTAGTTTGCCTTTCTTAGCAAGGTAAACATTCATCAAAAATATATTAGGGAGAAAAGTAGCTTGTTTGTATGTTCTTTGAAGAAGTATAATTGGTAATGGAATAATTTGCTTTGCTTTTCAGATATCTTAATATCTATGTGGGGCTTCCTGATGTTGAAGAAAGCTTCAATGTGACTAGACCAGTGTCCCCTCATGAGGTAAATTAATTGGATTTGTTTTAACTCAGACTCTGCTTTTTTAATTTTTTTTTTTTTTTTGTGAGACTGGGGTTTGAACTCAGTGCTTTGGGCTTGCAAACCAGGCACTATATCACTTGAGCCATACCTCTAGTCCATTTTTCTCTGGTTGTTTTGGAGATAGGGGTTTCATAAACTATTTGCCTGGACTGGCCTTGAACCGAGATCCTCCTGATCTCAGGCTCTCAAGTAGCTAGGATTATAGGCATAAGCCATAGGTGTCTAGTTGCCTTTAATATATACTCTTAAAAGATTGCTTAAAAACAGATTTAAAAAATTTCTTGTGAGACAAAGATAACCAAAATAAGTACTAATATACAGGAGAATTTCAAATCCAGATCCCAAACTGAGCACACTGATACTCAACTGGGAAAGTTTATGCAAAATCCAAATATAAACATACCAAACCTGAAACAGTTCTTATCCCATGTAAGATATACTCAATCTGTACTTCACTATATTTGGAAGCTATTTTATACTATTTATTCTGTCATGTAATCATAGTCAGCATGCACTGTGTATACTTTTGTGTTTCCTGTTTCTGAGCTTATAGCAATCTACCATAACCACCCAACCAAACACTGTTCCTCACATGGTGTGCCCTTCATTGCTGTTCACTTAGCACACTTTGAGGGTCAGCAGGCATTGTGTTAAGGGGAGGAGACCAAGGACGATGAGCTCATAGTCGTAACAGGACAGATTATGAGAAGAAAATTGAATGCAGGGGTTTTAACAGAGCTATAGACAAAAGGTTGTAGGAAGTCCTGCTTATTAGCAGTTCTTAGATTTGTCTTTAAATTCTTCCACTTAGTGTCCATAATTGGAAATTGATTCAAGAAAAGGACATGGATTTTGTAGATGGATCTGGTTTGTGTTCAGGTAAAACTGAGATAGCAATTAGGGATTGTAACACAGGGATCTTTACGAGGGAAGTAAGGTGTTTGGTGTTAAGCTTATTGTCCAAGCAAAATTCAATAGGTAGTATGATCAAGTAACCAGAGATTCTATACAGGTAAATTTTGGCATTATATAGACACTAAGTATTTAGTGAACATTTATTTTGTGCCTTAACGTTGAAAAAATGTGAGACACAATATCCTTCCTCAAGAAGTCATACTCTTGTAGAGAGTCTAAAATAACAAACAATGAAACACAGTCTCCCAGGGTTGCAAACCTGAATGCCTAGAAGGACCGGGTTTGCAGGGTAAATGTGTGAAGTTACATTGAAGGGGAGTGGTGAGAACTGCAGGATATTGGAGAGTGTGTGCCCAGTTTGGCTTCTTCCTTTCTTCTTTCCATGTTGCTACACCTAATTATTCAACAGCTAGGTAGCCAACTGGCAATTTCCAAATTATCTTGTATACTATGTTTGTTTACTGAGTTCAGAGAAGGGAGAAGGCAAAGTATTTAAATAGCTCAAGAAGGGAAATGCTACAGTTGGCATGATGGTTACTCTTTCTGTTATCAAAGAAATCACACAAGTATTGTGATTAGAGGTGGGGGCAGACAAGGATTTCTTAGAGGGATTTTGACTCTTCGAGAGCTGCAGAAACTAAGAGCAGATGGGGCAGACCTGGAGCCACAGCAGACTGGCCAGGTGCAGGTGCTGCAGGCTCCATCAGCACAGCTTACCCTGTGACAGGAGTGGCCAAGGGGATAGAAGAGTGATGTGCGGACAATGGTCGCCAAATTTTTTTGTTTTTTGCATTTTTTTTGTGACAGTACTGATGTTTGAATTCCAGAGTTTGTGCTTGCTAGGCAAGCACTCTGCTACTTCAGTCCCATCTCCAGCTTGTTTTGTATTTTTAATCATATCTGTGGAATTTCATTTGCATTTGGATAAATGAATTTATTAAAACCCACTGAATATTATCTGTCATGGCATTTTATTGATTTTATTAATAAAAACAAGAGATAATACTATATAATAATGCACTAGGCACCATTCTAAAAATATATTTTTACTACTCGGGAGGTAGAGATCTAGAGGATGATTTGAGGCCATCCCAGGCAAAAAAGTTAGTGAGACCCATCTCAACAAATAAATTAGGTGTGGTATCTTGCACCTGTAATCCCAGCTACCTGGAAGGCATAGATAAGAGAATTGTAGTCTTAAGGCAAGCCCCAGGCAAAAATTCAAGACCCCTATCTAGAAAATAACTAAAGCAAAAAAGGGCTGGTGTTATGGCTCAAGTGGTAAACACCTACCTAGCAAGTGCAAGGCCCTGAATTGTAACTCTAGTATTGCCAGAAAGGGGTGGGGTGGGATTAAAGCAATTATTCTCATTCCTGTTTTACGTATAAGAAGACTAAAATGCAGAAAGGTGATTTAAAAGTTAAGTGATGAAGGCAGGATTTGAACCTAGGCAATAGAGTCCATTCACTTACTATGTGGCACATCAGTGTTGGTCCAGCCTGAAGGAGAGGGCTTGACTTAGTTAATATAACAGTATCTGTCTATCCACCTAAAATAACATACATAAACAATTTTTAGTAGACAGTGTGCTGATTACTTTTGGGTCGCTGTGACCAAATAGCTGAGAAAACCAACTTAAGGAATTACTTATCTGGGCTCACCTGTTCAGAAGCCTCAGCTCATGGTCCTTGGCCGTGTTGATTCTGGGCCTGTGGTCAGGCAGAACATCATGGTGGTGGAAGTATGTAGCAGAGGCTGCTCACCTCAAGGCAGACAGAAACAGAACAGAGTTATGGGGACCATGAACAACATTCAAAGGCCTGGCTCTTGTGACCCACTTCCTCCAATGAGGCCTCACCTCCTAAAGTTTCTACCACCAGCTGGGGACCAAGTTCAACATAGGAAGCTGTGGGGGACATTTTCATATTTAAATCATAATGGTCAGTAATAGATATGTTAATATTTTAAAATCCCAGACATTTGTGAAGCCTAAAAGAAGTTTAAATCTAACTATCTTTTGTCTAATAGAGGCAGAAAGAAGTATGTAGCACTGTGGTGCTCAATTATATGACTATTGTTCAGAGAAATTCTCTTTTTGTAAGTACAAGCTACCTGATGAATATTAATAGGAAATCATTGGAAAATTTGGATGGGGTTTCTTGTGTCTGATCATGGCTCACACAAGAGCATCATTTAGCTTGTCATCATCATGCCAAACTAACACAAAGCATACACCAACAATTTCTAAAATCCCACAAAAGGATCAGAAATTTTTAGAGTAGTATGATTGATTTTTATTGTTCCATATAACACTTGGTGTAAGGAGTTGTCTAATATAGCTTAGTGCGTTTGGCCAATAAAAGTATCATTTAAATTTATGCATGTGTATGTATTTATACTTTCATTACTGTTACATTGGTGGTTAGCCATTTGGAACAACATGCCCAGCCACACTGACTACTTTCCATGGACCAACTTTGTAAGGAGCAATCTGATACCTTTAAAGATAGGGAGCAGAGTGATGTGCCAGGTCAGTGTGGAGAACATCAGCTCTAGGTTAATTGCGCCATGTCTAGACTGGCAGGATATGATCAGCAATGTCTAGGTCCCCCTATGATGTCATTCCCCTTGTAGAGAAGGTAAGCTGATAACTTGCAGTGTTGGCAGAGCATGGGGTAGGTCAGTCAAGGAGAGATCAAAGTTCAATGTGGGGCATACTTCTACTAGGGTCGGATCTCTGAAGGAGACAGGACCCTCTCTTTGCCAGAAAGGAGGAGCAGTAACTGTCTGCTTCCATTCCAGTGCCGTCTGAGGGACATGACTTATTCTGCCCCCATCACAGTGGACATTGAATATACCCGAGGTAGCCAGAGGATCATTCGCAACGCCTTACCCATTGGCAGGTGAGAAGTGAAGTCTACCTGGGTCCAGCCCCTTAATGCAACCTTGAGCAAGCTACTCATGTCCTCTTTGCCTCGTTTCCTCATGTGAACTTATGTGGGAAGTGGTACCCATTTCATAGGATTACTTTGTGGGTCTAAGTAGTCAACATATATTGGGCACTTAGAGCAGTGTCCAGCAGATAATAGTGGTTGTTATTAATTATGAAACTTTTTCTGTAAATTTAAGGAAAATGCTTTCCTTTGCTCTTTTAACCCCAAGCTGTCAGGGAACAGCAGCATTGTATTGAATTCTCTTGGGCTGGTGTACTTGGATTCTGTGTGTATGTTAAGTTTGAGTTTTCCTGTCTGCTCTGTAGTCGTACGTAAGGGAGAAGTTGCTTATTTGCCCAGAACAAGTTTGGAAATAGTAGATGACATCTACTAACAATTTTGGAATCAGTTTTTTTCTGGAAAACATATTGAGTCTCCTGTAGAAATAGACAATGAGGTACTGTAATGGTGTAATAATGGTATTTGATTTTAAACTCAGTCTGCATAATTCCTTTTCAGAGTAATTTTCCCCCTCAAAAGTGCTAAGAGCTTAATACACATACTTTGTTCAACAAGTATGCAGTAATTGCCATCACTTGTCATGCTGGTTACTCAGGAGAATCGAAAAATACAAAACATACATAACATTTATCCACAGCTGTCAGGGGAGGTAGACATAAGGAATTATGGTACCGTGTGGCAGGTCCTGTAATAGGAAGTCCTTAACAAATCCTTCTCTTTACAGTTCCTTCAAAGGCAGGGGCTATTTGTATTGTTTCTGTTCTCATTCTTTAGTTAGAAAAATAAATGGAGATATTAAAATATTAAACTTTATTTTAGCAGGACTGTTTATTGGTATTAAATTGAGTATTTTAGTTTCTTAAAGTAAACTACATAGGACTAGATTTTTTAAAAAAGTTTGTCTTGAGAATGTAGCTTGTTTACATTTATATTTATGCAAATATTTATATTTATATTTTTATATTTAAATATTTATATATTTATGCAAATATATATGTAATATCTATGTACAAATATATACATATATATGTATTTGGATATATTTCTGTCAACTCATTCTGTACTTTAAATCTGTTCAGCTTTTTATCATGTGTATATATTTTTCTTCCATTTTCTGTTTTGGGTTAATGGAGGATTTGTTCTTACTGTCTCAACTGATTTGAAACTCATGTAAAGAATTTCTGGTTTTATCGTAAAGTTTTGAAATATACGCTTAGCAAAATTTTAAATTAATATCTTTATTCTTCTCCTGGAAAGAGCAAAGATCTTAGAAGCTTTAACTTGTATCAGATTAATCCTTCTGACTGACATGCTTTTAGTATACCAACTTTTAGTTCCATCTTGTTTTGTTTTTTAACCCATCAATTAGAAATTATTATTGTCTTACAAGGTTAATACTGTTTATATTTATGAACACTATTTTCCATTTTCTATATTCATACTTTTTTCATGTTAGACTTTATTTTTCTTCTTTTTGTTTTTGCTGGGTTAAGGATTGAACTTGGGACCTCTTGTGTGCGAGGCAAGCATTCCACCACTGAGCCACGTTCCCAGCCCACATGTCAGACTTGCATTCAGTGTTTATGTTCCCTCTTCTGAAGATGAATTTCTTTTAGAAATTTCATTAGTGAGGGTCTGTCAGTAGTAACTTCAGTTTTTGTCTGAAAATATCGTTATAGTAACCTTATTCTGAGTGATTTACCAAAATACCAAACTTCCAGTTATTTTCTCTCAGTACTTTGGAGTAATACACTCTACTGTCACTTACTAATTAGAGTTAATTAATTGTTGTGAAGTTACCTGTCAGTCCAATCTTTCTTTCCTTTTTGGTAATCTGCCCTTCCTTCAGCATGGTTTTAAATTTGTTCAACTTTGGTGTTTGTGTCTTGACTGTAATAAGTTTAGGTGGCTTTCCTTTTATTTATATTACATAGATATTATTGTGAGGATTCATGGCTGTCATGTATCTTTAAAAATCTGTAGCCATTCCCTATTTGACAAGGACTGTCTCCATCTGAAGTCTGATGAAATTTATATTACATCTCACTCTGTTCTTCCATGATGCTTTGACTCACCTTCTATCTCCATCTAGTAGTCTTTCAGAAATACATTCTTTGGTTTTTTGTTTGTTTTGGTGGTAGTGGGGTTTGAATTTAGCCTCACACTTGCTAGGCAGGTGCTCTACCACTTGACTCATTCTGCCAGCCCCTTTTTGGTTGGTTATTTTTCTAGATAGGGGCTTGCAAACTATTTGCCCCAACTGGCTTCGAACCTTGATCCTCCCATTCTTTGCCTCCTGAGTAACTAGGATTACAGGCGTGAGCCACCAGCACCCAGCCAGAAACTCTTGACATTTTCTTCAAGATCTCTTTCTAAATTTTCTTTCAGGTGGGTCAAATCTATTGTTCTTCAGTCTATTCCTAGATTTTAAAATTAATGCTTAAATATATATATATATAAAATATGTATGTATATATATATTTATTTATTTATTTTTGGCAGTACTAGGGATTGAACTCAGGGCTTTGCATTTGTGAGGCAGGGGCTAGGTACTCTACCACTTGAGCCATACCTCCAGTCCTCAATGCTTAAATGAAAAATGATGCCAGCATGTAACTAGTGAATCACTTTGTTTATTACTGTGAATGAGGAGT
Organism: Castor canadensis; assembly: GCF_047511655.1. Lineage (NCBI taxonomy): Eukaryota > Metazoa > Chordata > Mammalia > Rodentia > Castoridae > Castor > Castor canadensis. The sequence goes on from NC_133393.1 coordinate 142,406,280, forward strand.
TGCTCTCAATTCTGACTTCACTAAAGTCTTCATACATAGTTTCAGAAAGCCAGACATTTGAGTTTTTATTATCTTCACTAGAAAAGCAGTGTCTGGGGAAATAGTTCATTTCCCTTGGCCCTTTCATGGAACTGCTGTCATTCTGCCTTTCCTAACATGGCACACAGAGATGCAGACCACTTAGTGATGTGTTTACTGCACATTTTGTGCTCTTTGCAACTTTGCCCACTGAAAATTTGTGTGTGATATTTTCCCATGTTTTATTTTAACAGAATGCCTATTATGCTACGAAGTTCCAACTGTGTTCTGACAGGAAAGACACCGGCGGAATTTGCCAAACTGAATGAATGTCCTTTGGACCCAGGTATGAGTGATGCCTTGGGTTTTTTCTGTTGTTCTGCTAATCTTTTAACATTTCCATGAAAACAATATCAGCCTTTCTGCCTTCCAGTGAACTTGTTGCATAAAACTACGTTCACAAAACTCTAAAAATGTGGCTCTAACTTTTATTGTGTGAGTCCATATTTCTGAAAATGCAGTTTCCTCATTTGTCGGAAGCTCTGGTCTATGACCTTACCGTGCTTCATCGCTTTTTTTTTCCTACCTTTGCTTAGTAGTTTCTTTTGGTGTGCTTAAAATTCAAGGAGTATCTCCCAGACTTCCTTGTCTAGGCTGATTCCAGCAGCTCACTTCAGCCTGTTTTAAATGCAGCAAAGGGGAGGAAAAATGAAAATCTTGTCATGGTCCTTAGACTGGTGTCTGCAGCCCCCTTAAGCTAAGTGATTATCAGTACCATGAAGACCCTGCCATCTTTTAGTCACACTGACTGAGGAAGGAAGGTGGTGAAGCTGCTCTTGTTTCCTTTGGACAGGTGGCTACTTCATTGTTAAAGGAGTTGAAAAAGTTATTCTTATCCAAGAGCAGCTGTCTAAGAACAGGATCATTGTAGAGGCGGACAGGAAGGGGGCCGTCGGAGCATCGGTTACCAGGTATGGGAAGCAGAGCAATATTAATAGAATCCATAATTGCATCAATACTAGGTGGTTTTCTTTCTATATGCAGGCAGCCAGTACTTCTCTCAGTAATAGGCAATATGATTTTTAAATTGTCCACGTTCAACATTTGTGTAAATCTGTAAACATAGAGTATATTTTAAGATATCAATGATAAAAGTATGGGCCATTATTTGAAAGGTCACTAGTTATTTTGATTAAATTGGGGCCTTAGTTAATTTATAACATTAAAGTAACTTCTGTTTTGGGTGGTTGGGGTGTATGGGAGAACAGGGTCTTGCTATGTAGCTCAGGCTGGCCTTGAACTTGCAGTCCTCCTGCCTCACTCTCCCAAGTGCTGGATTTATAGGCATGCGCCAGCATGTGCCTGACCACATCAAAGAAACTTTTTTCTTTAAGTGGTACTGGATTTTGAACTGAGGGCTTTGCACTTGCAAAGCAGGCGTTCCACTACTTGAGCCACACTTCCAGTCCTAAAGAAGCTTTTAAGGAAAAAATACAGAAGTACTCTTCAGTTGTTCATGCTCCATTTCAGTATTTGACCATTTGCATTGATAGAAACAGGTTATTTTACATGTTTACATGTTCTTGTTAGTCTTCTTTCAGAGGGTACTCAATGTGTACAACAGCATTCCCTACACCACTTCCATAACTTCCTTTACCTGGCTTATTATCATACATAATTTGAAATTTAGAGGTTAATGAGTTCTAGAAATAGATTGCTTGCATAGATGTCAGTGTACAATAAAGTTTTTCTTCTAACACCTTATGATGAACCTATTAACCCAGAGTTTCTGCAATTTTCTCTCTGGTGGAGAGGCAGTTAATAAAAATGACCATTTATTAAGCTCTTACTGGGAGCCAGGTAGTGTCTTAGGTACTTTATATATTTTACTAATCATCACCTCAGTCCTTCAAGGTAAGTGGTATTCTCTGCATTTTAGAGCTGAGCTCAGGGTCACCTTAACTATAAGATGTACTCAACATTTGAATCCACACATAACAATTCTACAACCCATGGCATTCCACTATATGCAGTTTTGGAACCCAAGGCCATCTGGATTTGAATCCCAAGGCTGTTGTTTCTGTCTGTGACAATGGAGTGGGCAGTTACTCAGCTGAATGAGTCTTGCTTTCCTTGTATATGATTTAGGGATACCACTTCTAAGTATCTGTTGTTGTGTAGACGATTAAATCTAGTATATACAAAGTGAGTAACATTGCATAGTATATCAGGCGATCAGTATGTGTTACTGTTGTGGTTGAATAGAGCTTGTAAAATGCTGTTAAATCCATTAGGAATTTTTAACTAATAGAGAAACTAGCGAAAGGAGATTCCTTAAGCATTTGTTTCACTGGTACCAAGACCATGGGGAAGTTTTTTTGGATTATTACTTTAACAACCCAGCTTTTTTCATACAGTGATTTAGGCTGTTTTGAGGTTTTTCTCTTTAAGAAGAGTACATAAAATCTGCCGTGAATATATGCCCTACAGTTGACCAATGCAACTCAGGTGGAATCAAAGTGAAGTAGGTCAAAAGGTGGTTGTCACTCATTTACCCACAAAATTCCACCATAATCTCAAAGCTAAAGAACTTACAGTATTTTTAAATGTTCGTGGAGGTGGCAGCAGGGCAGGAAGAAGTTTGTATATCATTGAAAAGCACTTTTTAGGAAGGACTGTACTGATTGTTCATCAAGTGAACCTCACTGATTGATGATCACTCCTGCAAGTGAATAAGTGAGGATGCTGTTAACCAATTTATGTTTACTTTTAGCTCTACTCATGAGAAAAAAAGTAGAACCAACATGGCTGTTAAACAAGGCCGATTTTATCTGAGGCATAACACTTTGTCTGAAGACATACCCATCGTCATCATATTCAAGGTGAGGCTGCAGAAGGAGTTCTTTCTCTGGTTTATTTTCATACAGAATTTGAAATTTGGAAGGTCAGGACCTCTAGGAACAGAAAAGTTCGTGGCATAGATAAATTGTCAGTCATGTAATATATTTTAAATTGAAAGTTAACAGTCTGAAGTTTATATATTTTGTTTCTATTTCTTAGAAAGTACATACCCCAAAGTATAGAAGGGTCTGAAGTGATGAGTAAAACCTCTACATAGTTCCACACAGGACTCCACAGTTACTAGCTTGTGTGTCTTTCAAGAGATAATTTTAAACATACAGGGATATGAATGTATCTGTTTTGTCTGGTACTTACATACAGTGCATGTACTTTTGTGCATAACTCCATTTTTTTTTTTTTTTTTTTGTAACTTACACCTTGGAGGTAGTGTTACATTAGAACAGGCAGACCTATTATATTCTCTTTTTCTCCCCCTGTGGTGCTGGGGATGGAACTCAGGGCCTTACTTGCTAGGCATGTATCCTACCACTGAGCCACATCCCAGCCCCAACTGTATTCTTTTTGACAAATTGTTCCTTTTATGGGTACGTGGATGTGCCATAATTTATTTAACAAATTCCCAGACAGTGGACATGTACATCTCTTGCTATTGCAGAACTGCTGTAATGTGTCACACAGGGGCAAGGACACCTGTAGGATAAATTCCTAATAGAATTTTCTAGGTCAGAGTGTGGACTTTTAAGTTCCATGTAAACACAAATCATCATTCTACAAATGATTTTTTTAAAAGCTGGTCTGTGAATTGTTGGCTTAGAACCCAGCTGACACTTCTCCACACTTATACTTTGGAGAGAGGATTATGGAAAGCCTATGAGAACTGGGCACAAGCAAGGCAAGATGCGGCTCACCTGCTTTTCCAAGATTGGCACAGCCCTGGAAGCAGAACAGCTGTTTCTCCTCCTAAGTTGCTTGTGTTCGGAGAAGCAGGAACACAGGTTTCTCCTGTTACAATGTCACGCCCCTCCCTGCGAGCTACAGCTCTATCCTGTCTACAGTTGTTTATAAAAGACCCCTGAAGGAGGAAGAGGGGCTTTTTGTCTTTGACTTTTACTTTGGGCTTTTGCTTTCTTGGGCTTTGGCTTTTGGCTTTTTGGTGTGGGAAGTTTTTGGAAGGGAAAAGAATTACTAAAGGGATTGCTGAAGGGAAAAGAATGGCTAAAGATGTGTTGATAGAAAGTCTGCACCAAGAACTTTAACATAGGCTTTAGAAAAGCTAAGCTTCAGAAAGAACTTTATACATAGGCCTTAGAAAAGCTAAGCTAAAGAAAAGCCAAAGAAAGAAGTTTACAGTGCAAGTCTAAGGACCGAGAATTTAAGAGTTATGCATATGTAGTTTGTCAGGTGCTGTTGTTCACAAGTCTGAGCACCTAGGCTTTAAGAAAGCTAAAGAGAGATGGAACAGTGCAAGCCTGAGCACAAAAGAGTTTAAGAGCGATTAAGCTAAAGATAAGCTAAGAGCAAACATGGGACAGTGCGAGCCTAAGGAAAGAGGTTTGAAGCAAGGTTTTAAAGAACTGTAAAGGAGTAAGGCCTTAAAGAATAAAGATAGAGAAAAGAATCATTAGGGTTGGGCATCTCCACCCAAGCACTCAACACACCTGACCCCACTTTCTGTCTGTCTGTTTATCCTGTGTCTTTTTTGAATCTCCATTTGCCCCCAGTTAGCCCCAGTTAGGTTCAATAATAACCAGAAATGAGAGAAAGCTTGCTCTAACAAGGGAGGGAGCGAGAAAACAGTGCCCCCTCCACTACAGAAGTAATGTTTATAGGTATAATTTGCTCAAATAGTACATAGTGGCTCATTTAACTTGTTCTGAAATATTAATATAATACACATTCTACAAACACCTAAATTATAGTATTAGTCATTAAATAAAACAAAAAAAAGTTGATTATGTGATACATTTGATCCTCAGCGTTCATGAATTCCATATTTGTGAATTAACCTATTTGCTGAAATTTATTCATATGTTCCAAATAAATGCTTGTCATAAATGCTTGTCGTGTTTTTGTGGTTATCCAATGAAACACAGAGCAGCAGAAGACATGGGTTCCCTGATGCACAAGATGCATCTTTTTTCGCTCCTTTTTGAGTATATTTTGTGCCATATTTTTGGTACTTTTGTTAGTGGTTTAGCTGAATAAGGTGATTCTTGAGTGTCACACTGAAGCAGTGTCTACTGTTCTTAAGTCCAAGAAGACGATAATGTGCCCAGTGGGGAAAATAGATGTGTTTAACATTATTCAGGAATAAATTAAGTAGTTTGGGCTGTGGATTCAACTTTTGTTGTTGCTTTTGCTTGGTTTGATTTTTTTGACATAGGGTCTTGCTGTGTAGCCCAAGCTGGCCTTGAACTTGCCATCCTCCTGCCTCAACCTCCCATGTGCTGGAATTACCTGGCTCTAAATAAGGTGGTGGGGTTTTTGGGTATTTTGGGGTGCTCCTGCGAGTTGAACTCAGGGCTTTGGGCTTGTAGGCAAGCACTCTACTATTTGAGGTACACCACCAGGCCTTTGCTTTTATTTTATTTTTTATATAGGATCTTATGCTGACTTTGCCCCAGCTGGCCTAGACATAATCCTCCTACCTCTGCCTCCTGAGTAGGTAGGATTTCAGGTGTCCTTCATCAAGCCCAGCTTGTTTTTGAGATAGGTTCTCATTAACTTTTTGTAGAGACTGGCCTCAAACCCAAATCCTGCTATCTCTGCCTCTTGAGTAGCTGGGATTACAGACATGCACCACCATGCCTGTACCAAATAAATGTGTTTTTAAACAAAAGTACACATAAATAGAGGTTCTGTATTGATCAGTTGAGAAAAATGTGACTATAGACTTGTAAGAATGTAACCTTGGAGCAGTGGTTCAGTGTTTGCTAATTAAATGTAATTCAGCAGCTTTATCAATGTAACTGCCATGAGTAATGATTTAACTGTATATAGGTGTTAAATAAATCTTAATGACTAGTTTAATTGAAGTAAAGAGTTCAGAATATTTGAAGAGATACTGAATACGTCAGATAATTTTCATTGGTTATCATTCAGTTTCACTTTTGAACTAAGTATTTCTGTTTAGCAGTTGTTAGTAGAATTATCTTTTGGGTCACAGTAGCAAATGACAGGAAGATATCTTGGAGGAGGGGGATTAACAAATCTGGCATTTGAGTATAATCCCCAAAGGAGTAGTAAAGAAAGGATTGAGCCTCTCCTGTTAAAGGTATCACCAGATGAAAGAGCATGAGAGTCAGGGAGGAAGCCAGGCTCTTCCAAGTCATGCTGGTGGTTGGGACCAGGGAGCACACCCTCAGTTGTTCATAGGAATTCAGTAGATGTTGAAAAGGCAGGTTCTTTAACTTGGGAAATACCCGTATTCTAGGGAACATTTTCTATGTTTAGTATATCTTAATGTACTTCTGAGTTCTGTGAATGGAAGGCAACTGTGGATGGAGCCATTTATTTTCTTTCAGGATGACAGTGATAATCACAACACCAGAACCATTATATCAGGGGTCCGGAGAGAATTCTTTAACTACAGATAACTTCTTATTTCCTTTCTTTGAGGCTTGTATTTTTTAAGCATAGGAGGAATGTTGGCTTTTGTGGTGGGCATCTCACAACCCAACATAAGTGTTTTGTGTGCATAGTGATAAAATCTTACCTACGGATGTAGAATTACATCTCCAGCAGAGGGCAGTATGTTTCCATGTACCAAAGGACTTTTTGAAAATTTTAGACACTTGACGATGCTTTCTTTAGAACAGAAATCTTAATTAATTGCAATGCATGTAATCTTTTACCATTCATGTATAAAATGTATAATGAGATGCATGAATGCATAAAAATCTGAAAAGTTTTAAGTACTCCTTTTTTTGACTAGGTGACAAAGGTTTAATAGAACAGTTTCTTTGTCAAATTTGTTTAGTATTTGTGTTGTAACTATATACATATATGTGTAGCTGACAAATCTTTTTAGAATGGGGTTATATATTAGCAGTCTGCATACATATGTAATCAGTAGTTGAGATTTCAAATTTTTCCCTTTTTTCTTTTTTTTGTTTCTTTTTCTGTTAAACTTTTTCCCTTTTGATTACAAAATAGTTCTTGTATTGTGAAAATTCAGAAAGCCATTGAAAAGTATAGCTCTTTGATATATTTTTCCAGTCCTTGTGGTTTTTGTAACATACACTGCAATTTTATTTGAAGTTGCACACATGTGGTATGCATAATTTATTTCACCAGTTTCCTATAGTGCGACATTTAGGTATCATTTATTTTATCTAAGTGTTTTCACTGTTATATACAACCCTGTGAGCTGTCCTTACATATAAATGTTTGTGCAGATTGCTGATATTTTGTGAGACTTTAGTCCTGAGAGAAGTGTATCTTTTTTTAATAAAAAAAAACCCTTCATACATATTGCCAAGTTTTTCCAGGAGTGTATATGTTAATCTAATCAGTAGTGTGTAAAAGTTAAGGTAAACATTTGAAAAATTTAGCTCATAGTAATGAACTAAATATTTTGGTCCTACATAATCACTTCTTTGGCCTTGCACTTGAGGGATGTTTCAGTAAACTGATGAGAACTTGTTTGATAACCACTATTAAGACTTTTCCAGCTTGGAGGCAGCATAGAGCATTGGATATCTTAGAATCAGACAGAATTAGGTTAAATCCCAGCTTCTCTATTTACTAGCTATGTGACCTTAGGCAGATTTCCCAATCTCTTTCAGTCCTGGATAACTCATCTCTAAAAGGGAAAACACCCAGGACTGTTGTGAAGCACAAATGAGATCATGGGTTTTTTGTTTGTTTGTTTTTTTAAAGAAGAATGCCCTTAAAGGGGACACCCTTTCTCTTTCCTTAGCTCTCCCTCCCCACTTACATTGTCAGAAGCTGGGGAAAAGAAACTGGGATGCCAGGAAAGGCACATCATTTCTCTTTCTGTGTTGTGTGGCCCTAATACAGACCTTGACAGTCATTAGGACTTCATGGTTGTTGATTATAACCAACAATTGGCTAAAAGTGACAGAAGCAGCAGGGTTTCCAGATTCCATGCTGAGCCTGAATATGACGGCTAAAGCTTTTAAGACCTAGATCAGCCTTATTTATGGACTTGAATCACCACAGAGGTTCTCTTGCCCATGAATCTTCCCCACTTCCCACTTTGTATTCCCAGGCATTGGGCACTTACACTGTGATGGCACCTGTAGCAGAAAGATTTTGTGGAAAAGAGGATACAGTTTCTGGGGAGCTGGGCCTTGTTTCTAGAAAACCAGCTTATTTAGGAATTTTTTTTATTGTTAGAAACAATTACAGAGTTAGAGTCATCCCAATTCCATTATTATCAGCTAGGACTGCTGTTAGTAATAGATGCATGTTGCTTTAAAGAAAAAACAGAGGTTTCTGAGTTAGACATTTTAAGAAGTTATCCCCCTTGTGACCGTCACACAATGTATTTCAGCATATCACCATTAGTGTGCAAATCATTCTCGTCTGCTCACTGATACGATTCCTTTTTTTCTGTCTTTAAAAGTCACCCTGGACATCCAAGAAGACTGCAGGCCACTTTTTAAAGAGCACCTTCCTTGGTTTTGTTCAGCCTTGTTGCTGCTTGCCAGACTGCTAGTGACCTTCTGCCAAAACATATTCTATCTGCTATTTTTTATAAGGTTATTATGTAGCTTTCACTTTTGACGTGTTAGTGGGAATGATTTCAGATATCTGGACTACAAAGAGTTCCATGTAAAGCTAGTTTTCAGATGTCTAAATTATGTCTAAAGCAAAATGGTTGGGCATTTTGTTCGTTTCCATAGCAATATGTCATTTATTTGTAGCTGTGACTACTGAAGGCTAAGTAGTCATAAAGTCATTTCAGTCTTTGGAACTGGAGCTCTTTTGATGATAACTTGACTGAGTTATGGCTGCTGTATTTCAGTGACTTGATGTAGAGTTTAGTCCCTTTGCTGAAAAGCTTTGGAGGTGTTCATGCTTTCTGCACACATGGCGTCACTTACAGTGTGCTTGGCATGTCTTTGTTTCACAATTTAAACATATTTGGAGGACCTAATCGGTCCGTTTAGAACGTTGCACAATTTAAACATCGCTACTCAGATTTAGTATCAGGACAATTTAAAGTGGCAATCTACATGTCAAGTAAGGCAGTTGAGTTTGAAGTCTTTTTCACTTGGGGATTACTGAAATAAAAATTACTAAAATAACCTTTGACTCACATGATTTAGATGCTAACATGCCTAAAGGAAGGGTTCATCCAGAACACTGCTGCCATCTTTGATTGCGTGCTCTGTCATTCCTCATGCTTGGCCTGTAGGTCTCCATTAGTATTTGGGCTCTTTGCTTAGACATGAAGTGCCCTGGTTAAAAATTTCATAGGCAAGTTTAAAGATGCAGAGTTGGATTCCACTGCAAACTAGTTGCCTTCGTTTATTTATTTTTTTCTTCTATTTTGATTCCATTGAAACCCATATAACAATTTTTTAGAAGTTGACAAAATTAAGTTGGTCTCTAATTAGCTTTTCACAGAGAAAGAGTCTTCTGGTATTTTGATTGGGTACTTGTGGCTGAGGAGAGGCTGTAGATGGTTTTATATATATGTCTCCCCACATAAGAGCCAATGCTACTGAATGTGCCTGAACTAAGAGAATCTGGTCATTTTTTAAAAATTGCTATTCTTTAATCCATGAAAGGCTGAGTATTTTCATAAATTTGTGTCATTTTTTAAATGGTAGAGTTTATTTCCAGTATCCATTTGAATAAATATTTCATATCAAATTAGAGGTAGAAGTATCAAAAAAGGAGATTTGTGTCCTGAGAATTTCTTTATTGAAGAACAAAAAAATGTTTGAACAAACCTAATGATACCAGCAATTGGAAGGCTGAGGCAGGAGTTCCAGGGTAGCCCGGGCTATATACATAGCAAGACCTTGTCTCAAAAAACCAAAAGAAAAAACCATTAGGTTCAAATAATTAATTTGATTGCAGAAGTTGTTTTGTTAGTTATCTGTGCTGTGTAACAAGTTACTGCCCAACTCCTGTTGGTCAGGAATTTAGGGGTGCTGGGCTTGGTGACTGTGACTCAGGTCTTTCCAAAGTCAGGATGTCAGCCTGGCACAGTCACCTGAAACTGAGCCAGAGTTGGGGAACTGCTTTCCTAACAGTTCTACCCACGTTGTAGGCTGGACCCTCCCCTAGCCTGCTGGAGTATCTTCATGATGGGGCAGCTAGAGCAAGCAGGAAGTTACAGTGCTCTTATAACCGAGCCTCCAGAGTCATAATGTGCCACTTACACCTGTTCATAGAAGTAGGTCACTACGTTTAGCCTACACTCAAGGGTGGGGGGAATTAGTCCCCGCCTTTTCAGGGGAGTGTCAGAGTTTGTGAACATTTTAAAGACCACCACAGTCAGCCCAAATGGACACATCATCTATTTAACCTCCCCCAAATCTTCAGAACGTTCAGTGAGTTTACACTGAAGGTCAGCTGTAGAATGGTAGAATCTTGAGCTAGAAATGCCCTAGCTATCTTGCTGCACATCAAGGAGAAGGGCGTGTGTGATGCCCGCATCTGCGGCTGGCATCATGTGAGAACGAATACTTCAGACACCATGTCTTGTGGATGGGCGCCCTTCAGTTATGCTGAGGGTAATGCCCCTGATGCTCTGCACTGGAACCTGGAATGCAGTCCCCCTCTCTCCTGTGTGAAGGAGAACTGAGAGCTTGACTGGACAATTATCCCCTGGTTCTGTCTTTGCAAAACTAAAGGAAGAATTTTAATGCAAACATAACTTTTCCCCTAACTTCTAAGAAGCAGATTATTACCGTGCCAACAGAGGTTTAGAGGGATTATGCTCTGTTTCTTAACGTGGCACAGTTCCAGACAAACGTGTGAAGGAGTGAGCTTTAGGACCATCTGGGATCTACAAAGACCTGCACAGCCGCTGCCACCTTGAAACACTTAAGTGGGTTTTCTTAAACCTGTTAAGTGTATTCTTAGTTTTTAAACATTTCTTTTAAAATCTGCATAAAGCCTTTACGTCTCTAGACCAGAGAAGTAAAACATCAATTAGGAAAATTCTTTTAGCATGAATATGAACAATTTGACAATTCTCAGAAAAATTAATGTTGTGACAGAATTACTTGGGGTTCTGCTCATTTTCAGCATTCGATGTTTTATGATTCACTACCCTTTGGCTGCTTTTCTTTTTCAGTTTGCCTTTGTAATTGTGACCAGTCCTCTCCGATATACCTTCTGGTCTCCTTTCTTGTTGAAACTCTTAGAATATTTAAAAATTTTAGAAAAGTTATAAACGTGAAAAATGCTTGAGTGTCTGTTTTCCTCATCCTAATCAAATTTTCTGTTTTGGGTTCTGCAGCTCAGGCTAAGGCTGCCAATGCCAGATGGCACCGTTTCTGAGAGAAGACCTAGCTTTTGCTTAGAAGTAATACCCACAAACAATGCCAAATTAGCATAAGCAAATGTCAGTGAGTGAACACAAAGCCAACACTCTTTCTGTCTTTTCTTTCCTTCCTAGGCCATGGGTGTTGAGAGTGACCAGGAAATTGTGCAGATGATTGGAACAGAGGAGCACGTGATGGCTGCATTTGGGCCCAGTCTGGAGGAGTGCCAGAAAGCTCAGATTTTCACACAGATGCAGGTGTGTCCTTTCATCATGTCCTTGGTTATGAATTGGAATGGGAGCCTTAATCTTGCTCATCAGTAAGACATCAGATGCAGTGGGTTTGGGTGGTAGATTTGGGAAAGGTGTCGGAGTGGGAGGAGTGGTAGAGAAGCTTTGACTCATTCTTTTGGATGGAGGAAGAACTTTGCCTAGACAAATGACTAGCCTGTGGTGTCTAATTTAGAAGCAGGAGGTATGGCCAAGAGGCTTTTGTTCTGATGTAATGGCAAGTACTATTTTTTTTCCTCATAATAAAAAATATGTAACAATTCTAGTGTAGAGGGTAGGTTGACTTATTTTTCATGCATTTTTCTCCTTAATATTTAGTTTTCTCTCTCTCTTTTCTTTTTTTTTTTTTTTTTTTGTGGTGTAGGGGGCCAAACCCAGGTCTATGCATGCTAAGCAAACACTCTACCCTAATCCCCCATCCTTAACATCTCTCCATTATCTACTGCTAGTTGCTCTGGGCCTCCAGTTGTATATGGTGTCTGTCCCTTTCCTGAGTGCCCACTTACTTCAGGTTGCCAGAAAGGCTACAAAATAGTCCCTTTTACCACTAGGTCTTCACTGACCTCCTCATGTCCTGGTTGGAAGCTGGGAATTTTAGGACAAGACACAAAGATGACAATAGGGAGCTCTGTGTACATTAAACATAAGAAGAGTAATGATACTTTTCTTCCCATGTGTGAGAGCCCTAGCAGCCATACTTAGCATTTTTTAGTCCCATATTCGTAAAGTGCTTGGCTAAGTATAAGTCAGTGTGACGTTCATTCCTTATACCCATCCTGGGAGGGAGAAATTCCCTACCACAGATCCACGATAGATTGTTCTTTTTTGTCCATGTGTACATTATTATTCTGTGGGTTCTTAGCACAAGACAATCTGCTTTTCTCTTGTCACCTGGGATGCTGTAGAGATAGCATTCCCACTGTTAGTATGTGTTATAAAATCAAATCTTGATATTTTTTGTAGACTAAGCCAAACATTTAGGAAGGTTCATTAGCATATATGAGTCTATATGATTTGAAAATACAAAACTTTTTCTACAGTCACTTAATAGTTGTTTATTATGTTTGAGCAAGAAACATCAAGAAAAGTTTGGATTAGGTTTGGTTTTGGCCTTTACTGGAAATGAAATATTTGGTAAATAAGAGTTTTTGTTACAAACTAAAGAAATATTGTCTAAGAAAGCTAAGAACATGAAAAGAATGATTAAGAATTATCCAGGAAGTAGGAAATATAAGATCTACCCTGTGAACAGGTGCAGGTGGTTCAGTTGTTGGAGATGCACCATTCTTTAAAGCTATGTAGTGTCCTGGAGGAGCGATTTAGGTACCCCAATAACTTTAATGAGGTCCATTATGCATTTTACTACAGACGTCACCATTGTTGGTTAAGTAACCCTAAGTATTGTAAAGCTGTTTGAGTAAGGACTACAGAGTGGGTTAGAAATTCATACATTTATTTAAATAGGCACTGTCAAAAGATTTTTAGCTAGCTGACTTAGATCAGGTCAGTGAAATACAGCGGGAAGATATAATTGTTAACGTAAGAAAGATAAAAGTTGTTTCCCTGAACAGAAAGTATAACTTTGAAAGTGCTTGTACTCCATCTGTACACTCACTACATGGAAAGTCTTGTCACCATCTATACATGGATTACTTCTTTGCATCTAATAAGAGAGTGTAGAGGAATGAGTAATGCAGACTTGGTTGCTGCACTGAACAAATATCAGGAAAACATGTTTTGTGCTATTTTAAATGAAAATGTAGTAAGTACACTGTATAATGCAACAGAATTTAGGAAGATGTGGCACTTTAATGGATTGGTTATAACATTTCGATTTCTTCTGCCTGCTGTTCTAGTCTGTCCACATTTCTTCATTCATGAAGCCTTCCCTCTGTTTATCATGTGTGTTTTCCATTATCATTGCCAAAGACTAGTGCATAGATAAGAAATTACTTACTGCCTTTTGGGACAGGGGTACCGGGGTGTCATTTTGGCTATTTGTGAAATGGCGGGGCTCTCATTGCAGCCCTCAGACTATGAGACTCTGGCAGCATTACTAGGTGTTCCAGGGGAAAGGTTGACTTTATGCTGCACCACCAGGAAAAACCTTCTCTGCGTCCCTCTGTTTCTTCCTCAAAGAGGTGAACAATCTTCAGCCTTTCCCAAGGGAATTAGAAGGCAAAAATTTAATGAAGACAGCCCAGTTTAGGAAAAATCAACCTGCCTGTTTGCTCATGGTTCCTACCAACTGTGCTGATTTGCTTTAATCAGTTACTTGGTTACTAGTAACCAGTGCTCTGTCATTGCAGCAAGTATCTCCAGGATCTTAGTTCTTCTCATGTTTAACAGGAAGACCTAGATTTGATGTCCAAATCTTATCACAGGAGAGGCAGTTCTGTTCATTTTGGGCACTGTACTAGGCATTGAGTGTCAAAGAGAAAAATGTCAAAGTCCCCTCCTTCAAAGACAAGAAACACGATGTTAGTAGGTAATAAAATGTAGCATGATGTCAGCACTAATTAAGGTGCTCAATTCTTGATGCACAACCAATTCAAACAGCAGGGAAGGAGGGGCAGGGTTAGTAAAGGCTTCAGAGAGGAAGTGATAGCCCATCTAGGTTTTGAAGCAGGACAAAGGAATTTCCTGAGGAGGTTAATTGGGGTGTCATTTCTGGGGTAAAGAATCAGGGATACCAACCCTTTTTTTCTGAGGAACTGAAAGCAAGGTTCTAAAAAGTATGTTGTTGTTGTTAACAAAATAACAAGAACCACATGATCTTCTTTAAACTTTTTATTATGAGAAAGCTCCAACAAATACAAAGTTTGTAGAATAGATCAGTGAGCCTTCATGCACCCATCACCCAGCTTCGCCAGTTATCAGCACTTGGATGTGTGTGTTCCTACCACTCTCACCCGCAGAATAAAACATGCTACTTCAGTTTTTCAGCTGTCCTTTTTTAAAAAGTAGCTTATGTGTGTTGAAATATGCAGATCTTAACTGCATAAGATGCCTTTTACAAGGCATATATTTCCATTATCCCATAAAATTTCCTTATGTCTCCTGCACTCTGATTTTTTTCCCAGTGTGCTGATATTTTCATCATGAATTATTGAGCTTAATATATGGAATTAATCAGTCTGTACTCTTTTATGTCTAGCTTCTTTTGTAGAGCACATTGAGATTCATCCAAGTTCTTTTTTTATTCCCTTTAATACCATTTATACAAGTAGTTCATTCCTTTTTTATTGCTGAGTAATATTCCATTGCATGTAATATACCACAGCTTTTCATTTTCCTATCAATATTCATTTAGTTTCTTTTTTTTTTTTAAAGTCTTTGGATATAAGTAAAGACCTGTTAAAAACAGATGTTTGTATGCACATTTTCCCCTTTTTTTGGGTACTTAGGAGTCGAACTGCTACATTAGAAACAATTGTATATATAACTTTCCAATCCTTTTTCCAAAATGGTTGTATGGTTTTCCATTCCTACCAGCACTGCAGAAGAGACTGGACTGCTCCTGTTCTTGGCAGTGTTTGGTTTATCAGACTTTGTGCTTTCAGCCCTTTTAGTGGGTGGGCATTTTGATCTTCATTTCTCTGATGATGAATGGTGTTGAACACTTTTGCTTTGCAAATGTATCAGTTACTCGTTCATTTTCCTTACTGAGTTGTCTTTTTGTTAATGAATTTCAATCCTTTTAAAAACAAATTTGTGATATAAATTCCTTGTCAGATTTACGTATTGCATATATTTTTTCCCGTTTCAGTGCTTTCCTATTCTTTTTCTTCACTGTTGTTTGATTTTGAAAAAAAAGAAAGAAACAAATTTCCAAGAAGCTTTTTATTTGTCTTTTATGGTTATTGCTTTCTATATCCTGATTAAAGAAATCTTTGCCTTCCCTGAGGTCAAGAATATGTTCTTTGTTTCCTAGAAAAGTCCTACAGTTTGGTGTTCATGTCAGGTCTAAGATCCATTGTAAACTGGCTTTTCCATTTGGTCTGAAGTAGACATCAAGGTTAATACTTTTGCTTTTGGATACTTAGTTGTTTCACAATTGTTTGTTGAAAAGACATTTTCTTCTTCATTGGTTGGTACTTTGTCAAAAAATCAACCGATTATATATTATGGGTTTATTTCTAGATTTCTTACTCTCTTCTCTTTGTCCTTATGCCAGCAATACTCTGTTTTGGTTTCTGTAGCTTTATAGTTGAAATCAGGTAATGTAAGTACCCCAACTTTCTATCAGTATCGTGTTACCTATTACTATGTAAATGATAGAATCTAGAACTTCTGTAAGCTTGGTTTACAAAAGCCAGGTTTTAATTAGCAGTTAGGAGTTTATTAATATGGAATATTAATCATCCAATCCATGAAAATACCATAACCCCCAATTTATTTGGATTTTGTTTTTCTCCCAGCATTGTTTTGAAGCTTTCAGTGTAAGGGTCTTACATGGTGTGATTTCTTTTTGACAGGGAAAAAAGTACCATCCCATGGTGTTACTCTGAGTGAAGGACTGATGGCTCCTTTATATACACACATGTATTTTTAAATTTTTCTGCAATGATCATGTATCAATTGCATAGGAAGAAAATAGTTTTAAAAATAAAAAGGGAACCAGTGGATTAGGCAATGTGCTATAATTATTTTGTCACTGATTCATGATAAATTTGATTTTTTGACTGCCCTAATGTAGCTTTCTCTGTAATCAGGGTCCTTATCTTTTTTGCTTACAATATATGTATGCGTAGGTGCTTAGTAAGTGATTTCCAGTGATGTCATTCAAACACTATTACCTTTTTTTTTTTTTTGTAGGCATTAAAATATATAGGCAATAAAGTAAGAAGGCAAAGGATGTGGGGAGGTGGACCAAAGAAAACCAAAATAGAAGAGGCAAGAGAGCTCCTGGCTTCTACCATTCTGACCCATGTACCGGTGAGTAACACTTTCACAGCTGTGAATGATTATGGAATCTGTGAATTTCTGCAAAGAATTGTGAATAATAGTGTGCATGCCTAAAGTCTGTCCTTAAGAGAGGTTTCTAAAGAGGACTACACTACTCACTGGAAATAATCTTCTGTCATCGCAGATTGTGTTCAGACTGTTAACTGTATCGTTATCATGATATTTATTCTGTCATGATGTTTTCAGTCTTACAATTACTTCATATTCATACCTATATTGCTGCTGCTACTAGATTTCATGGTTTCAAAGGACAGAGCTGGTACCTTAAAGTTTTCCATGTAAAACAAGCAGCAAAGTGCTGGTAGCTCAAGCCTGTAATCCTAACTACTTGGGAGGCTGAGTCAGGAGGATTGCAGTTCAAGGCCAGCCCAGGCAAATAGTTTGCAAGCTCCCTTCTCCAAAACAACCAGAGCAAAATGGACTGGAGGTGTGGCTCAAGTGGTAAAGTGTCTGTTTTGCAAGCATAAGGCCCCGAGTTCAAACCCCAGCCCCACCAAAAGTAAATGAGTAAGATAAGCTTACAGTATCTTTTTTCATATGCTTTTATTTATTGTGGCAAAATATATATAAGTTTACCATGTTAAGTTTGCAGTTCTCTGACATGGAGTACACTCACAACTATTGCATAGCTATTAGTACAATAGATAACAGTACAATATATACTTTTTAAAATGCTTAGTGGATGAGTTCATCTTTTAGAGTTCACATTGTTCAGCCTATTACTTACAGTGAAGGCTCTCTCATTCAATCAAGCTGGATGATTTGCCCTGTCACCTGGCTAATTAGTGGTTAGAAAAAGAACTAGAGTCAATCTTCTGATCCATGAACTGATGCATAATATGTATTTTCTATTAACATGGATCTCTCTGTTAAACACACATCAGCCTTGTTAGCATATGGGGTGTTGGCAAGAGTCATGCCTTTTCCCACTTAATATATGTGCTGCTCTTTCTAAATTAGAGTTACCATGTGTGCCATTCCTGAATGATCTAATTCAAAGGTTATAAACTGTCCCTTTAGGGGCTGACTGTGAAATAATGGAAGGTCGAGGCATCTGTGAGAGTGGAGCGTGGCTTACTGATGGACTCAGATTCAATTTTCTTATGTTAAAACACCTAGTGAGCTAAGAACATAGGTCTCGTTTCTGCCCTTTGGCTGCTGTTTGTGTGTCCTTGATCTAATACAAAGAATTAGAATGTTCTTATTTTAAAGCTAGGTCTGAACTGAACTTTGAGTTCATTGGATGATTGGAAAGATGATTTGAAACTCAAAATAGCCAAAATAGTAGAAACAATGAGGGCTTTGGAGCCAGAGACATCATTGTTCAAATCTTGGTTTCTTATTTAGCTAACTGATTTTCTTCGGGCAAATTTTAACTGTTCTCATCAGTATAATGAAAGCAATAATACTTCATTTCAGGACTCTTGTGATGACTCAGGGATACGGTACATGCAAAAATCTCTGTATTTTCCCCAGCTATCCCCAAGGCCATGGTCTCTGTTAGGAACCTCACTACCTTCATACTATAACTGCAGAAAACTTTTTGGATAACGAAAGCACCTTAATGATAGAATGCTAGTTGTACAGATGTTTGTTGAATTATCTTTGTAAAGATTATCCCTTGTACTTTTGTAGTTAACCTGAATTACCATTTTTAAAATTTGGTTGTACATAATCCAGTGAAGAGTAAAGTCAGAATGAATGAACCAGGAAAAAGACCTTCAGTTTACAGAATAGTTTAGGACAGTGTTCACTCAGCTGACCTGCTGTCCAAGATGGGTTTCTCACTCATATTGCAGCCTCTCTCCCCACCACATAGTGTCCTGGATTTCCCATATGGTGTCCCAGGACTCTAAAAGAAAAGAAGTAGAAGTAAGAGTTTGCTTAAGGGTAGACCTAGAGTTGGCTTATCATCATTTCTTTATTTTCTTGGTCAGACTCATCATAGGCCAGTTCAAAGGAACTGATGGACTCCACTGTTAGTGAAGGAAGGAGTGGCATGAAGTGTATGGGAAAGGAAGGGACTGTAGTACTCATCTTCAAAGAAAAGTTGGTGCTGAGTACAGAGTTGAAAAGTCATTTCACCTCAGGCAGTTTACAGACTAGGTAATTTTTTTTTTTTTTTAACTAGGAAGTATGGTAAGTCAGTGCTTTCTTATTAAATGTTTAACATTGGTTCTTTTCTTGAGGCACCTTAAATTTTAGTGTGCCTTGTCTCAAAATTTTTCTCTAATTTCTGAATTACAGGTTAAGGAATTCAATTTCCGAGCTAAATGTATCTATACAGCCGTGATGGTGCGAAGAGTAATTCTGGCCCAAGGAGATAATAAAGTTGATGACAGAGATTATTACGGTAACAAGAGGTTGGAATTGGCAGGACAGGTGATTTAATTGTTTTATGTGACACATCTTATTTTCAGTCATCAGAATTAGTTTGGTATTCATTTTTAGATAGGAACAGAACATTTTAATGGACTATGGGTTGCATATCGTTTGAAGTATAAACTTTTCACACATGGATTTACTGTGTCTTCAATTTAAGAATATCTTTATGAAAGATAATTTTTTAAATATGCTGGTAGTATGTTATCTATGTCTTATCTTTTGTTGAGATGTGTTGCCCTCACTGCTTGTAATGTTGGAAGTAAAATATGATTTTAAGTAATGTCACTATTCAATTAACAAATACTTATTTAATCTGGGGCGGGGGAGGGGAGAAGACCAAGGTCCCCTTGTCCTTGTAGTCTAGTGGCAGAGAGAATCAACAAGTAAACCATCTCTTAACTCTTTTGGAGACGTAATAGAAATAGCATAGTAAAAATGTCTATACTCCCAAAAGTAATCTACATGTTTAATGCAATTCCCATCAAAATTCCAATGACATTCATTAAAGAGATTGAAAAATCTACTGTTAAATTTTTATGGAAACACAAGAGGCCACGAATGGCCAAGGCAATACTCAGTCAAAAGAACAATGCAGGAGGTATCACAATACCTGACTTCAAACTATATTACAAAGCAATAAAGACAAAAACAGCATGGTACTGGCACAGAAACAGACATGAAGACCAGTGGAACAGAATAGAGGACCCAGATATGAAGCCACACAACTATGAGCAACTTATCTTTGACAAAGGAGCTAAAAATATACGATGGAGAAATAGCAGCCTCTTCAACAAAAACTGCTGGGAAAACTGGTTAGCAGTCTGCAAAAAACTGAAACTAGATCCGTGTATATCATCCTATACCAAGATTAACTCAAAATGGATCAAGGATCTTAATAGAAGACCCCAAACTCTTAAGTTGATACAGGAAAGAGTAGGAAATACTCTGGAGTTAGTAGGTATAGGTAAGAACTTTCTCAACGAAACCCCAGCAGCACAGCAACTAAGAGATAGCATAGATAAATGGGACCTCATAAAGCTAAAAAGCTTCTGTTCATCAAAAGAAATGGTCTCTAAACTGAAGAGAACACCCACAGAGTGGGAGAAAATATTTGCCAACTATACATCAGACAAAGGACTGATAACCAGAATATATAGGGAACTTAAAAAACTAAATTCTCCCAAAACTAATGAACCAATAAAGAAATGGGCAAGTGAACTAAACAGAACTTTCTCAAAAGAAGAAATTCAAATGGCCAAAAAAACACATGAAAAAATGCTCACCATCTCTAGCAATAAAGGAAATGCAAATTAAAACCACGCTAAAATTCCACCTCACCCCTGTTAGAATAGCCATCATCAGCAACACCACCAACAACAGGTGTTGGCGAGGATGCGGGGAAAAAGGAACGCTCTTACACTGTTGGTGGGAATGTAGACTAGTACAACCACTCTGGAAAAATATTTGGAGGCTACTTAAAAAGCTAGACATCGATCTACCATTTGATCCAGCAATACCACTCTTGGGGATATACCCAAAAGACTGTTACTCCAGAGGCACCTGCACATCCATGTTTATTGCGGCACTATTCACAATAGCCAAGTTATGGAAACAGCCAAGATGCCCCAGCACTGACGAATGGATTAAGAAAATGTGGTATCTATACACAATGGAATTTTATGCAGCCATGAAGAAGAACGAAATGTTATCATTCGCTGGTAAATGGATGGAATTGGAGAACATCATTCTGAGTGAGGTTAGCCTGGCCCAAAAGACCAAAAATCGTATGTTCTCCCTCATATGTGGACATTAGATCAAGGGCAAACACAACAATGGGGTTGGACTATGAGCACATGATAAAAGTTTTAGCATACAAGGAAGGGGTGAGGATAGGTAAGACACCTGAAAAACTAGCTAGCATTTGTTGCCCTTAACGCAGAGAAACTAAAGCAGATACCTTAAAAGCAACTGAGGCCAATAGGAAAAGGGGAGCAGGTACTAGAGAAAAGGTTAGATCAAAAAGAATTAACCTAGAAGATAATACCCACGTACAGGAAATCAATGTGAGTCAATGCCCTGTATAGCTATCCTTATCTCAACCAGCAAAAACCCTTGTCCCTTCCTGTTATTGCTTATACTCTCTCTACAACAAAATTAGAAATAAGGGCAAA